>NC_088921.1:27000000-27020000 GCF_038396675.1 Hydra vulgaris | reverse complement strand
GTTTATTTCTGGGTAATTTTCCTATGCCAAGCGATTATACATAAAAAAAGTTTTATAAAAGTTTTTTGTAGACAAAAAACGGGCCAATCAGAACGTAACAAAGATGGGTTATTTTCCATAATATCGTAATTACAATATTATGGGTTAAAATCCATCTTTGTTACATTCAATTGGACATAATTGTTGACAAAATTCTTCAGCAAAATACGATTTGCTTATTAACAACTTAAGTTGTTTCCTCGTAAGAAATGTTAGTAATTTTTCCATCCCTCTTCCTAAAACAATTCCTAAAGTGCAACCAATTGACGTCTTTTTGACGTCAAAAGACGTCTGAAAGTGCAATTAGATTGCTCTTGCAAACAAAAAGCCATCTGCTGGTTGTGTAAATCTACAATTAAACAATAATATTAATGGTCTTCCAGTTTTTGTAGCTCAAATGTGCAGCTAGGGCCTACTTTTTGGTTTTTCAATTCAAATATATTTGAATGATGTTTTTATTATTAGGTTTTATTCAGGTATAACAAAACCATCTTCACCGTGTTCTTATTTAAAGGTTTTTGCTATAGAAATAAAATGGTTGAGTGTTGAAGGTATATATTTCTTAGATAAACACTATACAGTAGCTATAAATGCTGTTATTTGTGATGCATCCGCGAGAGCCTTTATAAAATCCATTAAAAGATATAGTGATTATAATGCTTGTGAGCGTTGCGCATAAGACAAATAAAATGACTTTCTTAAAATTAGACGCATCTTTAAGAACTGATGAAGATTTTCTTTCTCAAATGGATAAAGAACATCATATTTCAAATATGGCATCTCTGCTTCATGAACATAATATTGGCATGGTTTCTCAATACCCTTTAAATTATATGCACCTAGTTTACCTTAATGTTGTTTGCAGAGTTATATGTTCATGGATAAAAGATGAATTCCGATGTAGGCAGCCATCTAACATTATAAGCAGATTATCATTAAATTTGTCTTCATTAAGAGAAGCAATGGCAAGGGATTTTTTTATGTGACCAAGATTTTTATTATAGTTTAGAAAGTGAAATACTACAAAACTCCGACAGTATTTGTTATATTCTGGAGCATTTGTACTTGACAATGTTTTGCTACAACACATGTATGAAAACCTTTGACTCTTTTTATAGCCATGATAATTTTATTATGTCCAAAATATGCTGCCTGTGAATACTATTGTAATTATACAGAAAAGTTGTTGATTAATTTTGTTCAAAACTTCTGTGTAATATAGGCTGATAGTCAACTGGTTTATAATGTTGACACATTAATTCACTTAGTTGAAAACTGTATATAAGGAGCATTAGATAGTGTTTCAGATATTTCTTTCGAAAATTAATTAGATTTCATTTGAAAGCTCATCTGTTAGCCACATAACTTGATTATTTAAATTGTTTAACCATCTCGACAGAAGACATTTGCTTCAATTAAAAATGTCTTTTGACCAAGAAGCTGTAACTCTGTTACAGAAAAAATATTAAAATGTAGGAGATTAAGCAAGCAGTAGAATAAATATATCTACTGCTTAATTTCCTACATTTTAGTGTGGGAGTACATGTAAAAGATATAGAACAGAAACAGTTATTTTGATAATAGTTTATCTTCTTCGTCATTGTCTCATGCGAAATTGTTGTCGGAGTTTCTTTTTTGGGAGCAAGCTCGTTTAGACGTATATCGTACGCGTGTTTGGTCATGCTGTCGTTGCACTCAATTATTTCTATAAAACATTCGTGCAATTTGTAATGACTTTTATTTTTTTCTTGTTTGCGGAATTTTGATGAATCTCAGATAATCAGATGCGAAATTTCTTCCCAACATTATTGACATGTGCTACCCAATTTAATCTTAAATGAAGTTGGCTGTTACAGTTTTACTGGCAGCTTTTTAAGACAGAGTATTTTGTCCTGGTTTTGTGGTGTACAGATAAAGTACTCAACCCAACATGCGTGTTCAAGTCGATGAACTGTTTCTGTTCGGTGTAAACTTCATTGAAGAGGGATTTCACAATATAATCGCTTCGTTTATTTACTGTGTTTGTTTAATCCATTGTAGCGTAAGTTTTTGATATGATGGCTCCTGGAGCAGTAGCTATTGTATTATACTAGTGCAGACGTGACTAGTGCAGACGTTACTGTCATGTGTACCGTATGTTTCTACGTGACTTGCCGCATGGCTTAATTGGTGACAAGGTAAATATAGGGGAAAGCGGTGCAATAGCGCAAAAACGAGGAAAATGATGTTTTTTTAGATTACTTGAACACCTTGACAGATACGGTAATCTAAGTGTGTTATTTAAATTCCTCTTCCCAAAAATTATTACAAATGAGAGATTATTAGACCTGTTTTGGAAAAAAAAAAATAACCCGCTTTGACAAATGGCGACATTTGCTGCCATTTAAAAAAAAAATGATCCTGATCTGACATAACGAGCGTGAATAGGTCGAAAACTCAATTTTGAGGTATGGCTCAAGCAGCAGATCAACAAGCTACTAGTGTTAAGTATCAAGTTTGGTGATGAATATTTTAAAATTATTTTAGTTATCCACTTAAACTAATCCTTATACAAACCAATCTTTAGGTTATTTATTAAGAAAAGGATCTGCTCTAAATAAAACATGCATTGTGGTTTCCATTCAAATCATCAGCCACAATTATTATTTTGGATAACTTTTCTTGTTGAATGCTTTAAAGAAAATGCATTCGACAAATTAATAAATATTAGATGTAATTTAAAAAAATTTATATTAAAAATATTAATGCTGTTTGTCAAAAGTATTTTTCATTTTCAATTAGTCATGTTGTTCTTTTCTTGCGGAAGAAATATTTAAAGGTGATTGAGGTAATTATGTAAGTCTGTATATGTAAGGAAAAGATTTTAAACATTTAACTATTAAAAAAGAACTAACGACAGATCTGCAAAAAACAGAAATGGTATCGATGATGCAGTCTAGCTATTTAACAAAATTTTACCAGCCTTGCCACTTTTTTAACCGTGGTGTTCAGGGGCGGATCCAGGGTGTCGCGAATGATGCGCATGCATCAGTCTTTTTTCAACGCTAAATTTAAGTGTATCTCTTTTTCACTTTTTTTTCTTAATAAAAAGTAAAAGTAGAAATTGGAATCTGATATTCACAAAAAATAAAATACTTGTTTTAAACTCGAAAAAAATTCATTTAAACTCGATTTTATTTTATCTCTATAGTTACTTATTCGTTACTTATACAAAATTCCTGCGTTTTGGAGCAACTGATGCAATTGTTCTTCATTAAATACAAATGTTATAGGTTTAAAAAAAAAAAAAGTACGTTTTAACTAATCATATTTGTACTTTTTCACAAATTTTTCCGATCACTTTGTAGCAACTGATGCAATTGTACTCTAAATCATTAATGATTGGTTAAAAAACAGTTTAAACCAATCACTATTTAATAAAATAACAATTGCATCAGTTGCTACAAAACTTCAGCAAAAAACTTTACAAAAAAATAAGAAATGTTATTTATAACCAATCAAATTTGTAGAAAGTTTAGAACAATTGCATCAGTTGCTCCAAATCGTTCAAACTTTACAAAATTCTGATATGCCACCTTAAAAACGTTCTTCGCTCGTAATTTTTGTCGTTAGACT
The DNA here is from genome assembly GCF_038396675.1 of Hydra vulgaris. NCBI lineage: Eukaryota > Metazoa > Cnidaria > Hydrozoa > Anthoathecata > Hydridae > Hydra > Hydra vulgaris. The sequence goes on along the minus strand of NC_088921.1, from coordinate 27,016,346 downwards.
TTGCTTGTAAACTAAGGTTTAAAAAAAAATGAATTTTTTAGTCTCAAATGCAATTAAGGCATTTGCAATTAGACATTTGCCAAATATTCGCAAATATAAAAACCAGTTGACTGAAGAATTGAAAGTTAATAATAATAAGAGTCCAGTTCAGCCATATAGTCAGTCTTCTGAAAATACTGAAATGGATCGTTTTATACCAAAGCAAGAAGATACTAAAGATTATGTTGCTTTAAGGTAAAACCCTATTATTAAAGTTAATGGTATTTTATATTTTCAGCTAGTATTTAATATAAACTGAGCTTGTTTTAGTATACTTTTTACTTTATTTAAGGTCATCTGAAGATGGAAATTGCCTCTACAGTTCAGCTTCTCTTTTAGTAACTCCGTTCGAAGACAGTTAATGTATTGAGGCTTCTAACTTCGATTGAATTGTTTGAAAAAGTTTCCTACTATGTGAGGTACTCCCTTTTTGTTAAACAGGTTGAAAACAATAATTTTTCTAATCTTTCCAGTGTTCTAGTAGCTTGTGTTTCTTTTGAATGTTCATATCAATTTAAATTAATTAACAGTGAATCAGCTTCTGAAATTATAATAATGGAAGCATTGATCAACTGCCGAGCTAACAAGTTTTCTTCATTTTTATGTCTAATTGCTTTGTCATCAGTTTTAAATATTCCTATTAGATCAATTTATCCTGATTTTGGCTTAGAAAAATTCAAAAAACTTTTTAATACACTTATTTTTCCATTTCGTTCAATTAAAAATCAAGATCATAATGTTTGAAATATTTTATTGTGTAATTGTGATATTATGTCAGTGATGCAAAATAATAATAATGGTACACCGAACCATTTTGTACCAATAATAAAAAACCCTAAACTAATTTCTAGCAATAATAAGAATTTGGCTATAAAAAACGATGCTACTTATCCTTTACACTTTTTTAGTCCTAAAACTGAAACAAATAATAAAAAACAACTTGATTCTGTAAAACATGTCAAAATTCAATCTAAAATTAACTTTAAAAAAGACAATGCTTTCATAGAGTTGCCTTTTGAACCTTCTGTAGATTCAAAAATAGCTAAGTCATTAGACTCCAACTCAGTTATTATTCCTTCATATAATGAATTAAATTCTTTGTATGATGTTTCAACATATCTTGTTCGAGGTAAACTTTTATTCGCTGGCAAAGATTATTCTATTTTGTTAGATATGGTAAACAAAGTATTTTGTCCTAATTCTATGTTTGTTTTTCCAATATCTTTTAATACAAAAACATCATTTAAATTTGAATGGCTCAGCCAGTTTTCTTGGTTAGCTTATTCTAGCAAAGAAGATGGAGCTTACTGTCTTCCTTGTACTTTGCTAGGCGCTAGTATTCCAAATAAGTCTGGAATATTAAATTTAGTTTTCAAGCCCCATCAAGAGTGGGGTAACGCTGTTCGTGATTATAGAAAACATGAGGAAAATTGTGTTTTACATGAAAAATCTATGCTTTCATTTAATGCATTGCTTTCACGTTGCAATTCCAAAAGTAATGTTATTGAGGTTGATTTAAATAATTATCGTTTGAAACTTCTTTCTGATAACCGAAAAAAATTAGTTCCAATAATTAAAACAATAATATTTCTTGGTAGAAACGATCTAGCATTTCGTGGACATCGCGATGATAGCAAATATCATCCTGATATTGGGGAATCTTCTGCACAAAAAGTTGGAGTTGGTAACTTCATAGAGCTTTTAAATTTTCGTGTTGATGCTGGTTATCAAATATTAGCTAATCATTTTTCTTCAAGTCAAAAAAATGCAACCTATATATCAAAAACTACCCAAAACCAACTTATTGATTCTTGTGGGAAAGCAATTGAGGAAGTTTTAATAAAAAATGTAAAGCATTCAATTTTTTTTTTAATTCTTTGTGATGAAGCAGTTGACTGTTTAAATACTGAACAAATGTCACTTGTTTTAAGATATGTAAATTCAAATAATGAGATTTGCGAGGATTTCTTAAGATTTATTGATTGCAAGACTGGTACATCTGGTCTTAGTCTATCTCTAAATGTACTTAATGCACTTCAAGAGTTTGGACTTGATATTCAAAAATGTAGAGGCCAAGGGTATGACGGTGCGGGTTGTATGGCAGGTGAGTATAAAGGAGTTGCTTCTCGAATAAAAGCTCTTCATCATAAAGCTATATTTGTTCATTGTGCAAGCCATAGACTTAGTTTAGTAGTAGCAGCTGCATGCCAAGTTCAAAAAGTAAAAAATCATCTTGGCCAAGTAAAAGAAATTTCTTATTTTTTTAACTTATCTCCTAAACGTAGTAACTGTCTCAAAAAATATTTAAGTCCAAATCAAGAAAAATAATAGATACTTGTCGAACAAGATGGGTTCAAAAGCTGAGAGGTGTTGATGTTTTTTTTGATAATTTTATACCTATTATTCATGCTTTAGAGGAGATGGGGTTAAATGAGTCAAAGGAATATAACAGTGAAACTGCTTCCAAATCCTCTTCTTTTTTAAGATTATTAACAGATTACTCTTTTATTGTAAGTTTAGTTATTACAAAACAATTAATGGATTTTTTTTATGCAATTACTGTAACTCTTCAAACTAAATTTTTTGACATATCCCAGTAGTGTTTTGAAATAACTAATCTAAAAAATCTGTTATTAGAAATTAAAAATAAAATTGATATATATCACACTGAATGCTACGCTATCGCTCTTAGTTTGGCCAAAACTCTTGATATACAAGAAGTGAGACCTAGATTGTGTAATGTCCAGGTTTACCGGAATAATTATCCAACAAATACAGCTTGTGATTATTTTAAACATAGAATTACTTCTCCATTAATTGAACATCTTAATAATGAGCTAGATAATAGGTTTTCAGAAAATGGCATGTTTGTTTATAAAGGTCTAGCAGCAGTTCCTTCAACTGTACTATCCAGAATACAAGTTAAAAAACCATGGAAATCTGATTTTTATGAAATTTTAAATTTCTATTCATCTGATATGCCTCATTTTACTTCAAAACATGCTGAGTTAGATTTATGGGAATTATTTTGGAAAAACCAGTTAAGTATTCCTTCAACTGTTGCTGGTACTTTAAAGTCCATTGATATGAGAGGTTTTCCAAATATAAGGACAGCATTTATAATTTTAGGAAAAATTCCAATAACAACTTGTGAATGTGAAAAAAGTATTTCAGTTATACGTAGGCTAAAAACATACTCCAGAAGTAATATGATTGAGTCTCGCTTTACCTCTTTAGCATTAATGTCCATACATCAAGAAATTTTTCCAGATGTTGAAAGAGTCATTGACATTTTTTCAAAGTCAGGTGTAAGACGTTTAGACTTAGCTTTTATTTAGTAGTGTAGTAACTTTTATTTTACTTTTTTCTAATTTTATTTTTACTAATATTGTGTTTGTGAGTGTGTGTGTGTGTGTGTGTGTGTGTGTGTGTGTGTGTGTGTGTGTGTGTGTGTGTGTGTGTGTATATATATGTATATGTATATATATATATATATATATATATATATATATATATATATATATATATATATATATATATATATATATATATATATATATATATATATATATATATATATATATATATGTATATATATATATATATATATATATATATATATATATACACACACACACACACACACATATATATATATATATATATATATATATATATATATATATATATATATGTATATATATACATAATATATATATATATATATATATGTATATATATATATAATATATATATATATACATATATATATATATATATTATATGTTTATTATTTATATATATAATATAAAATTAATTATGTATATTATTATATATATTTATATATATAATATAAATATATTATGTATATATATATATATATATATATATATATATATATATATATATATATATATATATATATATATATATATATATATATATATATATATATATATATATATATATTTAAAATATAGAACTTCAATAAAAAAATATAACAAAAATTATTATAACAAAAAACAGTTTAAAATTAAAAAAAAAAGAATCCAGATATGGAGGGCTAACCTTAGGCAAGATTAATAATATAATATAAGATAAGATTAATAATATAAAATAAAATAAAGATAAAATCCAGAAAAGGAGGACTAACCTTTATTATTATATTTCTAGTTACTTAACCTAATATTACTTAACCTTAATAAATAACCTAATATTACTTTACATGACGTGCCTATCAAGAAAAGGAAAGAATCCAGAAATGGAGGGCTAACCTTAGGCAACATTACTTTACATGACGTGCCTATCAAGAAAAAGAAAGAATCCAGAAGTGGAGGGCTAACCTTGGGCAAAATGACAGTATACAGATGAAGTGCAAAGTCCTATGGCTTACCTTCTCGTTGGTGCACTTTGTTAAGTAAATTAGGCTTAAAATTACATGTCTAATTTATGAACAAATTAGCCAAGGCAACATTTGTAAAAATTTCTGCTAAAAATGGATACTGCAAAAACAATACAAAATTTAGTTATTATTCAATGATATAAACAGCGACGCCACTCGTAAAAAAAGCTGCCTGGGGCGTGTCCACCCCACCCTCGCTACGCCTTTTAATGTTTCTCCACTTTTTATATTGACTATACTTAAACCCTAGAGAAGTTGCGGGGGGGGGGGGGGGAAAGTAAATAAAAAAATTTCGCATCACCTATTTAAAACGCTAGATCCGCCCCTGGTGTTATATTAGCTTTTTTACATATTTCAGGACAACACCCACTATCTAGCGGCTTCTGAAAAACTGTGCTTAAAGGTATTGAGAAGCTGTTGGAGCAGTTCTTAAATACGTATGCGCTTAGACTATCCACAACAACTTTTTTATCATCTGATAAATCGCTTAGCTTGTTTTTAACCAGATTTTGTGTTATTTTTAAATACTTGAAGATGGCTTTATTTTTATTGACAACAATTTCAAAGTGGTTGTTTGCATTTAGCAAGAGTTTTCAACTTATTTTAGCCGCATCACTTACTTGGAATGCTCAAGTTTATTTTGAAAATTTGGTTTGTGATCTTTTAGTGAGACAAACGCTAGTGCAACTGATTTAATTGTCGCATCTAAATTAATTTTTTTGGCAATATTTTGAGCTTCTAAATTAATGGCGATTTCCAAGTTTTTTGGTGCTTTTGCATAATTATTAGAAATGTTATCGCGTAGTATATTTTGATGAGTTTCTGGGCTAATTTGGTAAATGTTGCTTGTTTTGTCAGCAAAAACTAAAATATTAGGGTTCAATTTTATATTAACAATGTCTAGTTTTAATTCTTTTTAAAACTCATTATTTATGTTTTAAAGTTTTATAGTTTTAATTAAGTGCTTATTGCACTTAATTAAAATCTTAATTTTAAAATTAAATCATTTTCTAAATGTTGCCGGTTAGAAATAAATGGGTGGGCATTTTTTGTTTTGAATTCATAATTTTCATTCTTATTTTTTTCCATTAAAGGGTTTTTATTTTTTTCAGATTCTAACAAAAAAAAAATTGAAGAAAAAAGTTAGATTACTGTTTTTTACTAATTTATTATTGCTCTGTTTTTTAAGAACATTGAGCACTCTATTTGTAAAATACACTAACATAATTTACATATTAAGCTCCAAGTTTATCCTTGTTGAGCACTCTTTAATCGTATTTTAAAAAAAGTGGCTTTCAAAATTTCGAGCTAAAATTTGAAAAGAAAATTGCAAAAGAGCGTAATAGAAATAGAAACATAATTTATTTCAACCCCTCATACAGCAAAAATGTTTCAACAAATATAGTTATAATTTTTCTAAAATTAGTAGACAAACGTTTTCCTCCCTCTAATAAATTACAGAAGATTTTTAACAGAAATACTATCAAAGTATGTTATAGAGTTATATAAAAAATTTAGAAAGAATTATAAAAGGCCACAACTTCGTGTTAAATAATAAAAATGAACATATAAAAGAAAAAAACACTGATTATTGTAAATAAAAAATAGATTGCTCTCTAAATGGACAATGCCTTTCGAAAAATGTAATTTACAGGTGCATTGTTTGCTCACAAAATAGCCCTGATAAACAATATATTGGCTTAACCGAGGGGAATGGAAAAAACGTTATGCCAACTACAAACAATCGTTTAAACACAAAAAATATTTAAAAGAGACTATGCTGTCAAAATATATTTAGGATTTAAAAGAAAAAAATAAAAATTATAATTTACAATGGTCTATTCTAAAATCTGCCCCTGCCTATAATAACATTTCCAAAAAATGTATGCAATGTTTGCAAGAAAATTTTGAAATATTTACTCATTTAAATCAGGAAAATTTATTAAATAAAACTCTGAATTAATTTCTAAAGGTAGACACGAAAATAAATACTTTTTAAAAAATAATAAAAACAAATAAACAAATTAAATAATACCCCATTCCAAAGAAACTTATTTAATAACTACTTTCTGTAAGTTCCCGTTAATCAAAAAAATATAGTAATAAAAAAGTTTTTTTATTTTTTTTATTTTTACTTTTAGTAATAATAATTTATAACTTCCTATAAAATACTTTTTTCTATAAACTGAATTTTTTTTGTGATTTAGTAACTAGTCCTGATGATCCAGCTATAGTGAAACTTAAAGTTAAAGAAAAAAGTTAGATAAGTGTTTTTTACTAATTAATCATTGCTCTGTTCTTTAAGAACATTGAACACTCTATTTGTAAAATGCATTAACATACTTTACATATATATATATATATATATATATATATATATATATATATATATATATATATATATATATATATATATATATATATATATATATATATATATATATATATATATATATATATATATATATATATATATATATATATATATATTCCAGTTGATTCAATAACGTCGATGCAGACAATTTTATCGGTGCGATGGATGACATTCCGAAATGGCTGATCTAGCAGCCCTGCAGCTTTAAGTTCTTCATTTCATTTGACTATTTGTGATTGCTTGGCATTAAAATCAGTCTATCTTCGTGAACAAAAACTTTCTCATATTGCTTAATGGTATAATGTCTGCAGGGTTTAGAACTAACTCTTTCTTTATTTTATTTGAGAGAGATACATGGATAATATTAGAGTTATTTGATGTTGCTTTTAGTTTGCTTGATTTTAGTCTGCGAATATGCTTAATTTCAACATTTTGAAGACAACAACACGAAAAAAATCCATCACTTGTTTACTATCCTCAACTGTGTTATTTTCTAAGATTCCAATAACAATGACATTTAATTCTCTTTATTGGGTGTGTTTACTAACAGTTAAAATTAGTAAACATACCTGCTGACGTTGTTGCTTGCTTCAGTAGACTTACCAATAAGTGCATCACTGAACATTTTAGATTTCAATTTGTTCTGGCTTTTTTCTACTTGAATTTTCAGTTCATTTATTATAATTTCTGGAGAAATTACTTTCTCATTTAATAAGTTTATTGCCAATTGCATATCTTGAAATGCTGCGAATACTGCTTTGTCTAGCTTAGTTAAGTTGGTGTTTCCTGGTACAAATCCAGTACAGTCACACTTAGAGGAAAAACTGATCTCTGTTGCATCAATAACTTTTGAAGACATATTATATTGCTTATGGTAGGGCTTTCACCCTGAATAACAGTGGATAACCACCCCGATATGAAATATTCAATATTTATTATTTATTTATTACACAGGGACTATATAGTTTCAGTATGTGTTTATTTCCGTAGTATATTTATACATATATATATATATATATATATATATATATATATATATATATATATATATATATATATATATATATATATATATATATATATATATGCATATATAGACATATACATATATATATACATATATATATATATATATATATATATATATATATATATTTACATATATACATATACATATATATATATACATATATATATATGTGTGTGTGTGTGTGTGCGTGGGTGGGTGTGTGTGTGTGTGTGTATATATGTATATATATTTGTTTGTATGTGTATATATATATTTGTATATATATATATGTGTGTGTGTGTGTGTGTGTGTGTGTGAGTGTGTGTGTGTGTGTGTGTGTGTGTGTGTGTGTGTGTGTGTGTGTGTGTGTGTGTGTGTGTGTGTGAAAATATATATATATAAATATATATATATAAATATATATATATATATATAATTAATTAGTAAAAAACACTTATCTAACTTTTATCTTCTACTTGGTTTTACCTGATTGCTGGATCATCAGGAAGAGTTACTAAAATCTCAAAAAAATTCAATTTATAGAAAAAAATTTTACAGGAAGTTATCATTATAAAAAATTATAAAAAATTTTTAATTACAATATTTTTTTGTTAACGGGAAGTTACAGAAAGTAATTATGAAATAATTTTCTTTGGAATATAGTTTAATTTGGTCATTTGTTTTTATATAAATGACCAAATTAAACTATCCCCATTCCAAAGAAAATTATTTCATAATTACTTTCTGTAACTTCCCGTTAACAAAAAAATATTGTAATTAAAAATTTTTTATAATTTTTTATAATAATTTATAACTTCCTGTAAAATTTTTTTCTATAAATTGAATTTTTTTGAGATTTAGTAACTCTTCCTGATGATCCAGCGATGGTGAAACTCCGAGTAGAAGATAAAAGTTAGATAAGTGTTTTTTACTAATTAATTATCGCTCTGTTCTTTAACAACATTGAGCACTCTATTTGTAAAATACACTAACATAATTTACATATATATATATATATATATATATATATATATATATATATATATATACATTCAAACAAAATTCAAACACACACACACACGCATATATATATATATATATATATGTATATACATAGATATCTATACACATTCAAACAAATATATATACATATATACACACACTCACACACACCCACACACACACACACACACACACACACACACACACACACACACACACACACACACACACACACACACACACACACACATACACACACACACATATATATATATATATATATATATATATGTATATATATATGTATATGTATATATGTAAATATATATATATATATATATATATATATATATATATATATATATATATATATATATATATATATATACATGTCTATATATATATGTATATGTATATATATATATAAATATATATATATATAATTATATATATATATATACAACCCTTAGATGTTGTCCGAAAGTTTTTTCGATATTTTGTTGACAAAAAGTAAAAATTAAAATGCAAGACCGGAATTTTTTTTTTTAATAATGATAGACTGCCTGCCCCAACCAAACCCTCAGTCGATGTAGCAGCACTCCCTTGCGGGTCAGGCTATTTGTCAGTCGATGTAGCAGCACTCCCTTGCGAGTAACGCTATGTGTCAGTCGAAGTAGAAGCACTACCATGCGAGTCAGGCTAATAGTCAGTAGATGTAGCAGCACTCCCTTGCGAGTCAGGCTATAAGATAGTCGATGTAGCAACACTCCGCGCATGATTTACAGAAAAAAAATAAAAATAAAATCATTTTATTAAAAAAAATAAAAATAAAAACATTTTATTAAAAAAAATAAAAATAAAAACTTTGTTTATATTGTTAAAAACATTCAAAATGTTATAAAAACATTCAGAATGTTTTTAAAAACATTCTGGTCAATTAAATTTGCGTTTTTGTGGTTTTTTTAAAAAACGATTAATTTGTAATTAAATTAATGGTTTTTACTTTGTTGAACACGGAATCTTTATGAAAGCTAAAAAGTAATTAAAAGTGACGTATGTGTTGGCGTAAGAATCACTTTTTTCCTTCCGCTCTTCCTAAAGCCAACAAACTATAGATCTATATATATATATATATATATCTATATATGTCTTCAAAATTTATTGATGCAACAGAGATCAGTTTTTCCTCTAAGTGTGACTATACTGGATTTGTACCAGGAAACACCAACTTAACTATGCTAGACAAAGCAGTATTCGCAGCATTTCAAGATATGCAATTGGCTATAAACTTATTAAATGAGAAAGTAATTTCTCCAGAAATTATAATAAATGAACTGAAAATTCAAGTAGAAAAAAACCAGAACAAATTGAAATCTAAAATGTTCAGTGATGCACTTATTGGTAAGTCTACTGAAGCAAGCAACAACGTCAGCAGGTATGTTTACTAATTTTAACTGTTAGTAAACACACCCAATAAAGAGAATTAAATGTCATTGTTATTGGAATCTTAGAAAATAACACAGTTGAGGATAGTAAACAAGTGATGGATTTTTTTCGTGTTGTTGTATTAGAAAATGTTGAAATTAAGCATATTCGCAGACTAAAATCAAGCAAACTAAAAGCAACATCAAATAACTCTAATATTATCCATGTATCTCTCTCAAATAAAATAAAGAAAGAGTTAGTTCTAAACCCTGCAGACATTATACCATTAAGCAATATGAGAAAGTTTTTGTTCACGAAGATAGACTGATTTTAATGCCAAGCAATCACAAATAGTCAAACGAAATGAAGAACTTAAAGCTGCAGGGCTGCTAGATCAGCCATTTCGGAATGTCATCCATCGCACCGATAAAATTGTCTGCATCGATGTTGTTGAATCAACTGGAAATAAACAGTATGTTTATAAATCAGCAGCAATCGCGCTCTATAGCCAACGAAGTAACATCAATAGTAGCAATAATGAAGGAAAAAGAATATCAGCTACCAGCACAATTTCATCCACCACACCTAACAACTTCGAAACCTGAGATACACCAGAAAAGTAATAATATACGAACCCGCCCATCAAGATTTAAATTAAAGTCAATACCCAACCTCTCACAGTTATCTTCACAATCATCAACTTCGTCTTCGTTAATATCAGGACAATTATGTTTCTGGGCAAACAACCCATGTTCATTAAACAATTTAAAAAGAAAAAACGTTTATAGCTAAAATTACATCTAAGCCAATGCATGAAAGTCCTCGAATAATGTTTTTTGCAGAAACATGGTATAATAATACATCTGACACAGTTGTAAACGGATATGAACTGCACCGAGCAGACAGAGAGAGAAGAGGAGGAGAAGTTGCAATATACACAAGAAATGATATAATTACAACAAAAGTTAGAAATAAGCAACTTAATTCTAAAGCTATTGAGCAAGTATGGTGTATAATCAAATTTGATGGCGAATCATTGTTACTAGATTGTATATATAGACCTCATGACATTAATGACATCGTCCTTACTCAAACAATTGAATCAATTACAGCGCCATGCTAACTTATAACTGCTCCTCTCTGTTATTATAATAATTTAGGCCACACATGGTATGAGTCTATTAAAATTAATGGTAAAGTCGCAACCGTTGGAAATGTGATAGATGAATGCCCCAGAGATTTTAGATTCCAATCTTGTTTAGAAGATAATAACTTAACACAGCTAATAATATTTCCAACTTACCGTCATTCGAATCTTGTTGAACCGTGATCAACATTTGATCTAATTGTTAGTGATGATCCAGATAGGTTCACAAAAGTCTCAGAAGATGACCGACTTGGATTTACAAAAACAGGTCAATCACACCGTGTTATTGCTGGTATATTGGCTGTTCATTTAAAAAAAAACAGGCTTAAAACTCTCACGTCCTCGTCTTATCTGGAGTCGAGCAGACTATGATGAAATATCAACTAAAATAGCTTCAAGCAACTGGCATACCATGTTCAAAGGTCATACAGCTAACGATAATTTTACCTTACTTGTTAGTATCTAAAACAAATATATTAAAGAACACATACCATCAACTTTAGTTCCACCTAAAATAAAAAATGCACTGTAGGTTACAACAGAGGTAAAAGCAGCAGTAAAAGAAAAACGCACGTTATATCTCAATTACAGACCAATATCACTATCATCCATAGTCTGCAAAGTCATGGAAAGTCTCATACATGATTGTATAATGAAGTTTTGCAAAAAACATAATTTTTTATTCAAAGCTCAACATGGTTTTGTTCCTAAGCGAGGGTGTGTCCATGATATATATATTCATATGTATATATGTGTATATATATACGAATATATTTATATATATATATATATATATATATATATATATATATATATATATATATATATATATATATATATATATATATATATATATATATATATATATATATATGTATATATATGTATATGTATTACATACAGGCCTCGTTTTAATCCAAATATGCTTTACGCATTAGTTTGATTTGATTTTGACGTCATAGAATTCTTCTAATATTTTATTTTTTAATGGGCATTTAGTTCTTTAAACTACTGCGGCAATATGATACAATGAAGCAAAAATTACAAAAAAAAAACAATTTAGAAATGCTTTAATGGAATGTTAATTTTCTTTTAATATCTTTCAATATAACAACTAATTTTAATATTAAATTTTTAAAAACGTTAATATAAACAAATTTCTTACTTTTCTTAACATTTATATAAATGAAACAAAATATATTTAACTTTTTTTAATTACATTTCTTAAATTTTTAAAAGCGTTAAACCAAACTGATACAATCGCTTTCCTTTGAAGATAGTAGGAATTTATAAGCTTTTTGAAGTTTTTTTATTTTAAGCAATACGATTAATTCGGTTTACTCTGAAACTTACAAACCGCTAAAATCGGTTTGCATCAAGGTTTATATTCATTTTTTGAGCGAAACAATCAATTTTTAGAATAAAATAAAATTAAAATATAAATAATCATAATCAGCGACAATATAAAACAAAGTTTACCTTTATTATTATTTTTTTTTTTTTTCAATATAAATAAGTTTTTTGTGTCTGATAAAATGTGATCATTGTAACCAATCCCAATGACTTCACGTTTTAGATTTATATTTTGTGAATATTTTTAGTACAGAATAAACCTCCGAAACTCGCATTGGTATTGTCCGCAGAAATAGCCAAAACTTTTGAAGAAACATTGTTAGCGCTAATGCATTTAAAGATAACATCTGATAAAATTCCTTATGTTTCTCCATTTACACAGTTCATGTTTATCATGATCATTTGCATTTTGTCTTTAACATCAAAATAAAGAGCCAAAATTGGATACCTTTTACCGTCTTGTGGTTTGAGGCAGTAGAAAAAATTGACACATATGATACTTATAATAAAGCATTTTGTAATTAAAGCAATCCAATTCATTAAGTTTTGTATGTTATTGTTAAGTTTTTTAGTTCTTAGATATATTTAGGTAAAATCATTTATTAAATAACTTTATATAAATGTTTTTTACTACGCGTACACAAAAGTCATTCAAACCCATAAGTGAAAAACTACCCTCAAACGTATAAAACCCTAACGTATAGTCTTGTTAAACTTAATAAAAACTAAAGTTATTTAGCTACAAAAAGTTGTATAAATAAATATTTATGTGCTTCCAAAATAATAAATAAAGTTTTTTCACTTTTAATATATCTTTTATGGGTATTTTATTTTTTTTAATTTTGTTTATTAACTTCATATACAAAATTTGTCGTCAACAATAAACAAGTTTGTTTTTTGTTCCAATGAGTTTTTATTAAAAAGTTTGCTGTAAATGATTAAGTTTTGTTTGTTTTTAATTTTATGTGGCATTTTTTTTGTCATTTGGAAGCAGCGAATGTATCCATCATAGTTGAATAGTAATTGTAAATTTGCAAAAAAAATTCTATACAATTTTTAAAGAAAAGGTTAATACAGTTTTTTTAAAAAATAATACTTCTTTTATCTTACTGCTTATAGAGTAATCTGTGTGTGTGTTTATAAATATATGAAGAGCTTATTGTTAAACAATGACAAGTCACAAAAACAAATATTTGAGAAAAATGACTTTTAAGTTTTATTTAAATCTATAAAATCACATTTTGCAAAAAGATGATTTTATAATTATAGCTCCAATTTTAAGAATTATGCCTTAATATCTTTTTGGAAATTGCGTATACTATTTATAATTTTAAAAATAATAATTACCAATTTTTGAAAAAAAGTGTGGCTTGTCATTGTTTCACAATAAGCCCTTCATGTATATATATATATATATATATATATATATATATATATATATATATATATAAATATATATATATATTTATAAATATATACATATATATATATATAAATGTGTGTGTGTGTGTGTGTGTATATATATATATATATATATATATATATATATATATATATATATATATATATATATATATATATATATATATATATATGGGTGGCCCTTATATGATGATAAAAAATTAAATAAGAGCAATGTTAAGTCTGACCATTTTAAATGGTTCCATTTCATACAAAAAAATTATGTGTAAAGTTTCATAAAAAAATATTAATATTTAGATCTAGCTCAACGCCGTCAAAGTTTTCTCATATACGAATTTTTGATGTCTGTGACAGAATTCAGCACATTTTGCCATCAGTTTCATACAGAAAATTAATTCTAACTACTAAAAACAGTTCTTAATTACAGAGACAAACACAGAAACAATAGAATACACAAAGTTACACATCTTCACTTAGTTGAACTAGTTAATTGTGAAGTAAAAGTGAGTTTTCATCGGAAAGTTTGCCCGGGTCCGTTTTTATAACCTGCAGAGCATATTGCAGCTGTTCTTCGCTCTTAAATCGGCCAGACTTTGTTGCATCTTGGATCAAGGCAACTCCTTGTTCTGCATGGTCGTTTGTTACTACCTGGGATTTCACGATTGCCTCTGCAACCTTGAAGTCATCTCTCCTGTTCCATGATTCAGGATCTTGAATAGAAAACAGGTTTCTGCTTCTTTTTGAGACAAAATCAGGAAGCGTCTTTTGTTGTACTGTCGCCAAGTCCACCACGACACGTTTCAAAGGTACTTCTCCTCCTTCCTGTTCTAATGATCTTTTAACAATTTCGCGCTTCGTAGTGAAATCCACTTCTGGATCGAAGAGGCTGAAAAGGATCAAATCTTCTGACAGGTACCAAAGATGGCCCGCAAGCTTGCGTGATGTTGCGGCACCAATATCTTGATCAGGGTAAGCCTGGAGTTGTTGAATAAGTTGTAGATCATTCCTAGCGGCTTTGTAAGCCAGAGGCGCCAAAAACCAGAACGTGATATAAACCTTTGCAAGAAATATGTTCACACGTAGGAGGCCACGAGACTCTCGCAAGGTCAGCTTAAACTGTGATCGAAACAGCCAAACCTTTATACTGTAAGTGGCTCTCCACCTTCCATCGACTTTGTCGCATCGACCCAGAGGAGGCGCTCGAAAATTCTTCCAATCTGTAGGCTTTCTTCCTAAAAAGATGAGCATCAGTTTGAGCAGTTCGCGATAGTCATCTCGTGGCTGATGATCTTGCAGCTGCTGTTCACAGAAAACAATGATTACATGTTTGACTTCGGAGAGTTCAGCTGAGGCAACATCATCCGAAAAGGCATCTTCATAACTTTCCTGGTCAAAGGATGACCACTGTGCTTGAAATCGTTTGAAAACGAGTATTTCCAATGCTTTACTTGGTCCCATACAGACACAAAAAGCAGCAGCCAATACCAGTTCCATGATTTGATGTCGACAACCAAAGTGCAGTAGAGGCCGCCCTAGTAGCTGTTCGAGAAGAACGCAAGCGCCAGACAGCCGACCGGTTTTGGAAGAGGTTGTATCGAAACACATACCATCGACAAAGTTTTCCAGCTCCAATTTTCGGATAGCATCATAGACTGCTTTGGCCTCGTCTTGTCCAGTGCCTAAAAAGTAATTTATAGTAGTCTTTATTAAAGTTTGTCTGACATGATTTCACATTCACATTTCATAATAATAAATGATTTCGAAATTTATAAAAACATTTAACTAAAATAAAAGTAGGCATATATATTATACCATTATATATTATACCATTATGTATTACCTGCAGGAATCTTTGGATATCGAAAAGCTTTGTCTTCCCCATTGTTGTGACAATGGGGAGCCCTTATCCACCTTCTCGTTCAGCTAGATCTTGCATCAGCTTGCCATCCCAGTGTACTGTAAGAGCAGTATTTGGCTTGAAATGTTGAATGATTCCGGAGGCAATTTGCTGTCGGTGTTTCCGACGGAGTCGTTGGATGGTTGATCCATTCAAAGCGAGTGATTCAGCGTCTTGTCCAAGAGCCCTCGAAGCCTCAACGATGACCATCATAGCAGCCCTGTTGCTCATTTTATTTCTATCAAGCATAGATGCCAGCTGTGGTGAAACAACACT
>NC_088921.1:26902500-26995000 GCF_038396675.1 Hydra vulgaris | reverse complement strand
CCTCTTTTAAGTTTTTTAAAGGAACGACTTTCTCCGCCCTGCCTTTATTTGTCTTTTTTATTAAAAAAAACTGTTATGAAGTTAAACAGAGAATGCTTAGTTTAACAGTGCAGCTTTTAAATATGTCGGAACACTTACAATGCAACATCAAAAATGATAAGATTTTCGATGAGTGATTAAGAGATTATATTAGAAAAAAATGAAAATAATCCTAGAATAAAATAACTATTTAATAAAAATATTAAAAAGTTTTTCTTCTAAGAACACTACCTTATATAGAAATATCTTGAGAAAAGCGTTTTTTAATTTTAAAAAATATAATTGATTATATTAAAATCATAATCCACAGATCACTATAAATTCAATGCTAAACTTTGATTTTTAAAAAAGAATGTCTCTGAAAAGGTGTATCCAAATTTGGTTTTTATTACAAGTCTCTTTTAATGGTAAAATATTTTTCATTTTAGTATAATATTTTCAATCAAAAATTATGAAAATTTTATTCACTTTATTTTGCTAATCAATAGTATTTATAAATCAAAAATAATTCATAATTGCGCAGTTCTAAAGTTTCAGCTCCAAGTAATATTTTGCACAATCTGCATTTCTAAATTATAGTTTTTCTATATTTCTAAATAATAGTATTTCTGAGAGTTAGTATTTAGAAAAAGATTACACATAGTATCTAGTATTATAGTGATATAGTAATTTAGTATTATTGTATTTTAGTTCCTAATACAGTGTTTAGAAATAGATACATGCATAGAAATGATAAGATATCTTTGTTATATTTTATGATACTTTTTGTTTTTATAATGTTTAAGGTATACGGAAGTTTTTATTCGAACATATTTTTTTATTTAAACATACATAAGATTTATGTTTCCCTTTTAACATAAGTGTTTTTAATTATAAGATTTAGAAATACATTAAAAATAGGTTTACGTACTTAACCAAATGAACTAACCTTGGTTTTGTCCAAATTAAGTTTGTTACTTGTACATACTTATTCACTTGCAATTTCACAAAATTTTAAATTTTTTTTTAAATAAAAGAAATTAGAGTCATCTCTGAACATGATCAAACCAAATAAGTTTGCTACGAAATGGTCGCTTGTCTTAACGATGAATTACAGTGACCCGAAAGTAAAAGTTAAGCAGTAATTTTTGATAAATTAATTACGACACTTACAGTGTTCTGCAAACTCTAAATGTAATAATATTCTTGCTTTTTTTAAATAAAAATGTTTTGTAAAAAAATTTCGGCGATTCAAACCTTTCTTTATTGCACGACTTTGCTCGCAACTTACGTGCTCCTTTTACGTTCTCCCTCGAAAATTACGTGCTATGTTATGTACGCCAAGAGTGATTTCGTTAAAGTAACTTAGTAGTTAAAAAATATTCATATTTTAACTTTTAAGTTATTCTATTAGCTGCAAGATAAAAGAAGGAGTTAATTTTTAAAAAACCATTTTAAATTTTAAATGACGATTATGTTAAAAAGTTCGTTACAAAAATTTGAATGGGAATTATGTTGAATATGCGCGCTATATACACTCAGATAAAATTAAAAACAAGATAACTTAATCTTTATTAAGCTTTAAATTTTGCATTGAAATATATAGTGACAGAAAACACTTTCTTTTACATTTAACAACAAACTTGATTTTGTATACACTATTATGGAAAATTTGTTTATGTTAAAGAAAAAAGGAGTAGACACGTGATATTAAATGAACACCTACTAGGTATTGCTGTAAAAAGGTGTTGATGCATAAAAAGGTGATCTTGATACATTAACACCTTTTAGGTGTTGTGGTAATAAAGTGTTCATGCAAATATTTAAATATTCAAGAGTAAAGATGGTCTTCTAAAACTTTTTTACAAAAATAAATAAGATTTGAAAAATTTAGTACTAATTTTTTTAAAGCATGTAATATTTTGACTAATATAAAATAAAGATAAAATAATAAAAAGTAGTTTTCAAGAAAAAAAATTGTAAAAATCAATATAAATAGCAAACATCTACTATTTATTACCTTACGTATGGTAATAACGCCCTAAATTTATCAATCCTCTAAACAAGACTTTATCAAACCACGCAGGTTTTGTTCTATTAAATCGAGAAATCTTTGAAACATGTTTTAACGACAAGTTCATTAAATGAATGTGTAAATTAAAAACTTTAAATGGTGGCGAAATTTCCTACATTTATACTTTTTGCAAATTTATTTCTTACAAATAAATTTGCAAAAACAGCAACAACAACAAAAAAACAATTCAGCCTAAAAATTAATAATCTTTATTATTACAAAATAAGTCCAATTAAAATGTTTTTAAAAAACCATCTAGGTAGAATAAATAATGATTTGGCCAATTTGAAATGAGTATTAACTCATTATACTCATTAATAATAGTTACACTATTATTATCCGTGTATAAAAAAAATGAATGCTGTTATTTGAACTCAAAAAAAATTTACATCTTATTTGAAATTTTTTTTTTAAATTAATGGAAAACTGCGTCATTTGCTCAAATTTTGATCTCCGCACAAACAATATATATATATATATATATATATATATATATATATATATATATATATATATATATATATATATATATATATATATATTTAATTTTTGGTTATATTTTACCTTTTTGTTTATATTTTACATATTTTTTCTTAATTTTAGGTTATATTTTACCTAGATGTATTTTTAAATAAATACCATTAAATAATAATTTAAAAAAATACATTTTTTTTTTCAAATGTTGTACCACTTAATTTTAATTTGTTGTTGGCAGCATTGAACGACAAAAAGTAACAACAAATGAAGACCACAATGGAAAAAACGGCAGAGTCACATTTTTATAATTTTTCAGTTATGGCTCTTGGGTAATAAAGCATTGAAAAATGCTTCTTTTAAGCCAAGTTTCAAATGAAAAAACCGACATAGTCTATGGTAAAATGGAATAAGAAAATATGGTATACAATGGAAAAAACAGCAGTGTCCACCAGTGACAAGGAAAGAAAAGGCAGGGTCCATATAATAACGTTATATGTGACTCTGCCGTTTTGATTTCCATTCTGATCTTCATATATTTAATTATTTCATAATTAATATTTGCTACACTTAATGGCTTTTTTACTTTAAATTAATACTTTTTGAGCACGTAAACACCTATGCCTCCGCCTTTTTTATTGCTTCCTCGTGGTTGGCTAATTAGTTTTTAATTTGCCAAACTATAATTAGAATTCAACTCTAGAGGACATTCTGAATCATGCCAAGTCTCTGACAGAGATATGACGTCGAACGTGTAATTTATAATAGATAGAAATTCTTTAAACTTTTCAAAATTTTGCCGCATGCTTCTTATGTTTAAGTGTAATATAGAAAGTAAATTTAAATCTTTTTTGATTTTAAATTCATAAGGATCAAAATAGGGTGTTTTTATTAAGCTCATTTGAGTTCCAGTACACAAGCTCATTTGAGTAACCAGTACACAAAGAATCTATACTAAAACAAAATGGCTGACTACGATGCTACACCTATTGTTACAGACAAGCCAAAAAAGAGAAAGAAAAATGGCAGTAAGAAAGACATAGCAAAGAAACAGAGGTTGTCATTTCATGTAACTGGCCCTGACTGTAAATGTATAAGACTTAAATGCTTTCAAACAGTCAAAGAAGAGAATAGAGCCTTGCTCCTCGAGTCATTCAATGCATTACCAACAAAGGATGCTCAGGTGAGTTCTTCTTTTAAGTTTTAAATTAAACTCTTTAAATATAGTTCTAGACTATTTTTTTATTTATAATACTAGCTCTAGATTTAGGTCTAGACCTAGATTCATAATTTTAATGCACCTGTTATTCCACCATGAACATGTTGATTAAATAAGACAAAGAGTTTCTCATTCTCATTTTCATTCAAATTTAGTTAGGTCTAGAATAGCTAGACCTGTACATCTGAATCATAACCATGGTAGACATCTGGTTGTATTACTGTGTTATGATACCCAAGGCTGGTATTGTATGTTTAATAGGCATTTTTAACTTAGTTTTTTAGTGGGGTGGACCCAATATCACAGTTCATTGTTCTATTTGAACGCAGCATACAAATTTATTAATTCTAACAAAGTAGGTAGGCTTATATATTTTTAAATTTTATAAAAATGCTTGTGTTTCCAAAGATGTGTGACCGGTTGCGTTAATAATCTTATATTGCTTCTTTTTACAGGATTCCTATCTTGCTTCACTGATCACAGTTGCGGAGATTAGCCGAAAAAGACCTCGAAAGGAAGAGCCTAAAAGTGCAAACAGTCACAGCTATCACTATAAAGTATTCCTGAAGAGTACAGATGATGTTGACCCAGATTCATTTGCCTATGTTTGCTTTCAAGCCTTCATCTCCATCTTTGGAATTAAGAAAGGGAGACTTGAGACTATCAAGAGAAGTCTTGCTACTACAGGTAATTTATACTATTAGCAATAGTTTTTTGTTTCAGTTTGTGGAATAAAAAAGCTATTTTTTCTTATCATAGTTAATGTAAAAAAAATGCACATTTTTCTATAATCCTTTCTTGTCTATATATTAATATTTTTCAATATTTAAAAAGAAATGTTGAAATTCATAAAGAGTGCTGTTATTCTCTAAACATGTATTTTTATAACTTTTTTTTAATTTTTTTTTAATTTTTTTTACTCACCCCAGGCCTGCCTCCTGTTGATGGACGAGGAAAGCATGGCAGTCATCACAAAATATCTGATGAATTGCGGCAGAGAATAAGAGACCACATCTCTTCGTTTAGGGGTCGGCAGTCTCATTACTCACAAGAGAAGACGAGACGGCTGTACCTGCCAGAAGAACTCAGCATCTCCAAGATGTTTGATTTATATCAAGAGAAGTGGCCAGGAGACAGTTTAGTGTATGAGTCATACAGGCTTATATTCAACAACGATTTTAACATTGGCTTTGGGTACCCAAGAACCGACACTTGCTCAGCCTGCGACCAGTTCTTGGCAAAAATAGAAATTGCTACAAAGACTCTTGAATCAGACCCAACAAATGAAGTCCTCATAAGGGACCTGAAGCAGTTAAAATTTCAAAAAGATCTCCACCAGCGAAAGGCTGACACATTCTACCGGAGAAAAAGAGACGCTAAGCGAAGGGCCAAGATTACACCTCATCTTGAGGCCTTTACGTTTGACTACCAAAAAAATGTCAACCTACCCAACAAGTCCACCAATGACTTTTACTACAACAGAAAGCTCACATACCAATCATTTAACATTCACCAACTATCAACTGATGATGTTTTTCTTTACTGCTATGATGAGACTGTCGCTAGGAAAGGTTCAGATGAGGTGGCTTCTTTCCTGTATGACCACATCACAACCAAGGTCAGCGAAGAGGTTACTCACCTTGAACTATTCTGCGATTCCTGCTCAGGACAGAATAAGAACTTTACCCTGATTCGGTTTTTAGATTATATGGTGCACCATAGAAAAAGGTTTACCTCAGTGACAGTGACATTCCCTGAGCGCGGACATTCTTATATGGAGTGTGACAGGGACATGGGTCCAGTAAATATAAAGTCTAGTGCTAGTGTTCCAGAAGACTGGATAAAAATATTTAGTGAAGCACGAAAACATCCTACACCATTTAACGTGACTGATGTTGAACAGGATCTGGTCAAAAACTTCTCCGGCTTTCTAAGGCCATTGTATAAGAAAGGCTGCCCGTTCCCCACGCGCCCCATTCGGGAAATGGTTTTTAACAAGGATGAAGGTCCAGGGACCGTTTGTCACAGAGACTCATGGAACGGTATTTTCTTGAAAACAAACATCATTGTTCCAACGAGAAAAACAATTTTTCAGTATGCACAGCAGTGCCAGTAGCTTTGTATGAAGACAGACTGGCTATATCAGCTGCAAAGTACAAAGACCTCCAAGTCCTCAAAAAATTTACCACCAATGAGGCATTCTATGATGCTCTGCCGTATGACGATAAAGTTGAAGATGAGGGTCAAGACCAGTGAATGTTCATGCATTTTTTATTTTTTTATTTGTTTAAAATAAAAAAATTTTAAAATTTAATGGCTTTATATAGTTATTTCTTATGTGTTACAATAGAAAAACAGGCAAAGTCCTAATCAACGGAAAAAACAGCAGAGTCCAATCTGAACACATTTTGAAAAAACAAAATTTTCCATGAGCTAACATGATTTTCAGAATATTTATTTGTTAAAATTTGATGCTTAAATGGATGACCTTCCCCTAAAAATTAAAAGAATTGACAGTTTCTCACATAATTTGTAATAAAAAGGTTTCAAACCTTTAATTTAGGTTTTCTCAAAATGTGAAAAATGTGACTCTGCTGTTTTTTCCATTGTGCTCTTCAAATATAAATGACAAATTTTGATTAAATGATATTCTATTAGAGTAGAAATCTATAATAGCACTTATTAAATACAACTCTTCTACGCTACGCTTCATTTTTTCTATCATAAAAAAACTACAACTTTTAGAAATAAATTTAGTTTTCAAATCGTTTTCCACCTGACAAACATAAAAATAGACGACACAAGGTACAATATATGCGACTGTAATCCATTAACTATTACTTCCAATAACTTTTTTGATAAGATAAAAGTGTGGTTTTTCTGTTAAATGATTTAAAAAATTATTTCGTACACCACAAAATGGTATAGTTACTGAATCTTTACAACTGCAATTATTTAGAGGTTTAATTTCAAACCTTTTAATGGTTTTACAACCGGTAGAGCTCTCACAGTTTTATCACAGTTTTTCATTGTAGAAGCAAATGCAAAATCTTTGGCAAACATAAGAATGTTATTCTGCTTTTTTCATCATCATTATCATTATCATCACTATAATCATTGTTAAGAGGCGATTCTAAGTGTGTGTGTGTGCGTGCAAAGGAGGGGGGAGTGTTTTGTTGTAATCGTCCTCCTTCTCTAACGCACAGAGAAACGCCTCTGAATAATGATAATAGTAAGGGTGCATACAACCTTCTTTACGGAGTACCCTCTACTCAAAGTAGTAGAAGTACTCAAAGTTTTAAAGACTCTTGGGATAATGTACAAAACAAAACATCTTTTTAATAAAATATGTTTAAAAAATTTAAACTATTCATCTATACATAGTTATATTAAGTACTGTTATATTGCCTGCGCAAAAAATCTTTCATCTTTACGAAAAAATTTTCCCACAAAACAAAAGCAAGCAAGTCAATTAGTTTTGGGCGCATATAAGTACAAAAGTGCTGAGCCGTTACTTAAAGAGATTAATGCTATAAACGTATATGAACTAAATATTTATCATAACTTGTTATTTATGTTTAAACTTCAAAATTAAATAACTCCAAAATATTTTTATAAAAATTTATCTATAATTAATCTTTTTTTTTATTTTATTATTTTAATTAAACTTTTTTTTTTTTGCGTTTGCGGCACAAGACGAGTAAGACGTATTCTTTTTCTGGGCATAACTTTATTTACAATAAAAATGGAAATAAATATTAAAAATATAGAAAAAGTTATCGCAAGCAAACTAGAAGAACAAAAAAAAGTATACTAGCAGAAACGGAGGGATTACTCAAAGATCATGAAAAAAACTTCAATTTCAAAATAATAACAGCAAGGTTAGACAAAATGGACGCTGAAATAAACAATAACAAGTTAAATATCAGAAGAGTTGAAAATGAAATTGACGAAATATAAGTCAGCTTAAATTTCCACGAAGAAAAAGCTAAGGATGAACTTATTCATATAAAAACAAAATATGATAATGAAATTTTGATGTTGATAAAAAAATCTATTGACTTAGAGAATCGCTCGAGACGTAATAACTTACGTATCGATGGCATAAAAGGAAACCCTGAAGAAAACTGGAGTGATTGTGAAAACAAAGCTAAATATACTAAGTGAAGTAGTTGAGGAACGAGCGCACCGAGTCGGTGCAGTTAAAGATAATAAAACACCAAGATCAATCGTTTTAAAGCTTTTGAATTATCATGATAAAAATAAAATATTAAGCTCAGTAAATAAACTTAAAGGAACCGGTATTTATATTAATGAAGATTATGCAAAAGAAACGATGTTAGAAAGAAAGAAGTTAAATGATTACGAAACGAAGGTAAATTCACAGTTATTAAATTTAATAAAATTTATTGTAAAGATTTTAGAAAGTAAACGCGCGAAGTTTTATTTAACGATTTTAAATAATGACTAACTTAACAATAGATTTTGAAAAATTACACTTTAATGTTTTCAATTCAGCAAATGTTTTACTTAATGATATTTCTGACGCTGATTTGCATTTTTTTAACGAAAACAAATTTAGTTCGTCCTTTTTTGAAATAAAATTTTTTTAAAGTGAACTAAAAACCTTAAAGAGTAATTTTACTGTAATACACATAAACATAAGAAGTATAAATAGCAACATGGATAAGCTAAAACGTTTTCTTATTGAATGCGATTATCTATTCAGTATGATATGCCTAACAGAAACGTGGTGTTCTGACGAATCATGCAGAATAAATTCAAGTTTAGAAATTCCTAACTACAAATTGTTATCATCTGAAAGAAAAACTAACAAAAGGGGAGGTGGAATTATAACTTATATTAGGAATGATCAAGTTACCAAAATTAGAGATGACCTTTCGATCTCAGATGCCGATAGTGAGGTTTTTACAATTGAAATAACTAGCAACAAATCAAAAAACGTACTGGTCTCCACATGTTACCGGCCACCTGAAGGTGATTTATTTAAATTTTCCAATCATTTAAAACAAATTTTTATAAAAAACAACAATGAGCAAAAAAAAATATTCTGTATTAGAGACATAAACATAGATTGTTTACAATATGATAAACATGCCAATATGAAACTTTTTTTTGACAGTGGGATAAGGTATACCATGAATGCAATCTTGGGCACACTAACTCTGCTTATAATAACTTCGAAAAAATTTTCCTAAAAAGCTATAATATGCACTTCCCAATTAAAGTAAAATTAATAAAAGAAAAACACTTAAAATGTCCATGGATCACCAAAGGTATTAAAAAATCCTTAAAAAAAAACAAAAACTTTATATTAAATACTTAAAAAATAGAAATGAGGCAAACCTAAATTTTTACAAACAGTATAAAAACTTGTTTGAAAAAAGTTAAAAAAATTCAAAGAAAAACTATTACTCAAATAAAATAAAAAACACAAATGGTGACATTAAGAAAACTTGGGATATCATGAAAAAAATAATTGGGATAAAAACCTGCAAAATAAATAGTTTACCTGCTCAAATTGTCATAGATAATAAAGAGTATGACAATAATAATGCAATTTCAGAAAAATTTAATAGTTTTTTTGTCAACATAGGCCCAAATCTAGCTTCAAAAGTCAATTGTCCAAACAATTCATTTGAAACTTATCAAACTAGTGTCAACAACGAATTAATACTTAAAGAACTGAAAATTGATGAACTCGAAAATGCAATTAACTCTCTTAAAACAAACAAGTCTCCAGGTATAGATGACATTTGCAGTAATATCGTCATCAATGTCTTTTCGGAGATACGCAAACCTGTTTTCGAAATATTTAAATCATCAATTATAACAGGAACTATACCAGATAAATTAAAAGTAGCTAAAATTGTACCTATTTTTAAAACCGGTGAAACATTTCTAATAAACAATTACTGACCAATATCAATACTTCCAACCTTTTCTAAAATACTTGAAAGAATAATCTACAATAGATTATACGAATACCTAATTCAAAACAAGTTCTTAAATAAAAATCAATTCGGCTTTCAAGCACAGCACTCAACAAAACATGCAATTTTAGATTTAGTTAACAGCATAAGTGATTCTTTTAATGAAAAGCAATTTGTATTAGGAACTTTAATAGACCTATCCAAAGCATTTGACACAATTAATCATGATATCTTACTAAAAAAAATGGAAAAATACGGAATAAAAAATACTAGTCTAGATTGGTTTAAAAGTTATCTGTGCAACAGACAACAATGTGTTATTTTGAACGATAATAAATATTCTAGTATTCTAAAAATAAAATGCGGAGTTCCCCAAGGTTCCATTCTTGGTCCTCTTTTATTTTTAATTTATATTAACGATCTTCCACAATCACTAAAAAAACTTGATGCAGTAATGTTTGCTGATGACACAAATTTATTTTATTCATCAGCATCAATTGAAAATCTCTTTGAATCTGCAAATAATGACCTTGAGAGTCTAAACATTTGGTTTAAAGTAAATAAATTATCTTTAAATCAAGAAAAAACAAAATACATCTTGTTTCATTCCAACCAGCAAAAAAACAAAATACTAAGCATGCTACCATTACTAAAAATTGATAACATAAACATTGAAAGAACTGAAGCTAATAAATTTCTTGGGATTAATATTGACGAAATGATTTCTTGGAAACCCCATATAAAAACAATAAATACAAAAATATTAAAAAGTATCGGCATACTTTACAAAGTCAAAACTATACTTTCCCAGGAGAATCTCAAAATTCTTTACTTTTCTTATATACAAAGTTATCTAACATATGCTAATATTGCCTGGGAAAGTACAAATAAATCTAAATTAAGTTCTCTATATACACACCAAAAACACGCATCAAGATTGGTTTATAATAAAAATTAGTTCACTCATGCTGATCCTTTACTTAAAAACTTGAATGCTTTAAATATCTATCAAATTAACATCTACCAAAATGTTTTATTTATGCTCAAATATAAGCTCGGACTTGTCCCAACTCATTTTACTAATAACTTTTTTCAAACCAACGCCAACAGATATATCACACGAGGAACCGGAAACTTTACATTGCCCATAAAAAAATCAAAATTTTCGAGATTTTCAATTGTATACCGTGGCCCCTACTTATACAACTTATACTTATGCTTATACAACAAAACAATACCTCAAAATATAGAACTTACTAATTGGACAATCTTATTGCCCAGAAGAAAAAACTAAAAGATCTCATAATTAACAAAACCAATTTTATCGATATGTATTAAATAAAAAAGAACAATTAATATAATAAAATGTAAAAAGAACAATTTAGGCTATAAAAATAAATAAAAAAGAAATAAAACATAAAATATAAAAAAATAAATAAATAAAAGTTGTTAGCAACTATACATAGTAAAATATTACTGAACAGTAGACCTCAAAAAATTAATGTGTGTCTTTACTCTTTAAATTTTTAGTTTTTGTATTTTAAAGGTTCGCGATGAAAAGACAGTTCTTAGTCTTCTGCAAGTTTCCTTACAACTACATAGTACTGCTAATATATGTTGATATATATTTTCAACAAATAACATATATTTTCAACGACAACGACAAGCAAGTCCCTAGTAGCCCTGTGTTGCGACGGACTTGCGTATATTTTTAAATGCATGGGTTAACAGCTAGCACTTTATATTATAAACCACGAATTTATTATTTTAACTCGCATGAGTTAAAATGTCAAACGCGCATGCGTAAAACAGCATTGTTAAAGCTCTTTAGATATTGTAAATATTTGTGGTGGACATTTATATAAACTGGAGACATGTAAATATTATTTGTTTTTGAAATATATAATAATGATTGATGTGAAAAAAAAAAAAAAAATCATAAATATGAAACAAGGCGCTTAATAAGTAATTACTACATTCCACTAACATCACTAAAAAAATTCTGACTTTTCAATCTCATTTCGGGAACCACGCTTACGGAACTCTGTTCTTGACGAATATATATAAAAAAAAAACCTATTGATATATATCTATTTATTTTTTATATTATAGTTTATATTAAGGTACGTGTAAATACCGACTTGTATTTTCTTTTTTTCTTTTTTTTAAGTAAAAGATTTTTTCTTTTTTGCAAACTTTTTAATTTTTTTTTAAACTTTTTTTAATTTTTAATTTTTGAATGTTTTTTATTTCTTTTTAAACTTTTTAGATTCACTTATTTTGAATAATATTAGAACTGGTAAAATCATATTTTATTTCACGAAGAGGCTCGATGATAAGCTATTTAGTCTTTCACTTGCCCAAGTCAGATTGTATTTATATATATCTATTAGATCTTATAGATAACATCGTAAAATGAGAACAAATTGATGAAATAAACTAAACCATATAATAAAGGAGTTGATTTTCAAGTTAAAGTTGAATTTTTGAGAAATATAGTTATGTAGCCGGGTATTCTACACATTTCCAATTTGCCATTACCCCCCGCCTTCCCCCTATTTTAGTTATAGAATCGTTAGTCATCATTGTCGTTGCAGTCATCGTCATCATTATCATTATCAGGCTTGTACAATAAGGTCATAATAGAAACATTCTAAAATAATACATTATAATGTATTATTTTAGAAGTTTCTATTATTACCTTATTGTAACATTATTTAAACATAAGCGGGAGAACTTTTCGGTCATAAAGTTTTATGTTTATATATAAACATAAAACTTTATGACCGAAAAGTTCTCCCGCTAATGTTTAATGTTGCCAAACGGCAACGACTATATTTGCCCTAATGATATTTTTTTTTAACTATGTACACAGAATTTGATTTTCGCACACTTAAAACAGCTAAAGAATGGTAATAAATGAAAGATAAAATAAGGGAAAAGTTTTAATTAATAATCACGTATGGGAGCTAAATGTTACAAATACTTTCTCTTTACAAAAAAAATCTAAAAGAATGGTAAATATACCCCACTTTACTTTAGTACAAAAAACAGTTTTTTTTTTTTTTTAAGTTTCTGTAAAATTATTATTAAATTGATATTATACAGAGCAACCCAGTGGGCACGGTACGTTTTTAAAACGTTTTTATAAGGTTTAAACCTAATAAAAACGTCCGAAGAACGTTTGAAAAACGTACTGTGTACTGTGCACACTGGGAAGAGTCAATTAGAACTAGTTCAATGAATTTGTTGCCATATGAACAGTCAACAATAAAGGTTTAAAATATTTTATATTATCGCGGTTTCGGAAATATTATTATATTACAATAGTTTGTAACAATATTGTAATAATATGTAATAATTTAAAATAGCTTATTGTTAATATTGTAATAATTGATTTTTTTGCCTTAGAAGTGCAAATAATTCAAACTTGAAGTAAACTGATATTAACGGGTATTTTAATTTTGTTAGGTATTTTAAAGTAAATGAATTAATTAAATTATTTTATTTATAACTCGCTAGCTTTTTAAAAATATAGAGTCATTTTTTGTTGCAAAGATGAAATAAGAAAAATAAGAAATGATAACCAAAAAAAAATTTCCATATTTTAATTTATTTAAATTTCAAGAAAAAAACGAAACTTATTTATATCAAGAAAAGAAAGAAACTTGCTTTTATCAAACCTTTCAATACCAAAATTATATAAAAAAAATTTGAACAATCCATTATGGCGTTTTTAAATTGTTTTTTTTATATGAGTCCAGTTTTTAAGATAATTAACTTTTAATTAATAAAGTAAATAAATTACCATCATTTTTTGCTTGATCGACTATTGTTTAAATAGCGAACTTTTTAAAATTAAAAAGTTATTTATAAATGCAAAAACGCATATACAAATTAAAGAAATAGCCCTCCCGGCATAATTAAGCAAAAAGTTATACATTGTTTCCATTTGAGAATGTAGAACGACGATTCTTGACTCATTGCATGAGTTTTGCTCGTATCTCTGCTTTTATGACTAGGCAACTCATTCTATTATCTCTATATGAGGGTACAGCTCTATAGCTCAGTTTTATGGTTGTGAGGCCGACTGGTAGTCAGGTTTCTCAAACTCTATAGAAACTCTCAGATAGGCTGATTCCATTCTAAGCTGTAAAGTATCACAGTACTAACAGTGCTATGTTGCGCATGGATGGCGTCTCTTTTTGTACTTTTGGTGTGCATTGTCGAGGCCACATTTGGAGATCTTTGTTACGGCTTAGCGTTTATTAATAGCAATGAGGAATTTGCTTGGACTATTAAATAGTGTACTGAGTACTACCTGTGCTTCGAGTCAAGTTCTTTGACCAATTTAAAAAAAGATCTAGCATCAAAATCTATAAAACATAAAATACCATCGTTATCAGCAATTTCTCTAAATCTCTCATTTGCTAACATTCGTGGTCTTCGATCCAATTTTTTTCTATTGAGTCTTTTTATTTGCAAAGATCATCACCTTCCAGCTCTTTCTGAGATAAATTTGAGTTTAGATGCTTCATCTTGTTATCTTAGTATGATTGGTTATCTTTCTTTAATTCGAACTTCAATAGTCACATCTTGGCCTGGACATGCAAATTTATAAAAATTCACCCATTCGTCGGTAAACTAGATTTGAATCTACAGACTATTCTTTTATGTGTTTTATTTTATCATTACTTTATTCTACAACCTTACTCTTTTTTCTATATCGCTCTCTTTCTACATTCTTTTTGATATAACTGTTGATGTAACTTTCTCCTACATATATAACAGACTACATTCTTTTTGATATAACAGACTACATTCTTTTTGATATAACTGTTGATGTAACTTTCTCCTACATCAAAAATCGTGCTTTTTGTTAAAATCGAATAATGTCTGCAATAATGCATTTTAAACATAGTTGTACCTGCATTTACTTCCAACCTTTAATAACTGTCACATCATTGTAATGTTACTTTTCGTTCTCTATAAATACGCTAATTGGCACTGCTTTAAAGAGCTAACGTATTACTTTTAACAATAAAAAAAAGTATTGTAGTTCATCAAATTTCCAAATTAAACAACGCAGCCGAATCACAAAAGTCGAGAGGACCATACTTTCAAACTTTCTAGTTTTTAGTTTAGGTGCCCCAGAAGACCTAATGGTCTTGTCACAGAACCGCAGAAGACCATTTAAAATTTTAAGTTCACGCCTTCTTCTCTATCAATGGCGTAAAATATGCTCAGCGCATGCTTTGAACGAAGAATTTATTTGCTTCTAAAACCGATTTATAGTGAATTTATAGTATTACTTATTAGTATATACCATTTACTTAATAGTAAAGAAAGGTCTTTTCTTTTTTCTTTTTATATTTAAATTTGTGGTTTTTTTCCTTTCTCAAATCTTTAACTTTAAATCTTAAATTTTAAAGAATCAGGCCGCTGCACAAAGATAAAAATAGTTGGGAACTCAAAACTTCTTGCATACGAAACAATAGGTCTACTAATACACCACTACCTTATATATAAAATAAGATCTAAAGATTTTTCAATTTCTTTTAATTTATTAAAAATTTCAGTTAACAGAATGTTTTTTTTTAAATGTTCTAAAAAAAACTATTGCTAAAAAATAATTAAAAGTTTTTAATATTTTAAAATTAGCATTGCATGTCAGTGATACAGAAATCGTGTATCCAAAACGGCATCACAGAGAACGACCACAAAACGATTTGGGCACATTAAATCAGGTAAGATAAGTTGATTTTTATCCATAATGTTACCATCTATCATATATTTTATCGACGCATTGCAACCTGAAAAAAAAGTTTTTTTTCGTAGTAAATGGTGGGTATAATTAATAAATTGGGGTGAATAATAGAAATATATATTATGATTAATTATTTTTTTATTTCACTTCAAAAATTTAACTGTTCTATAAACGTAAACTATTAATAAAAAGTACACTTTTTTTGGAAAATAATTTAGTTTTACAAAATATATTAATACAAAATTTCGAACAAAAACATGCTGTTGTATTACTTTAATGATATCGTCGTCGACTTAAAGACCTATTTTATTATTAAATGTGTAAACAGAGAATAATTCTTTATTCCTAAAATTATAAGCCATAAATAAAGCTTTATTTTAAAAAGTTACAAATTTGTGTCTTTTAAAATTTATTGATTTATTTTAGAAATAAAATATTGCTAGAGGTATAAATAAATACCAGAGATGTAACAGCCATATGAACGTATATATATATATATATATATATATATATATATATATATATATATATATATATATATATATATATATATATATATATATATATATATATATATATATATATATATATATATATATATATATATATATAATACATTTTTTCTCTCAATAATTAACTTTAGGTTTTGTTACGAATTATATATTTTTTTAAATTTTAGCAAACATTTTCTGCTATTAAGAAAACTATAATTTTTTTAGAATGGATTTCACGAAGATTATGTCACCTATGAAATTAAAGCAAAAAAAGATCATCATTTTTTGGATTTAAAAAAAATTGAGTACGATTTTTTGTAATTGCAATTATACTGAATTTTTATTACAATTTTTAAATTTCTTTAAATTTTTATTACTTTTTAGACAAACACATCAAAAGTTTATTTGGCTTCGTTCCATTGAAAATGGTAAAGAAGTAGCTGTTAAGGTAAATTTTTTATATATTTTCTACATTCAGAGACATTCGCACATCAAAATTTTTTTATAATCTACTATAAAAGTTCAGAAAAAAAATGGCAGCATACAACAGAAGCAACAGCAACAAATTTATATTTACCAGAAATATTGATGTCTTACTTTGCTTGTTTCAGTGTACAAATACATATATTCTATGTTCTGGACTTTTACTCTTATATAACATGACTAAGTCAAGCAATAAAATATAAAAAAACAACAAATAAAGCGAAACATAAAAAAGATTTTACAGCTAGGCAATATTATTAGATAATTAAAAAAGAATTGTTTCTATTTCTTTTGATGTCACGATTCGTTTTTTAATTTATTTTTAACAATACTGCAAAAAGGGGTGTTTTTAATTTTTTTAAAGTAAATTCACGCTTGAGTTATTGTTGAGATAGTAAAAGAAAGCTTACCATAGAGTGATGAAGTTTTGATATTTTAGTGCACCTCTTCGAAAAAGGACTTCAATAAATAGTTAGGCTCGCAACAAGTTTTAAAATTATTTTACGACTTTTAGAGCGATAACTTATTAATCATGTCAATTTTATTTGCCTAATATATGTTTAATAAAGGGTTTTACATAAAGGCATTTCCTTTCAAGGTTAGGCATACCATTTAGAGCTTTGGCAATGACTCCTTTTTTGGAAAAAGTTTAATTGTAAAAGCAAAAACAAATATAGCTGAATCATAGTACAAACTATGTATTTGAATTGATTTTATTGATGAAGTGGTTTCAAGTATATTTATACCCAACATCACTTTTTGATCCGTAATATATATTTAAATCTTTTTTATTAGACGATTCTTTATTTCATGTTTGATTTGCATCTCTTAGCAGCTTTTTAATGCTTATATCAGAAATATCATCTAGAAAATATTTTTTCCGATCATTGTTATTTTATCAATCATGGTTTAAACGTAATAATTTTAACAAATTACCTTTTTAAATTCAATAAGCAATTTATATTTATACTTGTATACTCCTGTTGTTTATCTATATTAAAACACTACATCTTTTCTATTTCATAACTAAAACCTTAGTTTTTTCAATAAAATTTTTATTACTTAATTAAAAATTGTTATTATTTAAATAAAAATATTTATTATTTAAATAACAACACTTAGGTTAAGATTTAAAAATCAATATTAGGTCTCGGGCACAACTTGCCAAAAGTAATGTATTCACCCTATTTAAAGAACCTTTAGTTAAGAAAAAACGCTGCAGATCTCTTTTATCTCTATACAACTTAATATAAAAAATGAACCTTGGTCTGGACAACAAGTTAGGTTTTTGAGAGAAGTTGACACCTTGGCCTTTTGTAGGGGAATATATTGGCAGTAGCACATTCTGAGTATATAAATATTCCTATATATATACTTTTATATTTTACTATATTATATCCTATACTGCTGGTTTAGGAGAGCAGTCTTACTTTATACTGAAATATTCTGCTGCCGGCGCTTCAGTACATACATTGAACGACAAAAAGCCTTACTTGCAGCGGAGTGCTTCTACATTGACTAAGGGTTTAGAGTGAGGCAGCAATCTTTTCTTTCATTATTCTTTGTTTTTTTCTTACCTTTCTGAAAATTTATATTTAGTTAACGCAACGAAAATATGATAACATTTTGTTTCATAATTATGCTATAAAAGATATATATATATATATATATATATATATATATATATATATATATATATATATATATATATATATGTGTGTGTGTATATATATATTTGAAAAAAACCTGTTCCTACCCCTTTACTTTGTTCTATAGTACTAAAACACTAGGTTTAGAATTTTTTGAACAAAAAATTATTTTAGGGGTAGCTCAAGACCCTTAAAAATTTGACTGGTCCCTAAAACTTTGAAAATAAAAGTTCTTCTAAAGTATGTCAACCTGGTACTCAAAAGAAAATTATATAAAAACTTTAAAAATAATAATCAATTTACAAAAAAATAATATTTCTTTTGTATAAATGCATAAAAACTATTGTTTTTAAGCTGAAAATAAAAAAAATCATTATTTTCAAGTTTTATAAAAATAGTTTTTTTAAACATGCTTTTTTTGTAAAGTGATAACTGTTTTTAAAGTTTTTATATAATTTCACTTCTTTTGAGTACCAGGTTGACATACTTTAGAAGAACTTTTATTTTCAAAATTTTAGGGACCAGTCAACTTTTTAAGGGTCTTGAGCTACCCCTAAAATAATTTTTTGTTCAAAAAAATTTTAAACCTAGTGTTTTAGTATTATATAGAACAAAGCAAAGGGGTAGGAACAAGTTTTTTTTCAAAAATGTTGTTTTAAGAGCCACCCTAATATATATATATATATATATATATATATATATATATATATATATATATATATATATATATATATATATATATATATATATATATATATATATATATATATATATATATATATATATATATATAGATATATATATATATATATATATATATATAGATATATATATATATATATAGATATATATATATATATATATATATATATATATATATATATATATATATATATATATATATATATATATATATATATATATATATATGTATATATATATATATATGTATATATACATATTTATATATATATGTATGCATATATAAATTAGTAAAAGCACTTATCTTATTTTTAGTTGCCTTCTTCAAGTTGTTTTGCCATCAGTAGGCTCATCAGGAAGACTGTTTAAATATCAAAAAATTCAAGTTATAGAATAAAAAAATTTCTTAGGAAAATGGGAAATAGTGTCCTTTATTATGCAATAACTGTAGTATTTTGCAATCAGGAAGTGGCATCAACAGCATTAGATAATTAAAAAATTAATCATGAAAATATTTCTTTACAAATGAGATATTTTTAGGCTAGTCATTTATTTTTAGAACTTTTTAAAAGGAACTTATTTTTATGTCTGCATTTAGAAGTTATTCAGATTATTTATATTATTTAAATTTTCTTGATCTAAATGAGTAATAATATCAATTTTTTTTTTGTCAACAAAATATAGATTTTTTGGAAATGTTAGTATAGGCAGGAGCAGTTTTAGAATAGAACAGTTTAATTTACAGTTAATATTTTTTTCTTTTAGTCGCAAAATAAGAATTGAGGAATTTGTTTTAAGAATTGAGGGGGATGATTCGAGTTTTTATTAAGATACGATAATTCAGCATTAGATTTTTTATAAAGCCTGTTAGAATTTTCTAAGAGTTTAAATGCGATACCAAGAAAATTCACAACTTTTAAATTAATGTTTATTTTAATTTGGAAGCCAATGTTATTAAAAATTTTTATAATATTTTTTCTGATTTTGTCAAGTTAAGGGCCTGATTTTTTTTGCATTATAGTTAAACCATCATCGCGATACAAGCCTAGTTGATTAGCTAGGGAATTTAAAATATATAAGCCTACAAATTTGCAACTTTCTGGTCCGTCGTAACTTTTCACTGTTACATCAAAGAATTTGTTCGTGGTTTTTTTCTTTCACGTCTGCAATGTTTAATTAGACGAATAGTGTCGTTTGTAATATTAGTGTGCATTTTTTCAAATTCCATTGTTTTGTCTAAAATTTCTGTTGTAAGTAAGAGGTAAATATCATTAGTATCAAATTGTGTAAATGTGCATTCATTTTTATTACTAATTTTAGAAAACCAATTTATTACATCAGCGGTATTTTTCCACTGTAGCAAATTTAATTTTTTTCGAATAATATTATTTATTTCGTCTAATTTAATTTTGCTAACGGGCCCTAGTTCAGTTTTTGAAGGTACTAGTAGCCTACAAGAAAGTTTATATTGAAAGTTTGGTTTATGATCTTTTAGTGTGATAAATGCTTGCGCTTGTGCGACTGATTCTACTCTAGATTCTAAAGTAATTGTTTTAGCAATGTTTTGACTTTATAAATTAATTGAGTTTTGAACAAATTGATTAACAAATATATATTGAATTTGACCAAAAAGTTTTTTGGGGTTTTTAAGTAATTATCAAAAATATTAACGCGCAGTAATTTATGGTGATTATCTGGGGCGATTTGGTTTATGTTGCTTGTTTTATCAGCAAAAACTAAATTATTAGAGTTTGATTTTATATTATTAATATCTAATTTAAGTTCTTTCTAGAAATCATTGTTAATATTTGGAAATTTGATTGTTTTAATCAAGTGTAATAAATCGTTTTCTATGTTGGGAATAAATGGTAGTGCGTTTTTTTTTTAATCAAAAATTTTCTTTTTGGTTATTTTCAATTATAGGATTTTGATTATTTTCAGATACTAAAAAAAAATGAGCTTTTCAACAAATTCTTTTAATAAAGTAATCTATTTTTTCGATTAAAGAAATAGTGTCACTTTTTTTGACGTGTTTTGCTGTGTTTTTTTGACGGCAGCTAAAAGAAAAAAATATTAACTGTAAATTAAACTGTTCTATTCTAAAAACTGCGCCTGCATATAATAACATTTTCAAAAAATTTATAATATGTTGACAAAAAAAAATTTGAAATTAATACTCATTTAGATCAAAAAAATTTATTGAATAAAAAATTGAATTAATTTCTAAATGCAGACATAAAAATAAGTTCCTTTTAAAAAAGTTCTAAAAACAAATGACCAGTCTAAAAATATCCCATTTGTAAAGAAATCTTTTCATGATTAATTTTGCAATTATCTAATGTAGTTAATTTTCTTCCTGGTTGCAAAATACTTCATTTATTACCTAATAAAGTACACTGATTTCTATTTTCCTAAAAAAGTGTTTTATTCTATAATTTGAATTTTTTATATTTAGACATTCTTCCTGATGAGCCTACTAATGGCGAAAAACTAATACAAGATAACTAATATATATATATATATATATGTATATATATATATACATATATATATATATATATATATATATATATATATATATATATATATATATATATATATATATATATATATATATATATATATATATATATATATTTATATATATTTATACAGTAGTGTGCACTCGGACATTCTGAAAATAACCAGTTTGTTATTTTAGGTTGTGTGCTGACTTTTTGAGTTATGCTATTTAATAAAAATTTTGAATTTAGTGGAGTTCTCGCACATTTTATTCATTTTTTATTATAATGCTAAGTGTAGACCATAAGTATTTTGCATTAATAAATATAATATTGTAAACTTTTGATAACATTTCTACTTGCTGATATATACACCGTTAGGTTTTTTACTAGAATTGAACGTTTATTGTATAATTAATGAAAAATATATAAAAATTTATCAAAAAAGTATTAAATCTTTTTTACAACAAAAAAATTGACGTGTATATGAAAAAAATTGCAGATACATTAAAACCGTTTGCTTTTAGTGTGTTGTAATTATTAAAATCTTATTTGTTACTGAAGCTTGAAAACAATTGATTGTGATCAATTTACGTCACAATGAAGACATTGTAACGATGTAACGATGTAAGAGCCGTTTTTTCTAAGAATCAGGCAAATTCCTGAAACTGTGGAAGTGACCTCCTCCAAATTGCTTGAATTTTTTATATATTGATCAGAATATAAAAAAAACCTGTTAGGGAAAAAAAAAATTTCAAAAATGTTTCGTTCACTCGGAATCTGGGCTTAAATTTTTGAGATTTTTTTAAAAATATTTAGAAATTTAGTTTTTGCCACCTTTGAACCCATTTTTTTAGCAAGGCAAAAAGTTGCACATAGCTTTTGTAGTTAATATCAGACGTAACCCAAAAGCTCTCTCCAAAAAATATAAAAAAGTTGCGTGACACTGTGCGGTTGGCTAATTATCATAGTTCAAAAGTACAAAATCAATCAGTTTTGTCAACTTTTAATCGGAGTTGATTCTAGCGGCGAAGTGTTGCACACAATTTTTCTTTTAGGATTTGAAATTATCAAAGGTATTGAGTCTAAAAATG
This sequence comes from Hydra vulgaris, assembly GCF_038396675.1. Classification (NCBI taxonomy): domain Eukaryota; kingdom Metazoa; phylum Cnidaria; class Hydrozoa; order Anthoathecata; family Hydridae; genus Hydra; species Hydra vulgaris. The sequence goes on along the minus strand of NC_088921.1, from coordinate 26,972,571 downwards.
CAAAGAAAGTTATGTGATACCTAAGGCCTATTAATATATTAAGGCTTGAAATTGGAAAAAAATGTTTTAGTATACTTACAAAATGAACCATTACGGCAGAGGCGCTTAGTTTTGTAAAAATGTAAACATATCCAACTGTCAATACAAAAAGGTTCTAACATAATAATAAAAAAAATTCGTGTGATTTTGTCACACGCATGATATAACATGAATTAAAAACTGAACAAAAATCTAACATCAAGATAACTATATTGCTAATTAAATAAAACATAAATCAAACATTTAAATGTTTTTCCATTTAAAAATTAGTTTTTCATTTATTAATAGAGTCATTTACACACATAATCCACCACATCACACATAATTTCTACTCTGCTGCAGTAAGTTTCTCTAAGAATAATGATATGACTGTATTATAGTCTTCTTCGGATAATGAATAATCGCCACAACCACTGATTAGAAAAGGAGCATTTACTAAACAGATAATTTTATCAGTTTGGTTATTTATCTCCTCGGTAGTAACTGGCCAGTGAAAAGTATTCTTCTCTTGCCCGTTAATCATACAATTAACTCTGATCCCAGTTATAGATACCTAAAAGTATTAGCGCAACATTTAAAATAATATAATAAAGAGTTTATGATTTGTTTAATTTTGCTTACATTCAATAAAACTTGTAAAGTCTTATATAATGTCATTCTGAAATTATTTTTACATTTTATTTATATTCCTTTTATTTTAGAGCACTGTTTTGTAAAACAAAATAAAAACTTGAAACTAATATATACTTTGAATAATATTACCTCCACAATATATCCAATATTCCATTGTTTTTCATATGCAACAGCAACCCAATCATTCACTTTCCATACAAGACAAATTTCTTTTGCAAGATTGTCTTCCTGATATTTATTATCATCTTCATTGTCTCCTGCCAGATTAAAGTCATCATTTTCGCCATAAACTTCTTTGTTATCGTTAACCTGACTATTTTCATTATTTTCTGTTGTCGGTTCTACCAGCTTACCTTTTTTTTTCAGGTTACTAAATCTATAACAATATCAATTGTACATATTTTTAAACATATGTAAACAAACACACAAAATTATAACTTTCACCTAAATTTTAATTTCATATTTGTAAAAGAACTATTTAACAGTCAGAAACATAATCTAATTTGCAAAAGATTTGATAGCAACAATGCCTACCTTGAAAATAAAGATCTTATCTGTTGGCTAGTTACATATTGATCAGGCGGAAGTTCTCTCCTCAGCTGCATGTGAACCTGCTCAGGGCTCATTTTATTACCTGATTCTTCTCCGCGAATAAAGTATTTATACAACAGTTCTTTCTGCTGATTTGAAAATCTAAAAGAACTTCGAACTGGTAATGCCCAACCTTGCAATAGAAAAATGTTCATGCAATGTGGTTTGTCTTTTACGGAAGCACTGTTAGAGGATGAAGAAATTGGCATATTTAGTTGTGAAGTAATTTTCATCTTATGAACAAACGAGTTGCGAACTTTATCCAATGATGTTAATGATTTCGGAACTGTATGAAGACCGGATAGCATGTGTTCTTCTAACTCAGCATCGCTTTCAAATGATAAAGTACAATTCATTTCAGTGCAAAATCTTAATGAATATAATTGCCTGTCACTTCTTTTCTGTTTTTCCTTAAGTGACTTGTTACGCTTAATTGAATTATCTGTTTTGCTATATGGCAACAACAACTTAATCGAGGGTTGAATTTTAAGATTTCCATACTCTTGTTCAATTCCCTCACCGATATTGAAATAACGCCACATCTTCATACTTTTCTCACCAAACTCAAATGAGTGATAGTTGCTAATGTTCTTAATCTTTGGTCCAGTAACTACAGTTTTATCATTGCTAATTTGAGCAACTGCTACTTTTGCATCTTTAGCGCCAAAACTATAATGCATAGCCTTGTGTATATCTTCAGCAGTCAAAAGATTATTACCAGAGTCAACGTAACTCCGTAAAATTGTCTTTACAACTGCACTCTCCCTGTCACATTGATCTTTTCCACAACAGGGTTCAATATAATCATATCTCAGCAACTTTATATCTCTCTCTTTGCATACATTGTAGATTGCTTCAGCTGAAAGATTTCCCTGATAGCAGCCGGCATTATCAGATTTGGTAAACACTTTCTTGATATGCAGTTGATCAATTCTGAATTGGTCTAAAACTGCAGTGGCTAACGAAACAACATCACCTATTCCCTGATCACACCTATACATTGAAGTAAAGTAAACACGTTTGAATAACTTTCCTGCTATTTTTATGAAGAATATATCCACATGTAAACTCATTCCTTTCTTGCCAAAATACTCTCTTTGGCCCTCTCTGTGTCGAATCGGAAAATTTTTTTGACAAAAATCTTTAAGCCAGAAAGCAGTTTCATCGTTTAATTGCTTAAAAGCTTCGATTTTTGTCTTTTTCTGTTGAGAATCTCTCATCAGGTGTTTTATGTAGTTGAATACATCCTTTACAGCAATTTCCAAATCATAAATAGAATCAGCATCGTCAGAATTTTGAATTGTTAGTTCTTTGATCATCTCGATAGCTTTGCACAAATCATAGCAATCGGCACATACCACTTCTGATATCTCTGTGTTGGATTGAAGATTTTTTTCAGATGGATCTGATAAGGCATATTTTGAGCTATGAGAAGAAATGTTTGAGTCATTGACACTACAATTGGTTTGATAACTTGTTTTCAAATACCTTTTTCCTTTTTCAAGGGCAGCTTCGAGAGATTTAGAACTAAATCTTTTTGCCAATTTTTGTAATGTTTGAAAACCATTCATGCCTGAAGCAGTAACATCATCTAATCCAGCTAAGCTTTTTCGACTTGAAGGTTTTATTGCATGCAATACTTTCCACAAACTTGAGTCAGATAATGGTATATAATTGTTTTCACTACAACTTTTTCGATAGAACATGATAGCGTGGCTATATTTTGTCGTCAGTATTGCATGCACTATCTTTTGTTCTTCACCGCTGTCGTATTTTAATTTGGTTATTCCATAAGCAACATCATGCAAAATACCGCTTGTAAATATAAAGTCTAAGAAATGTTCACACTTTGTTTGATCAAGACTAGATCGGACGAATACTTTCTTCTCTGGAAATGCCAACCCTTTATGAGATGCATGCCATTTTCTTGCTGTTTCTATACGATGTTTGGTACACTCAAATGTGTTCATTATAAACTTTTTGGTATACTTGGTATGGTCTAATAATGAGAGGATAACTAACTTTCCCATGGAATCACTTTGCTTATATACTTTCTGAGCACGAATAATTTCAATTGGGAGAGGGCTATTTGTTTCATCAACATTTTTACTGTTAAGAAAATCTATAAGTATTTCCTCTTGTCCAGGAGCAACAGCTTCCGCAAATTTTTTCTTTAATAAGTTTTCTAGGCGAACATACTTGCGTTTTAACTTATCTTTAGTAGTATCTTCCAAATATTCGAACTTCCTTTTTAATCTAAATTTTATTGGACTTGCATTAAGAACCTCAGTTACACTCTCACGGCTTCTTAGAGATTTGTCCAAAATCTCCTGTAAAACATTAATTTCACCGGGATCAAATTCTTCATCTGGAGTAGCAGGTGTCATATATGTTTGTTCTTGTTGTGTTTGTGTTTCTGTACATAAATTGGTGTTTTCGTTGACTCTAGATAAAGCAGTTTCTTGCTTTAAATGGGTAAAACACAGCATTGCACCAACTGAAAATACTTCATTGTATCGCTTTGACATTGATATGACGACATGTATTGGTGACGCCCTTAAAGCGGGAGATTTTTTTCCTTTTATATTTAGATGGTGAGGATGAAAGCATGTTTTTGGAGGACTCCATGCAATACCAAACGTGTACCAAAGGTGAAAAGCACATATTTGTTCATCCTTTTCAAGATTTCTTTTAAGTCTATTTGCAATAAGTCCATTTTCTTCCCAAATATTATTATCGTTTAATCGCATGACCTAAAAACAATTTTTTAAACAATTATTAAGTGTGTCATTTAAAGCATTGTTTATAATCTGACTCTTCACGAAAAATGTTTACAAGTTTGAAATACATTGTTGTTATTATTAAAATACAATATTGCAAGAGTGTGATTAATTTAGTGATTATTTATTAAAAGAGTGAGGAATTAATTAAAAGAGCTATTTTTTTTTGTTTAAAGAACTTTGTCTCAAAATCTTATTGCAGAGAAGTTATAAAGTATGTAATTATAAAAATTATATTACAGTCTGCGTAAATTTAAAATACATAATTACCTTTAAGTTGATGAGGTGTTTCTTAACATCAACATCTCCCAGCTGATGAATGTAGAACATTTTGTTTATAATTTTATGTTTTTTGAATGATCCACAATTTCCTTTTGAAAAGCAACAACAGTTTTCATAAAAATATTTGTTTTGTTTCATACTCAACTAAAAACAAATTCTATTTATCCAGTACCTATTTCTCAATAGCAATGATAAAATATCTACTCTATTTATGCAAATTTTAAAGATCGCTAAAATAAAGTTAAGACATTTTATGGTAAAGTAAACAACCGCCCACTAACTTGTTTCTCCACAATCGTGATATCAGCGATTCTTCTTCCATTCGATCACCACAAGTTATTTGGTTATGACGTAAATTTAAATAATTCACTTCTGATCATGTATTGTTTTTTATTATTATTTATTTCAATTGTTATAATTTCTATATCATAGTCAGAAACGCTTAAATTTTTTCTTAACATTACGTGCAATGTTTTGTGTAATGCTAAATGCTAATTTTGGATGATAGAAATTTTATTGTGAGCGAAAACCTCATCTGTGTGTCCAAAAAAATATCTCTTCGTACTTAATCATTTTTAACAATTTGTACCTTTATTTTTAACTTAATATCTAAAGATCACACGAATTTTTTTTATTATTATGTTAGGACCTTTTTGTATTGACAGTTGGATATGTTTACATTTTTACAAAACTAAGCGCCTCTGCCGTAATGGTTCATTTTGTAAGTATACTAAAACATTTTTTTCCAATTTCAAGCCTTAATATATTAATAGGCCTTAGGTATCACATAACTTTCTTTGCATTTTTAGACTCAATACCTTTGATAATTTCAAATCCTAAAAGAAAAATTGTGTGCAACACTTCGCCGCTAGAATCAACTCCGATTAAAAGTTGACAAAACTGATCGATTTTGTACTTTTGAACTATGATAATTAGCCAATCGCACAGTGTCACGCAACTTTTTTATATTTTTTGGAGAGAGCTTTTGGGTTACGTCTGATATTAACTACAAAAGCTATGTGCAACTTTTTGCCTTGCCAAAAAAATGGGTTCAAAGGTGGCAAAAACTAAATTTCTAAATATTTTTAAAAAAATCTCAAAAATTTAAGCCCAGATTCCGAGTGAACGAAACATTTTTGAAATTTTTTTTTTTCCCTAACAGGTTTTTTCTATATTCTGATCAATATATAAAAAATTCAAGCAATTTGGAGGAGGTCACTTCCATTGACTGCCTGATTCTTACAAAAAATGACTCGTAAACATAAATACTCCGACATCATCTTGAAGGTCAAACAAATGCGGTTTAGTTTAACGCAAAGCTAATTACCATTATTTGTTAATGTGGTTACTACCGAAAAAACAGTTATAAAGTTTATAATTTTGGTTAAATTTATGTAGAAATTAATTCTCTTTCTCATGATATAGTTTATTATTTTGTTCAAACTAAAACTCAATATTAAATAACTTATTTTCTGAACACTGTCAAACAAGATAATTAACTAAGTAAATTAGCAAACTAAGTAAACTTAGCAACTAAGTAAATTGTAAATAATTTAAACAATAATACAATGCAAACAAGCAAAACCACAAACTTAGAAGAATGTATGATTTTAGAGGCAATCAATATTCCTTCAAAAAAGTTAAAAGAAGATCCAAATGATTACGATTTTACTATAAACAAAAATACGATAAACTTCAAATTGTTGAAAGATTATGATTTCCTTTAGCTGAAATTCCAGAATGTTTTTTATAAAATGTAGACTTTTTATTTATGATTTAACTTCTCGCATTGTTGATGTTCATAATTTATACTTTAAAGTTAAAAGCTATGTGTTTAATAGTAGCTGCTCTTTACATTGGACTCTGCAATTAAGAAAAGTATTTGCACTTGATAAAAGTTTGATAACAAAGTCTTCATTGGTTTTGAAATAATCAAGAAAAAATAGATACGAATCAAATCAAAAAACTTATAAAATAAGTTGTAACATTTCAAGGACTTTTATGTATAGTACAAGTAAGTTGTATGTTGATCTCGTGTCACCAAATTAACACTTCTAAAAGCATATGAAGCTATTGCAGTATTATTTATGGCTTGTGCTGCTTAAAGAAAAGAAAAAGTTAAAAAAAAGGACATTCATCATTGAATAGAGTTGTAAAACCTCATAACAGTAATAAAATAGTATTCAGGTCTTGTCAGAGAACTGCGAATAGTGTAAAGTTGTGGAATGCAAATAAAAATATTTAGTATTACTTAAAAAAATGATTTTACTTCATGGATTTGTTAGCAAACTTCACATTACATTTATGTTTTACTACAGTTTACATTACATTTACATTTTACTACATGGATTAATATACACCACTGAAGTTAGAGTTTGTCCAGTTTTGTCTTATTTCATTGAATTAAATTATGTAACCTAAACTATTTTTGATGTCTGTAGACAAAAACAGCTCAAGCTAAGTTTTTACTCCAAATTTAAAATGAGGGAAAATCCTAAAAGCAGTCAAGAAAGGATTAGTTGATTAAAACCAGCTAAATATAAAAAAAAAATATTCCATTCGAAAAGGAATTTTACTTTTTGTGACTTAACAGGTTTTTTTGCTTTCATTTTTGCGTTTTCTCAAAACATAGTTTTTCGATATGAATATGTACTTAAAAGTATTCTCAAATTTACACAAAAATGCTAAATCAACGTATTTAAAATTATATATAATTACCTTTTTTAGGATTGTTTAATTGTGTACATTTTTTAATTTAATGTCATTTAAAAGAGTTCCAAAAACTCAACAAAAGTATAGTTTTTTTTCTTTCTATAGGAACTATTACAACAATAACAAGTCTATAAGATATCAAGGTTAGAGAGGATAAACTCCAAAAACTTAAAATTAGTAGTAAATGTCCATTAAATCCTCTACAAAAAAGGATTTTTAGCAAGTTGTCAAATTTTCATCTTCAAATCCAAAATCTTGTATTTTTTTATTTCGACAATAGGTATTTAGCTAAATATATTGTTGAGAAAAAGCAGGAATATGCTCAAACATTACATGCTGCTACTGCGATTCGTTGTGTTACAAAACTACAGCAATCGTTAGTGGTCTAACCAAATAACAATTGCTTGTTAGTGGGGTAGACCCGTATTACTTGAAATTTAACGAATGAGGCACAATTCATAAATCACTTGCTTCCATGGAGTACTTCCGTAAAGTATGCACATATGCTTTGCAGAAATTGTATGCCTACAAATAATTTATTTATGGATGAGTCTAAATATTTGTATTGATGAAGCATACAAAAAAAATTAATAAGGAATATTAATATCATAAAGATATTTATTTTGCTCCTTACTATGTTCTTGATAAACTGAACAAAAAAAAAGGTATAAAAAAGTTGCTGTCTAAAAGTACTTATTGTATATATATATATATATATATATATATATATATATATATATATATATATATATATATATATATATATATATATATATATATATATATATATATATATATATCATTAATTGTTCAAGTGACACCTTCAGAATTAAAGTGAGCAGAACATACTTTCGAGGATTTGGTTAGTTCTTTTTGCCTATTACCTGCTGCAATCTACTCGCAGCGCCTCTTAGATGACAACTCAGTCGTTTTACTATCTTGATGCCTAATAATAGCAGGAAAGCTGTAGAAAGATCTTGTCACCGTCACGGTCCCAAGTAGACTTGAGCAACCGTTGACAAAACATGTACTTGGCATAGTTTTACTGACAAGGATAAAAAAATTTATAGTTTCTATGACAAAAAAACAATATTTTTACTCACGTTTCAAAACAATCTCTAAACCAGTAATCCAACTTTCTACAATTAAAAAATCTCTTTGTAAAAACTTTTATTTTCACCTATAAAATTCGAATTAGAGAAGTTGTACTTTATATCATAATTCTGAAAAAAATTGTAATGTCTACTTTTGATTATATATTTTAATATTATTTTAAATGTGCTAGTCAAGCATTTTTTTTTTGTCAATTAGAGCATGTATTTAAAATATGTGTATTTATAAGTTGATATCTTAAAAATCCAGATAACTTAAAACGTTCAGAATCATGTTAGTTTACAGTATCAACAAAAGGTTGTTATTAAGTCATTGTTTTAATATACCAAAGCAATTTATTAAGTAATTCAGCATATTATTTATATATATAACATTTTAAAATATTAATACAATTTCATTAGTTATTTAACATACTCAAACAACCAAAATGTATTTACTTTGTCTGAGTATGTCTATGTATGTTAGCAAATTGACAAAAGTATTAAAAAAGAAAAGAAGGAATCTTATGTGTTATAATACCTAAAAGAAGATGTTAAAAATGTAAAATAAAAATAAATAAGTCTACTTTTGAATGCTTTAGAGTACTTAATAAACAGTTTACTCATTCGCATATTACTTATAAATTATTAGTAATATTCTAATAAGTAAACTGTATATAAAGTACTCCAAAGCATTCAAAATTTTGTTTTCAAAGGTGTATTTTAATATAATACTCCTTTGAAAAAGTTCTATATCTCACATTATAAATAACTTATTTCAAGCAAAAATAAGTTATTTATAATGTGAGATATAGAACTAAGTTCTAAATAAATTTATTCAAAAACTATCTTTAAAAATTTATCTATTTTAAAGGATGTTATCTAAATAATTGTAATTAAATACGTTATGCTTGCTTGTTTACTTTTTTGCCATACAGTATGGCGGCCCTAAATTTTAATATCACATAATAGAAAACCATCTATTGATGTATTGAAAGTTTTTTAAAATATCGTGTTGTCATTAAATTTAATTTTACACTGTGTTAAAAGTTATTTAAACTTATTTATTTGCAAAGTTTAATAATAGAATCGATATTTGTTATTTTAAAAATAGATTCCCTAATATTTTATTCTTGAAACAGGTGTCACTCCATTGACTTGTTTGTAACTATATGAGTGACACCTAACCAAATTTTATTAATTTATGATGAGCATTTGTAAATTTTTATTAATATGATTGAAAAAAAAACAAAAAAAAAAAAAAAATCGTATAATTAACATACTATTTTACTTGTTTTTCACAATTTTTTATTTTCTTATAATTTTTTACGTATTTAGTGTTGTATTTTTAATAAGTTTATAAACAATTTATAAATAAATTTAATTTTAAATATTTCATTTACTAGTTAAATTTATGTTATCATAATTTATGCTCGTAAATGTATTACGTCTTTAAACAATCATTATATTTAATTTTTAATTTCATTTCAAGCCTTTGCACAAAATAAAAGATTTAGGAAAGAGCATCAATTAAATGTTTTTCATGATTTAACGATTTTTTTTTATTGCATTAAAATTGCTTAAACATCAAAACAGCTGGGGTCAAATTATTAGAAAAAAAAAAAAGCGTGGTCAGTTACAGTGTGCAATCGCAAATCATTCCTGTCGAAGTCTGGTAACAAATAAAAATTATGTCAATTTATCTACTTTATTTATTAGAAGTTAATTATTTTGATTGCAATTTTGTTGTGAAAGCAAATATAACTTTGATATATTTTAAGATGAGATATTGATCGATATTTAGTAATATTTTTAAATAAATTTGACAGTTCGGTAAAACCCAAGCATCAACTTAAATTTTAAAAAAATTAAATATATTTTTCAAATCAAAATTAATTGAATACTTTTTAAATCAAAATAAAATTATATCTAATTTTTAAAATAATAAAATTGCATATTTTTATCAATTAGTTTCAAAAGAAGTCATATATTTTTTATTTCATAATAGTAAATTATATTATTATGAAATGAAGCTAATTTCATAATAACATAATATATTGCTGATAAAAAGTATATGACTTGTTTAAAATATTAAAATCTCAAAATCCTAAAGTATTAGTGTTTTTAAAGCAATAAAATCAATCAACACAATAAAATAAGAATCATAATATAAAAAAAAGATACAATATAATGTTACTACTTTTTTTTAATATAAATTTATCTTTAAATATTAAATATAAATTTAAATAATTTTTTTTTATTGTTATCGAATGTTGTAAAAATAATCTTGCGCTTGCAAGTTAATAAATAACAGTTTTTTTTTTTTATATATATTTCTTTTATGGTTTTCGTTTTTTTTTTGGTTTCGTTCAATGATTTTGTATACAAAAAGAAACCGTTGTTAATTATTACAAACTTTGTTGTCTGTAACTAAACATTTTAATAAAATAACTAATTTAAGCTTATGTAGTTTTAATTTTCTTTTAAATTTTTTTCAGATTTCATTGACCGATGTATCTGATAATGAATTTTAAACTGCTCTTCTCTTCAAATAAAATTATTACAACTGATGACTTGCCTTTATCAACGAAACTCTTTCCATTTTATAAACAGTTAAAAGAACTCAAAAATATGTATAATCTAGAATATATTAGTTTTTTAATGAGCTTGCTAATGTTAGATAGAATTAAAACTGGTCTATATTTAGTACATGAGAGTTTTGAGCCATTTTTATATACTGGAATGACACATGATAATTTCATAATGTCAGGAAAAATTCCATTTAAGAAGATAATTAGCTTGGAGAGAATTGCAGAAAATTTAGAATTAAAATCAATAAGAATATTTCTGGGGATGTTGTTAGGACCTATTGATTTTCTATGTTTTAATTTAGATATAAGTGATGAGTTTTCAAAATGGTTTGTGGGAAATATTAGTAAACTATGAAAATTTGGATATTTAAGATACCTTTTAAAAAATAAGTTTATGAGCTACATTTGTAAAAAAGTTGTTGAATTCTTTGCAAATTCGAGTTGGTTCAGTTATGTATGTTTCGTTAACTTGTAAGCAATTTGGAGGTACATTGTTGACATTTTTGACATTTATTAGACTCTTTATGCTTTTCCAGGTTTCATGAAAATTTTTTGCATTTTGTGACAAGAATTTTTGAAATTTATATATGAAATCTATTTTTTAATAACTTTTATTAGATTGATTATAGTACCTTTATTGTGTTTAATTAAAGAAGAATTTAATATTCCTAACAACATCCCCACAAATATACTTATTGATTTTAACTCTGAACTTTCTGCTATTCTCTCCAAACTAATTATCTCCTTAAATGGAATTTTTCCTGACATTATGAAATTATCATGCGTCATTCCAGTATATAAAAATGGCTCAAAACTCTCATGTACTAACTATAGACCAGTTTTAATTCTATCTAACATTAGCAAGCTCAATAAAATATTTTTGAGTTCTTTTAACTGTTTAAATGATTTTCAGTTTAGATTTTGATCAAAACACTACACTTGCTACGCTTTAATAAGTATAACCGAAAAAATAAAAAAAGGCACTGGATACTCGTCATTTCATTGATGGTATTTTTTATCGACTTACAAAAAGCGCTTGACACAGTTAATCGCACCATTTTAATTTCTAAACTTGAATATTACAGAATTCAAGGAGTTGCTTGTAATTAGTTTTAATCTTATCTTTCAAATCGGAAGCAGTTTATGAGCATTAATGGTTACAAATCAAATAAAAAACACATAATTTGTGGTGTTCCCCAGGGTTCAGATTTTGGCTCTTTATTGTTTTTGATTTATATTAATGATCTAAATAACTCTGTCTACTTTTCATCAGTCCATGAGTTGTTAGAAATCTTGGTATTTTTATAGATTTAAACATCTCAGAGAATTTTTATATAGATGCACTCCGTAAATAACTTAATCAAGCTAATGGCATGCTTTAATTAATTTGCCATTATTTTGATAAAACTACCCTTAAGAATCTTTGTTTTGGAATATTTTAGTCTCATCTCAACTACTGTTGTCAGGTTTAGGGACAAATTGGCAAATCTAATATAAATAAACTGTTAACAGCTAAGCGCCAATAAATCCGAATAATAAATTTTCAACTCCATGATACAGAAACTTTAAACTTTTTCAAAAAACTCAAACTCCTTCCTTGCCAGTACTAGTTAGATTTGCTAATCTTCTTTTTGTTTTTAACTCCCTTAATAAAATTTACCTTCCTCTATTACAACCGACTACACTGAATCTCGATTTATACATTCATATTAAACTAAGTAAAACATCAATAATGAAAAACTAAACCTACCTCCCTATATATCTTTAAGTTATGGTGAATATTTAATAACACATCAGTGCATCAGTGAATGAAATTAAAGTTATGTGTGCATTGAATGAATTTAAAAAAGTAAAACTTAAAAATCATTTATTTTTATTTCTTTATTTAAAACACAAAAAATTTAAACAAACTTAAAAAAAAATTTATTTTAATATTTTATATATGTATATATATATATATATATATATATATATATATATATATATATATATATATATATATATATATATATATATATATATATATACTTACATATACATTTATATATATATATACTTACATATACATTTATATATATATAAATTTATATATATATAAATTTAAATATTTATGTAGATATATATATTTATATGTATTTAAAAATATACATATATACATATATATATATATATATATATATATATATATTATATATATATATATATATATATATATATATATATGTATATATATATACATATATACATATATATATATATATATATATATATATATATATATATATATATATATATATATATATATTTATTTATATGTATATAAATTTATATATATTTATATAAATTTATATATATATAGATATATATATTTATATATATTTAAAAATATGCATATATACATATATACATATATATATATATATATATATATATATATATATATATATATATATATATATATATATATATATATATATATATATATATGTATATATATTTATAGATATATATATATATATATATATATATATATATATATATATATATATATATATATATATATATATACATTTATATATATATAAATTTATATATATATATAAATTTGTATATATATATATATATATTTATATATATTTAAAAATACATACATATATATATATATATATATATATATATATATATATATATATATATATATATATATATATATATATATATATATATATATATATATATATATTTAAACAACTTTAAAAAGTATTCTACACAAAAGAGTGCTCAATGTTCTTAAAAAAACAGAGCAATTATATTAGTAGTAGAAAATCAGTTAACAAAAATCTTTTCCATTTAATACTGTGTTTCATCAACAAAGATTCATCAGAAAATATCAGAAAGATTTTCTGATGAATTTTTGTTGATGAAACACAGTGTTAAATGGAAAAAATGTTTGTTAAGTGATTTTGTACTTCTAATATATACATATATATATATATATATATATATATATATATATATATATATATATATATATATATATATATATATATATATATATATATATATATATATATATATATATATATATATATACACTATTGGACAAAACATTTGCAACCAACATCGAACAATGCTAAAAAATGTTCCTAATTTTACATGTCTTAAAAACGAAACGAACTATTCTACCACAGCAAACAGTTCAGGAGTCTGGAGTCATAGTATGCTGTGACATGAGCAATCAGCTCACAGGTGACAGCACACAGGCAGAAATTCGTTGACAAGTGCCATTTTGCACCGGACAAAACAAGTGCAATTTTTTTGGTTTTTTTCATTTTCGTAAGTCTGGTCTGTGACAATGTCAGGGAAGTTTTGAAAATACTGTGAAGTTTCCAGAAGCATGCAGAAGCTTCCAGAAGTTTCCAGAAGAAGCATCTGGAAGCATCCAGTAGCGTCCAGAAGTATCCAGAAACATTTAGAAGCATCCAGACGCATCGAGAAGCTTCCTAAAGCATCGAATAGAAGCATCTAGAATCTTCCAGAACAGGTTCACACAGGTTCATTTTACTATATAAGAGACATGTAAATCGACTAGTAATTTAGTCAGTATATGGAGGTCAATCAGTCAGTATTATAAAGACAGTTTATCAAAGTGAGTTTTATCAAAGTGTTTTATCAAAGAACATCAATACAAGAAGTAAAATACAACAAGTGTTTCATTACATTAATACAGTCCACATCCAACCAAGACGTTGTGTTCCACAGAGCATTATTGTATCATCACAAGGTAAATGTAACACGGCAGCCTTGAGAAGCGTGATTATTTACTTTTATTATTTTTATGACTTCAAGTGCAAAAATGGCTCCCAACAGTCTTAAATTGGAACAAAGAAAGAAAATTATTGGCGATTGCGAAAGTGGAATGTCACAAAAAAGTATTTGTGATAAATATCGCGTGAAAAAATGGACCATATCAAGTCTATGTTCCAAATATCGTTCTACGGGGAAGTTGGCAGCAGATAACAAAGGTGGAAGATCGCGTTCCACCTCTTCTAGAGGGGATTCGATGATCGTCAGATTCGTCAAGAAGGATCCCTGGATATCATCAGTTGAGATACAAAAGCAATTAGAGCTGCCTCTATCGGACCAAACAATCAGACGACGTGCTGTTGAAGCCGGATTATTATCTCGACGCTCTGCAAAAAACCCACTGATTTCACTAAAAAACTAGAAAAAAAACACCTGTTTGCTACATCTCATATTGAATGGAATGTGCAGAAATGGCGAACTGTATTGTTCAGTGATGAATCGAAGTTCAACATCATTGGGAGCGATGGCATTTGCCGTTTACGTCGATCGGCCAGAAAACGTCTCAATTTACGTTACTGCCATAAGACCGTGAAGCATAGTGGAGGCAATTTTATGGTCTGGGGGTGTTTTTCTGCTGACGGTCTAGGTCCAATACATCAAAACGATGGAATAATGGACCGTTTCATGTATAAAAATATCCTGAAAGATGTTATTTTACCTCACGCTGAATAGAATATGCCAATAAAATGGTTTTTTCAGCAAGACAACGATCCGAAACACACTGCAAAAGTATTCAAGCAGTGGTTTCAAAACAACCACCTATCGATGATGGATTGGTTGCCTCAATTTCCGGATCTCAACCCTATCAAGGACCTGTGGGAGATCGTCAACCGCAGAACTAATGGTGAAGGTGTTCGTAATAAGATCAACTGTTGGAACAAATCCAAAAGGCCTGGGCAGCGATTCCACAAAGTTTCATTGATCACCTGATCGAATCTATGCCTTGAAGATGATGGTGATGGACAACAAGGGATTCACCACAAAATGTTGATAGCGAAATACAGCTTGGTCAACATTTTGTCGAGTTGCACTTGTTTTTTCCAGAAGAAAATCAACTTTTTTTAATACTTTTAATTAATTTATTAATTTTCATGTACAAATATTGAATTTTGTAATGAATAAAACTTATAGAACTTTGTCTCTAAACAGTTACACAGTTATTTCTCTAAATTGAAAAAATGCAGCACTTTTATATAAAGAAACTAAATTAGCATTATTTGGTTGCACTCATTTTGTCCGATACTGTATATATATATATATATATATATATATATATATATGTATATATATATATATATATATATATATATATATATATATATATATATATATATATATATATATATTTATGAATGCATATATTATTAGTTTATTTATTTACAGCATTATCCTGAAAACTGCTATTACGAAGGAAAAGTTCGTGGTATAAAGGACTCATATGCTTTTATAAGCACGTGCAGTGGTGGATTAACGTATAAATTTTTAATTGATTTTGATTTAATTGTCTTTTAGATTTTTCTACTTAATTAAACTATTAAATTTTGAATAGAAAGTAAAAAATTAAATGATAATTTTAGTGGAACAATTGATGATGGTAAAACTAGATATGACATAATACCACAGGTATGCATTCTTGTTACACTTGATAATTTACAAGTTAACTTCTTTAGTTGTATATACACAATATAAATTGAACCGAGTAAAAAAATCACCTTTCTTTTATTTTTATCAAGGATAATGGAATAAAGCATAAGTACCACAATGTTGAGAATCTAATGAGAAAGAAGTATAAAGAAATGAAAAAGTCTGTCATTTACGGTAATTTAAAGAAAGCAGTTTTTTTTTCTTTACTTTTGTTTATCCAAGTATAACATATAAAAAAGAATACGAATAAAAAAAACAAAAGAATAAAAAAAGTCAAAGATGACCATTTGGTCTAACAAGTTTTTAAACAAATTTTTTTCAATATTTGGCTTTTTAATATGTTTATGGTGTTTAGGGTGCTTGTAATTATATAATGATTGTGCTTTTCCTTGAAAGTTATACGATATTTATTCTAGTGAAATCGTATTTGTAAATAAATATTTTTACTTTGCATTTTAACAAATGAAAATCGGTATTTAAAAAATATTATATTAGTTCTAAATCATTTCTAAAAACAATCTTATCTTTCTTGTTTATCACAATTTATTTATTTTAACTTTTACGTATAAAAAGTAGTATCTTTAAAAAAGATTATAAACACTTTATATATTATATAAGATAAAAAAATATTTGTAAGTGTTATTTATGTTTATAAACGTGTTATGCCAGTTATTACATGATTTTTAGTTATTAGGAAATTAAAAATTTTGAATATATATATGAAAGTAGCTCTTTTTATATAAAAAAAAAGTCATTTGCTTTTGTATGATAAAGTCTAAGAAAAACTATGATAGAGTGTCTTTTGTTGTAATAAGTTAGTTAGCAGGCGATAAGAAAAAAACTCTAAAAATGCGAGACTATTTTTTATTCATTTAAAGCTAAAATTTGCATAACGTTTTACTATTTTACATTTCTTCTGAACTTTATTCAGTTTTTTGAATAGATCAGTTTAACTTAGAATTAATATTTTTTTCTTTCAATAGCCGAATATAGTTTAATAGCATAGTCTTTTTTGAGTATTTTTTTATGTTTAAAATTTTGTTTGTGGTCAGCATCATGTTTTTTCCATATGCCCTCGGTTAAGCCAATATATTGTTTATCAGGGTTGTTTTGCGAGGAAACAATGCATTTGTAAATAATATTTTTTGATAAGCATTTGCCATTCATAGGGCAGTCAATTTTTTTGCTTGCAGTTACGATTTTAATTTTTTTTCTTTGGAAACTTGATTTTTATTAATTAATGTAAAATTATGGCGATTTATAATTCTTTCAATATTTTTTGTACAGCTATAGGTTACCTTAATAGTGTTTCTGTTAAAAATTTTGTGCAATTTATTAGAGGAAGGGTAATGTATGTCGACTAATTTGAAAAACGATTTTCCAATATTAACTGAAACATTTTTGCTGTACGGAAGGTTGAACCAAATTTTATTTCTATTTCTATTTCGCTTTTTTGCAATTTGTGTTTCAAATTTTAGCTCGAAATTTTTAAATCCGCTATTTTTAAGAGAATGTTCATACACGCTTTTGGAAGAGTTTAAAATTTTTTCATTTAAAGAGTTTCTGTTTATTGTTAATTTTAATAGGAGTTTGTTTTAGGATTTAAGGGGGATGGCTTGAATTCATAGTAATATACGATAATTCATCATTAGGTTTTTGATAAGGCTTATAAGAATTTTCCGAGAGGTTAAATGTGACATCAAGAAAATTCACAATTTTAATTTAAAGCGTTTTTACCACTTTAAGTAATTCTCCTGATATTATGGAAATTTAAACTAACCTTCATAATGGCGTGGTAATTCTCAATGGATACCTGATTTTGATTAATATGTTAATTAAAACAAATTAATGTGTTGAATAAATAAAATATCTTTTTTAAAAATACCCATAAATTATGAGTATATATTAACGATTTAAGTTTAATTTAACAACAAGTTGAGATCAATTTACATAAATTTTGTCTATGTTGGTCTGGGGAAGTGTGACAAGTTTTATTGGGTGGGTGATAAAAAAATGTAAGTTTTTGGCTTGTCTATACAATATACAAGTAAATTTATAGTAAATTTGCTATTATACCCTTTATAATATTTATATATATATATATATATATATATATATATATATATATATATATATATATATATATATATACATATATTAGTAAAAACATTTATCTAACTTTTATCTTCAATAACATGTTTGGCCAATAGCAGGCTGATCAGGTAGACTTCCTGATTAGCCTTCTGATGGTGAAATATGCTGTTGAAGGTAAAAGTTAGATAAGTGTTTTTACTAATTTGTTATTGCTCTGTTCATTAAGAACATTGAGCACTCTATTAGTAGAGTACACTGACATAACAATATATGATAATATTGAAATTATAATATAATATATATTCTAATTATTTATAGGTAATAATGAAGTTGGGCATGAGAAATTGAGGAACAGAAGAACTGTTCCATTATCAGATGTAAGTTTTTTTAAAGTATTTAAAAAAAACAAATATTTATAACACATTCTTTTTGATATATATATATATATATATATATATATATATATATATATATATATATATATATATATATATATATATATATATATATATATATATATATATATATATAAATATAAATTAGTAGAAAATCACTTAACAAAAGTTTTTCCCATTTAACAGTGTTTAAATAAAGACTCATCAGAAATGAATAATCAAATTAATAAAAATTCAATTTATACCAAAAATTAAATTACAGGAAGTCGCAAATTTCTTTAACTATTGTAAATTTTTACACATTTGTGGAATTTGCTAACACTATCATAAAAAGAATTTTTTAGTAAAATAATTTTTTAAAAGGGGGACCTAATGTAACTATTATTTGAGCTCAATTAAATTTATAGTTTTTTAGCAGAAACTTATTTTCGTTCCTGCATTTAGAAATTAGTTCCGATTTTTTGTTTAATAAAAATTTTTGGTTTGCATTGGTAATTATTTCAAACCTTTCTAGTAGGTATATATTTTTGGGAAATATTGCCATATGCAGGCGCTTTTTTTGGGATGGACCAATTCAGTATAAATCATCAATATTTTTTATCTTTTAGTTCATATATATATTTTGACAGAAAGGAAATAAATATTTGTTTGTATTGGTAATTATTTCAAACCTTTTTAGTAGGTATATATTTTTGGGAAATATTGCCATATGCAGGCGCTTTTTTTGGGATGGACCAATTCAGTATAAATCATCAATATTTTTTATCTTTTAGTTCTTATATATATTTTGACAGAAAGGAAATATATATTTGTTTGCATTGGTAATTATTTCAAACCTTTCTAGTAGGTATATATTTTTGGGAAATATTGCCATATGCAGGCGCTTTTTTTGGGATGGACCAATTCAGTATAAATCATCAATATTTTTTATCTTTTAGTTCTTATATATATTTTGACAGAAAGAAATATATTTGACAGAAATATTTTGACAAAAATTTTGAATACTTTTTATTTTTAAAAGATGGCTTATGATTGGCAAAACGTTTTTTCCATTCCATGTGGCTACTGAAAAACAATGTCAGATTTGTCCTACGCATATGCAGTTTCATCTTTTCAATGGTAATTTGAGAAATTTATCAAAAAGAAGGTAACAATTTGAAAAAAATAATTTTAATTTAACGAAAACATACACACATATTATACTAAAGAAATTTTTAATAAACAAAACAAATCATTATAAACTACTAAAACAAATTACATTAAGAAAAATACTCTTATAACAAATATTATTTATAATAGTATTTACAAAATCGTGGAAATGTATACTTTGGTGGTACCACCACAGTACACATAATTAGCTACCTCCAAGGTACACTGATGCCATTGTTTTTATAAAATTGCTACCATATATTTATAGGTTAGGAGTTTAGAGGTTTCAAACATGCCTAAATGCAGCTAAAAAGATGCTTTACAAATTTTGATAATCAGTTTTAAAATAAAGTTTATACCAACAGTTTTCGAAAAAAAAGAATAAGCCCTTAAAAATTACATTTGGTTTGTAATACAAACTTTTGTTTTTATTGCAACAACAAAGGTCTTAAGCAGTCGTAACAACTTATTATAACCCATTAGTGGCAAATACATGCAACAAAAATTTCAATTTGAATTCATTACTCAAGATGGCAGTAAAATTGACTTGCCTCCAAGATCCACACTCCTCCAAGATATATATATATATGTATATATATATATATATGTATATATATATATGTATATATATATATATATATATATATATATATATATATATATATATATATATATAAATAAATAAATATATATATATATATATATATATATATATATATATATATATATATATATATATATATATATATATATATATATATATATATATATATGCAGACCTCGGCAGGAGTAAATGAGTGGGAGAGCAAAGGAAAGCTCTCATAAAACTCCTGTAAACAGCTTTTAACAGGAACTTTCGGATTTTGAGCTCTTAATTTTATTTCAAAATTTTAATTTTTTTATTTGTAACAAGGATATTATTTTTTTATAATAGAATTTTGTAAAGAAACTGATTTTTAAGAAACCAATCAGGTAGAAACAGTTGCGTTTCAATTGGTGCTCTTTTTTAATGTTTTAATGTAAAAGTCAAAAATATGAGTTTTCTCTTTTATATTCTATGTTGTTTGCACAAATTTTTTCAATTTTTCTAATCAAATCTAAAAAAGTAGAAAAAAAAGTTGGTTTTTATTTATAAAAAAATTATATTTTTCCTGTGAAACACTTTTGGTGAGGACTGCATAATTTATATGTGTATATTTTTTTAGGCTTCACCTTATTTAGTTGATGTTGAATCCCGATACCAAAGTTATACTAAAAACAAAACACTTTATACAGAAGTCTTTGTCAGTTGTGATTACAGAATGGTATTTAATTTTGAGTTTTGATAATTTAAATAAATAAATTTAATAGTATTATTTATTCAAGAAAATCTTACACCCAGAACTTAAGTATGCATTGAAGGTCTTGGCTAGCTAAGACATTTGCTAACATATGTGCAGTTTAAAAACATGAGGCAGATTAAATAGTATAAAAACTTAGTTTATATTTAAATAAAATCTACTTAGACATTACAACATAATTATTTTCAAAAACTTTCAAGTAGATTTTTTGTAAGAACATAGTTTGAATATTATAAGGAAAAGAAAACTACAAGATAACGTTGTAAATTTTAGTTTAATAGCATATAATAAATATGTATTTATTTATCTTATTTGTTTGATTTTGTATGTAACTCTAGTTGAAAAAGGTTGTTAAAGATTTTTCATCATATTGCTTCCAACAGCATTGCTAGAAGTAAATAATAAAAAAGAGCAACAACACTTTAACCATTGTTTAAGCTATTATTATAACCTGCAAGCAACTGCTTTTTAAATTGGAAGTTATTAGATAATATGATAAAGTTTATATAAATTGTAAAATAGAGTTTAAAAAGAGTTGAAAGCAAAAAAAACTGTTGACTTTTGATGTATAAGTCAGGAAAACATTCCGAAGCATGAAAATATTCCCGAATTCCAAAGCGTATTTGTAATTAAGAAGAAAAACAAGACATTGATATATATATATATATATATATATATATATATATATATATATATATATATATATATATATATATATATATATATATATATATATATATATATATATATATATATATATATATATATATATATATATATATATATATATATATATATATATATATATATATATATATGTATTTATATATAAATATATATATTTATATATATATATATTTGTAATTAAAGCTAAAGATGCTAGTATAATGATAGTTGTTAAATTTATAGTAGGGGCAGGGTCAATTAACAAAATTTCAAAAATACTATAAAAGTTATTTTTGTAGCTTGATCTATCTACTTTTAGATCATGTTTTTTTTTTGTTTTTGGTAAATATGAAGAATTGATCTTAACCATTTAGCCATCATGCGTATATTTGGGAGGTTGGGGAGGATGACTTTTAAATTTTTTTTTATATTCTTTAAATATAGAACATTTTTGTATTTGCACAATTTTTGTTTAAAGAATGACTAGTTTATTGTTTTTATACAAGAAGTTTTAAATTTTAAACAATCATAAACAACAACCATTAAGTTTGCTTCTCCATCTTCTTTTGTTTCTAATCGTTTCAATGGGTTGTTGAGAGTGGGAGGAGGCGGGAGGAGAGGGGGATAAATCAAAAAAAAATTTTCTATAACACATTAAACATATTACATAACCAATAACACTTGCTTATTAAGAAAACTGTATTACAGAGATTATCCTATGTGTTAATTTTTCAAACATTTCTACAAATAATAGAGCTTCATGTTTGTTTTTTTACCACTTAATGTATTGAGTAGGAGGTTGTCTCATTGTAAAAAAAATTTACCATGTGCTTTTTGTTTGGCGAGGAAAATACTGACTAGCTTATAAATTTACAATCAGGTCAAAATTTAAATTAACTTTATAATATAGCAATACATTTTTATGATAAAATTATCAATATATAAAATTAATA
Source organism: Hydra vulgaris (assembly GCF_038396675.1). Classification (NCBI taxonomy): domain Eukaryota; kingdom Metazoa; phylum Cnidaria; class Hydrozoa; order Anthoathecata; family Hydridae; genus Hydra; species Hydra vulgaris. The sequence goes on along the minus strand of NC_088921.1, from coordinate 26,949,744 downwards.
TATTGATATATTTATCATAAAAACATGTTTTTGATTATTTGGACCTGAAAATGATTTTTCTTTGATTTGTTAAAAATGAAATTACTTTAGACAAAATGGCTGAAAACCAGTTCATTAAACTGGAACTTATTGCGGCTGTATGCCTTGTGTATATATCGCTTTATATTATACACTTATTTCCGGATCCTAAAAGATTTAAAAACAATTTGTCACTGGTCTTTTTGTTCTACATTATAGTGCAGAACATGCTTGTATTTCTAGTCACGACCTCATTTAAACATTTAGAAACAAAAGTAGACAGAGAAGCAAACCTGATGGTTGTAACTTATCATTGTTTTAAAATTAAAAACAAATGATAAAAAATCTTGGATAAAAACCATAAATAGTCTTTCTTCAAATAAAAAATATACGCTTACAAAAATGTTTTAAAGTATACGAAAAAAAGTTTAAAAACTACCCCTCATGATCATCATTATGATTATCATCATGATCATCACAATCAAGTATTAGCTTTCCTCATTTACACTGTTTCTCTAATATAAACAATCTAAAGGATTTTTTTCAACTAAAGCTCATTCATAAAATAATTAAAACACTCTAGTGCTTTTTATATTGTATGAATAACTAACTTCAAATTATCTTACTTTTATCACTACCATTTTCTACTGAAGCTGGTAACTCTCTACATGCTGATATCTATATCAATTTAATCTTTTCTAACAAATATTGTTCGATACAACATTTTTAACTAATCTGTAAAAAAGATCATGCCTCCTTTAACATTTGTAAAAAACCACACATTTATCTGATCTGTTTCTCTTTCGGCAAATACAACACCATATAGATACCAAAGTTTATATAACAAATAAAGGATATTGTATGCAGCATCTAAATAAATAGCAACATATATATTTATATCCATAATATGTTTGCATTAAGCACATCTTGGAAGCTTTTAGTCCTTCTAAAATGAAGGTTTAAAAGCTTTTGTTTCTTCTCTTCAATTTTAAGTCAAGCCTCATTTTTCTCCACATTTTTTCAACACTAATCATTTTTTTCATCTTTTTTAAAAGAACATCTCTCTTAAGAACGAGTGTCCTTTTATTAAAGCAAGAAGCCTAGATAAAAAAGTCCTGTCTCATGTTAAGCTCTGTTATTCACAATTTACTAAATCTTGTATCTTATCTCAGATGTTAGGTTCTTAGATTCTTGTTATTCTTGAACAGTGTCATAAACTAAAGTAACTCTAACATTAAATCTCTAATTAATGGATCTGATTTAGGCCTGATAAAGGCCTACACTCTTCTATATTTTAAGCAATTTTAAGGGTATCACAACGTTCTATCTTTGCTCCTGAATAATTTCTTATCTTCAATAACGAATTTCATGAAATCTAAAGTGGTTCATTTTGCTAATGATTCAACTTTATACTCTTGTCTTGATAAAAAATCTTAACTTTGTAATTGGTTAGAAAAAGCAGCTGATTTTAAATCTGATCTCTCTTCTGTAACAGCCTAAGGCTTGCAGTGGCTTATGGATTTAAATTCAGGACTTAAAATCCCCAGTTTTTGTTAGACAAAAAAAACTCGTTTATTTACTGGAAAAAAAAAATTGCAATATTGTTGGCATTCCTATATTGACGAATAGAAAACCCTCAGACAAAGTCTAAAAGCACACTGTATGTCTTATTAGACCTGATTTATCTCCCAAGCTTGAGCCACTCTCCCAATGTAAGGTTGTAAGGTTGCATTTCTCTCTTTTTCTATAAATACAATGCTGAAACAAGCTACCGTGTTAATAATGATAAACCAAAACTCACTCTTTGCTTTTTATTTAACAAATTGCATTCTTTTTTAATGTATCTGTCCCTTCATGCAATTAAAACTTTTATTAATCTAGTTTTTTTCCTAGAACATCACATTCGAACTTAAAAATATATAAATTTATGTTTAAAAATATATACGAGTTTAAAAGTATACATGTAGTTATTAAATAGTAAATGTAAGCATAAAAATATAACATAATAAGTATTACAGTGTTTTTTCTTCCCCTGGCCATCAACTCCTGCTAAATCTTATATATTTGCCAGGGCCAGGGGCTTTGCAAAAAGTCTTATTTTTAGCCGGGGCCACACTGAGAAAAATAGTACCATTAAAACGTACCATAAGTTTTTATTGCTCAAATTTTAATTTCACTGCAAAAATCATACATTAACTTTTTTTAATAATTTATTAGTTATTCGTTACTATAATGTAGAGATTTAAGCTAATTTTATACAAAAAGAAAATTTTTTTAGCCCTACTGTTTTATATTTTTGTAAATTTTCTATTAAAACATGTTTGCTTAATCACTTTAAAAGTTATTTTCTATAAAACTTTTTATAAATAAGTATAAAGTGTTATACATTTTTGAAAGCGTCATGTTATGGATATTTTAGAACAAGTTCATATTTTTAATTATATAGTTTTGTTTACAAATAATTAATTGAACTATAAAATGAGCTAGAAAATAATAAATCTTAAAGCCCACCAATATTTTTAGTAGTCACCAACGCTTCATTTTTGTAATTGATTTTTAGCTTAGGTGTCTATAGAATTGATTTATTAAAAATCAGGTGCGGGTACGTGCGTTTTCAAAATTATAGATAAAAAATTCAAGTCAGTAAACAGAAAACCACTTTTTATTGTGGTTATAGACTATATCTGTTTATAACAATAGTTTTGCGTAAGTTATTTTGTTAATTTTTTATTGAGATAAAATTTTGATGGAGATGCATTCTATTTTTAGTACTATAATTGGTTGTTTTAGATAAAATAAAAAGCAAAATATACTCTTTACGGCCATCTATAATTAACAAATGTTGTAAAGTTATTCTAATAAAACATGAACTTTTTTTAAACAAAAAAAAATCTTACGTATCTTACTGGATAAACCAGTATTTTACAACTCATTGACTCCATGATAACGTTAGATAATTTTGTTGTTTCAAAAAATACCATTAATGAATAACGACATATAAAAATTATAAAACTTATTCCAATTATCTTTGATTGTCTTTTTTGCAATAACATTACAAATGGAGGAGGTGGTTTTTAATGGCAAAAGTTAAAAACAAAAAAAATGAAGATAAGGAAAATCAAAAACTATTATTCAAAAAAATAACGAATAAAAAAACAGCAACAAACAATATAAAAACAAGATCAAATAATAAAGTTAGATAAAATGACATTGGAGAAAAAGAACACAAAAAAAAAAGAAGAAACTATTATTAACTAAATACAAAGTTAAAAGTTTAAAATTGTTTGAAAATGGTAAATAATAATAAAAAAGAACGAATTTTACTACCAATGAAAAAAGGATGAAAAAGAACATTTTTTTAAAATTATTTTTGTACACTGTTCATTCCGTAATGCATTTTCTGGCCTCGGCCAGAGTAAATGAGCACGAGAGCGTAGCAAAGCTCTTCTTAAACAAAAATGGCGAGCCACGCAAGCCATTCCTCTAAACTGCTTTCAACAAGAGCTGCTTATTTAAATGAAAATTGCTTTATAATACAAAATTTGGTTCTATACTTATTACAAACATATGTTTACACCGTTAATATTAATGTCACAATAACCGTAAATGTTAATGCCACAATAATATACACATAACAAGCGTTATTTATTGTGAAGTGAAAAATTTTACAGACGTAAAATTTTTTTTTGCAAAAACCGTGCTTGTTTATTATACAATTAAATAAATTTTTTTGACTTTGCATTTTCATTTTAGTTATTAGGATATTTATACTTTTGAGAGAAAAAAAAACACTTTTGCTAGAATTGTAAATTGCTCCCGCAAAATTTAAATTGCAAAGGAATAAAGAAAAAGCATAAAGGAAGAACATCATTACTGTTTCAGGGTGTCTGCCAATATTAAAGGTGGATTTCCCTGACTTTTCCCTGATATTTCCCTGATCTTCTACCTGTTTTCCCTGTTTTAATTTAAAATTACCGAAACTCAACTTCACAAAAATTGATTTTAAAAAGACCTAGATTCTTTTAGCAAAATGCTCTTCAACTGCAAAAGTATAAACAATTACACAACCCACATTAAATGTATCAAGAAATGTTCATAAAGCTCTCTGGCAAATAAAGTTTTAAATTACGTGTACCATATACAACTTATTTAAGTCGGGTCAAACTCGTAAAATAAGTATTTTATTGTAACCAAGATAAATAAAAATAAGTGAAGTAAATGAAGGAACAAAATATAAAATAAACTGTAAAATCAAGTATAAAATATAAAATCCAATACTCTGATAAACTGACTAATACAATAAAATATTGTAACAATAAAAAAATTATATTTCAAGAAAAATATATTATATATCAAAGAAAAGTTAAGACAACTAACGGGTGATGCGGAAGTTATCGGACAAATCCTAATTTCATTATTTGAGCATAATAATTAGTTTTTGTGGTTTTATGCGTAGGCATAAACGTTCTATAAAGTATAAACTTTATTATTTGAAACACAATTATTTAAAATAAGACTTAATGCAGCTGAACGAGAATCTATACGAAAGCGGCTAAACAAGTTTTTTGTTAATAAACCTAATATAAAAAAAAAAATCGTAAACCATTTTGAAAAGGAAGGATTTGCTCGAAGTACAATATCTGATAACCTAAAAAGACTTGAAACTGTTCAATCGTTTTCTGATAGAAAGCACCCTGGTCGAAAAGGGGTCAGTCAGAGAAAAATAGGTATTAAATTCGGTGTAAATCAATCGACAATTGGTCGTCAGTTAAAAAAAAATGAATATTAAATATAGAAAACGTGAAAAGACTCCAAAATACACTATAGAACAACAAATAAAGGCAAAAAAAAGAAGCAGGAAACTAATTACCCAACTCTATAACACAAAATCGCTTCTAGTCATCGATGACGAAAAATACTTTTGTTTTGCAGGGGACAACATGCCTGGAAATTCTGGAATCTACACAAACAACAAAAAAAACATGCCCAGAAAGTGTTCGTTTTATAGGAAATGAGAAATTTCCAAAAAAATTATTAATGTGGATAGCCATATCTGACCGTGGTATGTCCTAGCCATTGTTTCGCACTTCCAAGGCTGTAGCGATCAATTCATCAATCTATATTAATGAATGTTTAGAAAAAACAACTTCGTCCATTTATTCACAAGTATCATGGAGACTTTAACTATTTATTTTGGCCAGATTTAGCAAGTTCTCATTATGCTAAAGATTCTCTAAATTGGATGGATCAATATGTCTATTACGTTGATAAAGAATCCAATCCCCAAATGTGCCTCAAGCACGACCAATTGAAAACTTTTGTTATCAATTGGCACAGAAGGTTTACGAGGGAGATTGGCAAGCTTCAACAGAGCAAGTTTTGATTGATCGTTTTAAACTAAAACTACAAGAAATTGATTTAAACTTTTTACAGTCGCATATGAAAGCCGTCGGAGAAAAATTGAGATCAATTGCAGATAGTGGTGTTTTTTCACATAAAAAATAATATATTTTTATTAAAAGATAAATGCTTTATTTAAAAAAAATATAATAGTAGTTTGTTTTTAATTTATAAATAAGTTATTGACGTTTTTATTTTGTCCGATAACTTCCGCATCACCTTTTAATACAACCATCAAGTATCTTTATCTTACACTTTTAAGGCATATTTTGCTTGACCACCATTTCTATCAGGAGCTTGCATTAACCATCGCTATATGGACCTCTCGACATCTGTATTACTTGCTCCTTTTTCATGTTTTTGAATTGCACTTTTGAAATTTAAAACAAAATATTTAGATGTTAATTAACGTACTTTTGATTATGCCAGGAATTTGTTTTAGCTACAAGGGAATGCTGCTACATTGTACATCTTAAAGCCTGCTCCAACAAGTAAGTGCTGCAAAATCGACTGAGAGTTTGGTTGAGTATGCAGTTATTAAATAGTAAAAATAACAAAAAGTATATTAAAATTTTTTTTATGTTTCTATTACAAAGTTACCTCTTTGAGCAAGTCTCACAACAAGCAAAATAATAAAGTTGTTTTATGTCGATTAACTTCAGATTTACCAATTCATATAAGTAAATGATTTAATTATATATCTATATATATTATATTTAACATTATATTTATGTATATACATAACTATGATTAAAATACAAATCTATATATATTATACTAATATTATATTTATGTATTTATGTATTTATAATTATATAAATACTTAAATATAATTATACGTATATCATTTACTTATACCATAAATGAAATAAATATAAAATAAATAATATAAAGTATAAATGATTTGAGATCCTTATATCATGCTCTTATTAATAGTATAAAGGTATAACCTATGACTTGTTAATGTTATACTAATAGTATTATTATAACATCAACAAGTTATAGGTTATACCTTGTTAAAATAACATTTGCCGAATGTTATATTTCAACTGAATGTTATATTATAACCTATAACAATATTCATTATTAAATAGTATAACCAATAAATGATTTGAGTTCCTCAAAAAACATTTTCTAACTTTTAAAATAAAACCAAGTATTATGATATTATGTAATATACTGTCATAAGTAGGCCCTCCGCGATCCCAAATGACGCCTGGGTCAAAATTTACCTAGCGCCCAATCATATCGACCGAATCCAAAAAAGTTTGAGTACTGTCAAAACGCTAATTTTTTTTTACTGAAATCTGAGGGGGTGGGTTGGGGAAGCTTCTAATTATTTTTGAAATATATTAAAAAAGAAATGTACTAATAGACGTGTTATTGAACTTTTTTTATATTGCAAGTAACTGTAAGTTTTAAATGTAATAGATATTTAATGCTTCAAGAGAAGTTGACTCTGCGGGCTTTATTCGTAATAAAATTCGAAATAGCTAAGTCGTAGCACAGACTTTTTGCAAGATCGTGTTCAATAAATATAACTAGGAGATTAGTTAGCCGGTCTTGACTCATTTTAGACCTTAATGTTGTTTTGACTAGACTAAGCTTACTGAAAGACCGCTCTCTTTCGGCGATAGAAACGGGAATCGTGTTAAAAATACGTAACAAAATACATATTGATTCGAAAAGAGACTCTAGACCTTTCTGATAGATTCCATTTAATAGCTTCATTGTAGTGAGATTTTCGTTTGGACAAAAAGATTGGCGCACTTCAGCGTACCCAGATGACGAACCTCTAAAATAAGTTTGTCTCCATCTACATCGCTCACGTAGATTTGCGCCAATGTTTTACATTTCTCCTCCACATTGGTGGTTCAACTTTTTTTCTTCACTCGACCTATTATTTGATTCTGAGAGCCATAGGATAGAGAAACTGTTCGTCGTCTTTTCTGTAGGTTAAAATCTATCTTTAATTAGTTGAAATAAAGTATCGAGAGCGGTGTTATACACGTTCACCTCAAACTGCTTTTCATCGTTTTCATAGAAAAAAAATTCGTTCCTTGCTTCTTCGTAAAATAATTTCCTTTTCCTTGTACTTTTTTGAACTAATTTTGGCTGAAATCCATAGCTTGCTAGACCAGAGGCAATCAAATATGCTTCATTACCTAATTCGAGCCGAAAAGATTTAAATCTAGTAAGATCCTCGATAAGAGTCCTCATAAGTTTCATCTCATTATCTAGAGTAATATTTTCTGATTGAAATGACAGGTTGACATAGTTTAATGCTTGAAGTGCTTTGAACCAAAAGGTTGTCATAATAACAAACTCAAATGAATGAATCCATTTCTCCAAAGATTTTCCGTCATTCAAAAGATCTCCAGTTAAATCCAGATCACAAAGTTTCTGAAAAGAAAGAAGGGTTTCTCTGTGTCGCTTAACTAACGGCTTTACAGCCTCAATGCGTGCACTCCATCGAGTTTGCGAGGTTTGATGAAGAGACAAACCAGTCGTCTTGGTCAAGGTTTTCCACCTTATAGGGCTTTCACTAAAAAGATTGTAGAGTTACTGAATTATGCTAAAATAGTTCTTCATTTCGACAGAAGATTCAATGGAGTGAACACCAGCTGAGTTAAGGTTACGAGTGCTGCATGGCATGTAAAAAGTTTGGTTACGAGTGCTGTATGGCATGTAAAAAGTTATTGCTTGTACTCCTAAAAAGATTGTAGAGTAACTGAAGACTTGTACTCTTGTAAAACTTGTACTCCTTTGTACACGTAGATGATGCGATTGATTACCAGCCCCGCAAACTTGCTTACTTCCGAAATGTGAGCACAGAAAGCAAAGAAATATCTTAGAAGTTGCACTCCAAACAAGCAAATCTCTGTTTATTTTTTCCTCGTTACGAGTTTCGTAACGAGGAAAAATTTGATTTTCTTTTGAAACTTGAATTCCGTGAAAAACTGATTCAGAAAACTTAATCTTAACCGAGTCTCTCGGAAATAAAAGAAAGAGTTTTAGGAGGCCAAATAAAGCAACTGCATCACATTTAATTTTAGATATAATTTCATCCAACAAAGCAGGATCATTTGTTGTATTTGTCTCAGCAATCTTATCTTTATACTCATATTTCAAATAAATATTTAAACAAGTATATTACTTACACAAGCTCAAAATGATTATTAAAAGAATCTTCGCAAACCAAATTTTCCAATAAATTGTTTCCATTTTCCATTTTTCTTGTTGCCAATATTGTGCTACTTTAAGGAGACAGTGCTTCTTCTGAGCTCAAAAAATTTTCATACGACTCATTTGCAAAGCCATCTTATAGAAAATGAAGTAAAAGATTTGAAAATCTCTTGATTTATTTAGAAATAGTATAATGGGAGAAAAATATGAAAAAGAAGGATATATTTAGATTAATGAACTTCCTATTTCAAAGGCTTGATGTGTCTGGGAGGAATTTTTAATAATTAATATGGAAACTGCAGGCCTATCCCTATTTTATTTTTTTAGCTCGTATACCACAAACTTCCAGTGTATGCTTATTTTTTTTCTCATTTGCTGTCTTATTAGCCACATTTTTTCTGTTTTGACAGCCAGAATCTTTTTACTTGAAACTGAACATGTTTTGTTTTTACAAAACAGAATAACTCAAGTATTAAAGCTATTTTTATGCTAATTAGTGAACTTAAATGAAGTCTTGGAATCTCAGTTATACAATGTACTTTAACTTTTGTTGATATATATATATATGTATATATATATATATATATATATATATATATATATATATATATATATATATATATATATATATATATATATATATATATATATATATATATATATATATATATATATATATATATATGTATTTAAATATGTATGTATGTATGTGTGTGTGTATGTATGTATGTTTGTATATATATATTATATAGATAGATATAGATGTGTTTTATATGAAAAATTGCAGCCCATTTATATATATAAATATATATACATATATATATATATATATATATATATATATATATATATATATATATATATATATATATATATTTATATATATATATATATATATATATATATTAACATATATATATATATATATACATATATATATATGTATATATATAAATATGTATGTATGTATGTGTGTATGTATGTATGCTTGTAATATATAAATATATATATATATATATTTATATATATATATATATTTGCTTATTTTTACACAAAACACATCTATATCTATACATATTATATATACATACATACATACATACATATATATATATATATATATATATATATATATATATATATATATATATATATATATATATATATATATATATATATATATATATATATATATATATATATATATACATATATATATGTATATATATGTATATATATATATATATATATATATATATATATATATATATACATATATATATATGTATATATATATATGTATATATATATATATATATGCATATATAGATATATGTATATATATATATATATATATATATATATATATATATATAATATTATATGTGTATTTATATATGCATATGTATATATATGTATTTATGTATGTGTGTTACAGATATAGATATAAACATGTGTTTTTTATTAACAAAGCAGCCGTTATGAGTTTTTCCTGCAAAAGTTTTGACTAGTCTCAGACTTCCGCATATGTATTCGGATAATGTTGTATTGCTGTGGCAACAATTCTTAAACTTATATTTTTAAAAATAAGTTTCAAGTGTATTGTTACTATAAACTTGTATTATAAAGCTAGAAGTTTTTCTTTGAAGCCCTGTGTAAAAAAGTTATTGTCATATGTGCGCACCTTCTACTCCTTAATTAGGATTCTTTATTAGAGTTGTTATTTCTAATAAAGAAGGTAACATTTAGAGGTTGCATCATATGGGTGGAATGTGGTGGCAATGTTAGCATTACAATTGAATGTTTTCTGCAGTATTCAATGGCTGAAAAACTTATGTGTGAGTTATGGTTATCCACAATTAACAGAACAGGATCAGCAATAGTTTGTTTTGTGTGATAAACAAAGTGCTTCAAATAATTTACAAAAATTTCCTGCGTCATCCAACCAGATTTATGGGCAAAGCCAACTGAATCATGTGAAGTATTGTCCAGAAAATCATGCCGCATTCTTTTATGTGTAAAAATAAAAACCGGAGGTATGTAAGTTCTTACAGCATTCATGCTACAAAACGTGGTTACGGCTTTTCCTCTTTCAGCAGAAATAGCTTTGTCCACTCTTTTAATGCCTTTGACAGAAAATAATTTTGGGATTTTTGTTGGTACATTGGGTAACCCACTTTCATCAGCATTGAAGATTCTTGAAGGTAAAAATTTATGCGTTCTCAAGAGATCTCGAAGTAAATCAAAAAATATTGCAACCCGTGGGGAGTTAAAACCATGAATTCTTCCCAGAGACGTCATTTCAGGAGTTCGTAATGAAATATTGTTGTGGCATTTCAAAAATCCACCTAACCAGTCAAGACCACCAATTTCTGCAAAATTTCTGAAATTTCAGCACGTTCTGCAAATTCAAATGCAAATTTTGTGAGCTGTACTTTTGTCATACCAAAAAATCTTTTGCTCAACTCAATTAAATATTCTTCGAGTAATTTTTCCATTTCCATTGAAAATATAGGACGAAACCTTCCATTGCTGATTGGAAATTAATCAGAAGATTTCTTAAGGTAACGCCTTAATGTTGCTTCTGGAACTCTAAAATTTACAGCAGCTTGGTTCTTGTTGCAAGCATTGGAATTGCAAGCTTCAATAGCTTGAGTCATGTTCTGCATTGTCCAATTTCCATTTGCACTTGTAGTTCTGATATAGTTGCGAACCATTTTAATAACTACAAATAACACAATAGTATGCAATGGGACTGTCAATATAAACAAAGAACATGCAAATACATGTACCATATTAAAAATATACTTTACACACACACATACACACACACACACACACACACACACACACACATATATATATACATATGTATGTATATGTATGTATATATATACATATACATACATATGTATATGTATATATATATATATATGTGTATATATGCATACATATATATATGTATGTATATGTATATACATGTATATATATATACGTATATATATATATATATACAAATACATATATATATGTATATATGTATGTATGTATGTATTTATATGTATATGTATGTATAAAACAGATTACATATAACCATACAGTATAGTTATTAACCCTAATCATATTAGCTATCCTTATTTTACAAACAGATTTACGCATAACTAAAATTGACATATGCATAAATAATAAAATTCACAACATAACTAAATTTAATTAACTTTAAAGTAACTTTAATTATTATTATTTTAAGTTATTTTATTATAATTGTGTTTATTGTTATAACTAAGCACAACTAGGCAACAAGATTTAAGTTAAACGAAACAAGAGGCAGTGTTCATACAGTTTATAGTAAAACATGTACTTCGACAAAACGACAAACGAGTCATCTTACCCCGTTCATCTTGCCCCTAGACTACACAATCTTCAAAGGTGATTCAGAACTATACATAAGTAAGTAATCATAGCTTAATACTACTCGTTTGGCTTCCAAATAGAACAAGCTAAACGAAAAATTCTCTCTTACCTTTAGCTGGTGATGTAATGAAAAAAAAATCAAATCCAAGTAAATTTTTTTTTTCCTAATATCGAAAAAACCATATTTAATACTTATCTTTCATTCCGAAAATAATACTTATAAAGAAAACATAAATAAATCTAGTAGATATAATCTACATCGCTCTCAGCTACAGTCAGCTTTCATATTTAGTTGAATTTTGAAGATAATGGTAGGTCATCATCTTGCCCCATTCGTCATCTTACCCCATGCTCCCCTACGTGTTTATTAAAAGTAATTTTTTTGTCTTGAGTTTAGCTGAAAGCTCATATAAATGTTTTTTTTATATATAAATAAATTTAATATGAATATATTTTCCAAATAAATAAGCATTTTTATGTATTTTTTGTTGTTTCAAATACTTTCAAAGTTTTTTCACATAATTATAAAGAACATGTTTGGTTAAAAATAAAATTAAAAACGACATTTTGAACTTTTTTTATTTTATTTACAAATTTTATATTTAATTTTTTTTTCTTATAAAAAAAGACCTTTATTTTCCACAGTGGGCCGGGGCCGCGGTCACTGATTTCCTTATAGTGTAAGGCTTCTGATTTGGTTCACTGATTTCCTTATAGTGTAGGGCTTCTGTAATGATCATGCAGAAGTTATTTTATTTTAAAGCGCACTAATTACTTAAAAATTATCTAATAAATATTTGATTAACTTATTGAGGTAATATTCTATATTAATTAACTAATTGTTGGTAATATATTTTCAATACTAAATTTTGATATAATATAAGACATGGCAGTTAATCAATAAATAATTCAGTTAATAAATAACTTAAAGGCGCATAACTTGCTTTTAAAGAAAGGCATCGTTATGTCCTTAATTTGGTTTATAAAGAATTTCTTTTATGAAGTTTTTTAACTTAAATTTTTTTGTTTTTAAAATTTAATTTTAGTTATACAAATTTTTAGTTTTAATTCTTTTTCACTTCACAATGAACCACAGTGACCGCCAGGTTTGAAGTCTCCCCACATCAGATTTTTTTTTATAAATATTTAGTTGTATATATGAAAATAAATATTTGGTTAGTAAAAACCTCTAGGGGAATGGAAAAATGTATGAAAATCAAAGAATAAAAATTATAATTTTTAGTTAAAAAACATCCGCCATTTTCAGAAAAAAAGGCTATAATTTGCTAATCAAATATCGGCATAGTTTGATTTTAGACATACTCTGGTACACAACGACAAGTTTTATTAAATGGCGGTTAACAATCTATGTGCTGTTTGTTTTAAAATCTTTGGTAAAAAGTCAGCAAAGCTTCATAAAATATCTAACGCTATTGAAGAAAAAATAAAAACCTTTATTTGGGATAGCTATGATCAAAATTTAGCAAACCATCCTAAAGTTATTTGTAGCAATTGTTATAAAAACCTTTATTGTTTGGAAAAAAACGATACAAAACACCTTGATAAGTGGCTAAAGCAAATTTCTCAGGTTAGTTGATAAAATTAATAAAAAACTATATTTAAGACTTAGTGTTTAATTAAATAAAGTTGTTTTATTTTTTATTAATTTTAAAAAAATAAAGAGATGTGTCTCAATGAACTTTAATAATCTTGAAAAAAAAAAACATTTAAACAGCTTGTTTTAGGAACTAATATGCCATCGATGTGTTTATTTTTGTTGTGTTATATTTTTTATATTACTAATTTATATAGCTTTAGATTTTTTTTTGATTAGATAAACCGTCAAGATATCAGAAGAACTTCAGATGTTTCAGAAATATCAAAAGATATTAACATTTTTACTTCTGAGTTAAATGATGATAAAAATGAAAGGATGTGCTTAAAATGTTATGGAGTTGTTAAGTCAGGCATTATTCATCTTTGTAGTGATGTTCAAGCTGTGAAAAATTTAGTTAATGCAGCATATGCATTGGGATCAGCAAGTGCAGAACGTGTCGCCTCAAGTATTTTAAAAACAAAAATGGAAAAGGAAAATATTTTTAGAGGTGAAAAATTCACAATTGCTACTTATGGGAAACCATTAACTATTGTTGCCGGAACTACTGACAATAAATGTGACCGTGCTAATTTTAGTCAAGTATCTTTTGGAACAATCATTGAGCTTATAAAATGTTTAGAACTATCTCAGTGTAAAACCAAAAAAATGTGTTCTATATTTAGAAAAAGTCTTGGCTTTCAAAGTAGCATTGCAGGAAATATTGTTAAAAAATTAGAGGCTTTAAAAGCAGAAATGAATGAATATTTTTCATGTAAAGAAGAAGAATTTGTTGAAGCTGGTGATGTAGTAAATAAATCAATGGTTTATATTAAAGATATTGATGAATTTATACATGATATAATCACTGAAAGGAATATTGACCCGTTTTCTACAATTGTAAGAGTTGCTGTGGATTCTGGTCAAGGTTTTTTAAAGGTCACTATGAATGTTTTTAATCCGCATGATAAAACTAGCAACCAACCTGACCTTGATGACTCTGGAGTTAAGCGTTGTTTTATTGTTGCTATTGTAGAAGGAGTGTCTGAACACAATGGAAATCTTAGAAAATTAGTTGATACTCTTAATCTTCAAAATATTAAGTATTCTGTTGCATTTGATTTAAAGTGTGCAAACTCAATGTTTGGCATTACAAGCCATGCTGGAAAATATAGTTGTTTGTGGTGTAAAGGAGAGAGTCTTTTGGATGGTGGAGAAAAACGAACTCTTGGTTCCCTCGATTATCATTACAGTAAATACACAGAAGCTGGAAAACCAAAATCAAAGATGGCTGATTATAAAAATGTTATTAATCCAAGATTATTATATCTTGAAGAGGATCCAGACACAATTATTGAAAATTTAGTTCCAGTACCTGAGTTGCATACATTAATCGGAATAGTTACAACTTTTGGAAAACTATTATCAAAACTATGGCCTGGCTTTGAAAAGTGGTTAAACTCAAATTACATATTTTTCAGAGGTTACCATGGCATTGGATTTGATGGCAACAATGCCAACAGACTTTTAGATAAGTTAGATGTTCTTTCTCGTGATATTGCTGATCAAGGAAAGCTTGATTTACTACCAGTAATTGAATGTTTAAGAAAGTTTCAATTAATGAAGCAAGCCACCTTTGGAGAAAAAGTTGGTGATATTGAATCTGTTGTTTTCGAATTCAAGATGTCTTATGCTAATTTAAGGGAATATATTAATACTTACTTTGAAAACATTTCTTTGAATATACTGTGGAAAGTTCATATTGCAGTTAACCATATTGTACCATTTCTAAAAAGTACCAATACTGATAATGGGCTTGGAATTTACTCTGAACAAGCAGGTGAATCTGTTCATCATGAGTTTAGAAAGACATGGAATAAATATAAGAGACGACAAAGCCACCCAGACTATGCTAAACGGTTAAAGTCAAGTGTTGTGGAATTTTCAACATTTAATAAATAGTTAACAAGTTTACTGATCAATTTAATATATTTTGCTACACAACTATGTCAAAATTATTATTTACAAAGTATTTTAATAGCATTAAAAATACTTTTAATTGAGTATTGATAAAATAGAATGCTATTTTTGTATTTCAAAGCTTAGTCAAGATATTTTTCACATTAAATGCATTTTGTTGTTGTTTTTATACCTACATTCTTTTTCTTTGTAATCTTTTATATAAATGTTCTAACACTTTTTTAATGCCTTTATATTATGGGAGTACACAAGTACAGAGTAAAAATTAGGTTTCTTCATGAAATAATGTGAAATATATGAACTTCAATAAGGTTAACGGTGTACCGCCCCTCCCCTTTTATCTAAAGTTTAGATGTGTAAAAATTTTATTCTAGCCATACCTATGGAGGTTCTTAATACCTTTACTTAACTTATATACTATGTTACTTCTTAATAAGAAAAAAAAATTGGATGTGGGGAGACTTCAAACCTGGCGGTTATTGTGGTTCACAGTGACTTATAAACACTCGTTTGGTATGCAGAATATATTAAATCTATTTGATAATAATGATGATGATGATGATGATGATGATGATGATGATGATGATGATGATGATGATGATGATGATGATGATGATGATGATGATGATGATGATGATGATGATGATGATGATGATGATGATGATGATGATGATGATGATGATGATGATGATGAGGATGAGGATGATGATGATGATGATGATAATGATGATATATTATATATATTTAATTTGATTACAATTAATATATTATAAAATATATTAATTAATAAAACAAATAAACTTTTAGTATGCAGTTTTTTTAGTTGGTTTTTCAATTTCCAGATATCTTTATTGTCTTAACACCAGTGATAAAATTCTCTTAAGAAATAAAAGATATGTAGAAATACCATTATGGTATTTATTAGCATGAAGGCACAAAAAAAAAATTTGAGCAGTCTCAATAAATCTTTTTTTTAATGCATTTTTTTGTAATTTATTTGATTTTGAGTTAGTTAAATTTCACTCAAAAGTAAAATTATTCTCATTTATTTTTTTATTATTTTATTTAAAGTTTTTCCATATTTTTAGTTTTTGTAATAAAACCTGAACTTTTAAAAATTTTGTTTTTAAAAGTTTATATTTTATATCAGAGAAAAAAATGTTTCCTTGAATGTTTTGTTAAAATATTTAACAAACTATATTAATTCATTGTATATTCTTATATAGTTAATTTTTTAGTTTTTATTGTTGCTTTTGAGTTTTTATCTTATTTATTTTAAGCTTAATTATATGAAAAAGACTTCAAGGTTGATTGAGAGAGTCTTAAATGCATATTTTCAACTTGACAGGGTTTGTTATATATTTATTATTTATGGATTATCTAAGCCACTGTTAATAATAAATATGTATTTATTTATTAACATAATAATGTTTGTTTGTCTTGTTGTTTAAAGTTATTAGCGATATTAAAACTTATGAAAAAGCTTTTACTTAGCGAACTTCTGATATCATGAGTTGATAAACCTTTAATGATATAATTTTAGTAAAAATTATAAAGTTCAGTTATTATTGTTGATGAGTTGAACAATTATAGAATTTAATTAATTTTTTTTGATCTGCTTATAATTAACCTTATGAACATTAATGTAAAATACTTGCAGTTTTGGTCTAACAGTCTAACAGTCCTAGCAGCACTTTTTTTACTAACTAAGCAACTGCATAACAATTTTGATAATTGTTATGTAGTTTTATCAATTCCATGGGTAAAACCATATGTCTGTTTTTTAAATACACTCCCTTTTATAACAAATTTCATGCAATAATCTATTATTTTTCAAAAACTATAACAAAATAAATTATTAATCCCCCTCAATTTGAGAGAGGCTGTAAACATGGCAGAGTTATAAAAACTGAACAGTTAAAGATTATTGCATGAAACTTGAAATTATTGCATGAAACTTGAAATTTGTTGATGAATATGAATTTAAATAAAAATAATAAAGTAAATATTTTATAAACTCGTTGCTCCCATGTTAAGGGCTAGGTGGGCCCAAAAATAAGAGTTTTTTTTTTTCCCAATATATATATATATATATATATATATATATATATATATATATATATATATATATATATATATATATATATATATATATATATATATATATGCTTGAGTTTTGGCACTAACAGGCATTGTGCTAACTCCAAACTTTTTTAGGTTTATGTTTATATCAAAAAAGAATGTTTTGCAAAGAATTGGGGTAATTGGAGCTTGGGAACAAAAAAACCCTAATTTTACACTGCTTCGTATTAATATGTAATAAATGTATTAAAAATTCTTTAAACTGAAAATACAAATGTGGGTTGTAAAGATCAAGTAACACATAAAAGTATAACACATATGAAAACATTACCGGGCTGCTTTTTTGTTCGTTTTTATGATGCCAATTGATTTTTTGTCTGAATATCAATTCCACAACCATTTTCATATCTAAGAAGTTCTATTTTTTCTGTGCAATGTTTGTCTGAATATCTAATAATGCCTTATAATAATTTTTTAGAAATAAAAACTTTACGCTATTTGTGACAGTAATAAAAAATAATAATTAAACAAAATAAAACAAAACTAAGTGTGAAAAAAACTACCAGTTTCTTCTCGGTTAACTCTCCTGTTCAGAAATTGCTGTACATTAGAGCAAAAAATAGAGTTTTGATCCATAAACCACTGGCTCTGTTTTTGACAAAGCTCGGCTGCACAACCTGCCTAATAGTGAAATCACTTGACATAAAAGCTAAGATCGGAATGAAAATATTGAAAGAATGGTCTAACTATAAAGTTTCTTATGACGAAGATATAGAGGAACAGTTAAGTTCGATACGTAAGAAAATATGTGGTCGCAAAAAATAGGGACTTTAAGCTGTATTAAAGATAAGAAAAGAAGTTAAAAAAGAGACCATTTTAAAAAATATTTCAAAATCTCTAACGCGAGAGAAAATTGTAACAGTAAACATTTTCACAACTGCATAAAAAATTATAAAACAATATTTACAGGTTCCTGAAACGTTTTTTTTGTGAGTATTATTCTTGTCTTTATAGGCGTCAATTTTTAAAAATTTAAGATTTGAAAATAAAATTACAACAGAGTTGGTTGATTCACCTCGAACACGCCATATCTGTAAAACGTCAATATGTGTTATACTTTCTGGGACCAGTTTTATGTCTGACTCTATACAATCGTTGGTATAATGATGCAGCAACCTGCTTACAACATGCCCTCTACATCTTGTTTTCAATTACATTTAGTATAATATAATATTATTTAATATATTATTATTATGTCTAAAATATATTTAATATATTGTTATTATATCTTATATATAATAATAATATATTATTATTATATCTAAAATATATTTAAAAAATAGTGATACGCTGCCTTTTTTATTAAAATCAATTTATTTATAAACATATCGTATAACAAGAAATGATTTTTAAAGAATTTAGCATAAATTATTTCACCAGTAGACTGCCATAATAGTCTAAAAACTATGTATTGTTTACATATCGCAGATGCAATATTACACTTCGTAACAAACATAATTAATGGATGCTTTTACATTTTTACAAAATTTTCAAATAAGCAATAGGAAAGAGTTTGATTCTTTTCGGCTCATATTTTATATCTATCTATATGTGTTGTCCCCTTAACAAAATATTTCTTAATAAAATTGTGAGTTATATTTGGTTAAAATGCCTCTTGTTCAAGTTGAAAACTGTTGTTTATAGATACCTCTTCATTGAGAGCAACAAGTTCATCATGTTTATGTTCACGAAAAACAGGTCTATTCCTACATTAATGACATATAAAAAGGAAAGAGTTCCGCTACCTTTTTTTCTAAAAAAAGCACTGTATATATATATATATATATATATATATATATATATATATATATATTATATATATATATATATATATATATATATATATATATATATATATATATATATATAACAATATTGCAATAATTTTTAATAGTAAATAGGTGAGTTTTTTTTTTAGTCAAAATTCAATACAAAAGAGAGATGACATCAAAGATAGGCTGCCTGTCCAATTCAAAGTTATACTAATGGTTATATTTGGGGGAAAAAAGAGTAATATTTAGATAGGCACTTTTTAAATAGTTTAGATATTTATAAGAAAAGTTCTGGAAAACATGGTTGTAAGACTGTAAAATGCAGTCTGGGTAATACAAATAATTGATTAAGAAATAAATTAAGCAACAAAAGTAGAAGCAATTTGTATGTTTATTAGTGAATTAAGCTGTTTCTTTGGATGTACAAAAAGGATGTGGCCAATAAATTCAAATAATAAATTTGAGAAAAATTTTGTCTAAAAATTTTCTTACTTTTGCGAAGAAACCAGATAAATGCATGTGTAAATATAAGACTTGCCTAGAGACAAAACTTTTCTGAAATCAATTATAAAACAAGATTTTTTTTGGATCAAGTATTAAAAGATTAGGCACATATCAAGGACTAAAGGTAAATTATAAGTGTTGTCTGAATTTAAGGAAGAGAGAGCCAAAAGTTTTAACATATAGTTTCGGCAGTTAGCTGGGAAAAACAGAAAACATGCTAGAGTCAGAAAAAAGAAACAAATCGAAGAGTAAAAAAAGGTAAGTTTAAGCAAACGTTACAAAAAGGTTAGTGATTGGTGTTGTCTGAAAAAAGAGTCACAAAGTTAACTTCTTTTTTTTTTTATTCATCTTCATTTCCAACAAGGCTGCAAGCACCCTCTGTTAGAGTTATTAAAGTTACTGGAAGAGAAAAGATGAAGTTTATACAGCAAGATAACGATTGAAAGACATCTTAAAATATTGCAAATTATGTAAATAAGGAAAACAAGATGAAGGAAGCGAATTCCATAGAAATGATATTTGAGGAAAAAAACTGGACATATAAGAATTTAGAGCACTGAGGAACAGTCACAGGAAAAGGAAAAGATTTAATAGAATGACAAGTAACATGAAAATGAATTCTAGTATATTGTACAGTAGTCTTTATAGAAAAAGAAAAAGAAGCACCATTACGATGATGGTTGGAGGTTGGTTGCAAGAGCAGGTCCAACTATGTTAACAATTCATTTTTGCACCGAGTCTAAGAGAGAAAGAGCATCATTGAAAGATCCACCCTAGATACGGAAACAGTATTCCATACCAGGACGGATTTGAGATTTATAGAGATAAAGAATAGAATCCGGAGTAAGAAAGTAACTAGCACAATAAAAAGATGCAACCATAGCAGATGCTATTTTTTCAATCAATTTTATATGTGGTTTCCAATAAAGATCTGAATTAAGAAGGTACATTACCGTTCATAAATATGAAGATCTAGATAATTGCGATAACAATTAGTTGAAGAAAATTGAACTTTCTCTGATTTAAAGCTCACCAACCACTGTGAGCCCCATGCTGTAGCAGAAGTGAAATCCTTTTCAAGCTCAAATGCTCCTCATAGCAATCAGAGAGTGTTGGCTTCTTATCAAGGCAAGAATAATTGGTAGTATTATCAGCAAACAATGCTTCCTTAGATGTAAAAATATCTGAAGGATCATTAATGTAAACTAAAAAGAGTATTGATTCAAGGATAGAACCTCAAGAAACCCCTGAAATGACAGGGTATAAAGAACAGAGCTGTCCATCGAGGACAACTTTAAAAAAAAGATCAGTAAGGAAGGATTTAATAATCTTTAAGATTTTACTTGATACATCATAAGAAGAAAGCTTATGGAGAGGGTCAGCATGCAAGCTTTTTAAAAGCTTTAGACATGTCAAGACCTCTTAACCTCTCCACATCTATCTATTGCACTAAAAAATCTATTGGTTATTACTGATAGAAAATCAGCTGTAGAACGAGAACATCGAAATTCATATTAAGGGTCATTAAATAAGTTATTAGATTCAAGATTAGAGATTAAGTGTTTGTTAATTTAAAACTCAAAAACCTTGCTCCTAATAGAAAGAAGACTAATGAGATGATGATTAGACGATTCAGATTGTCTAGTTTTTGAAAATAGAGATAACACATGCCACTTTCCAGTAGACTGGATAACAAGACTCTTATTGGCATTTGTTAAATAGTTTTTAAAGTATAAACGACAGCTCCGGAGAACACATCTGAAAGACTTTAATAGGTATGTTGTCTAAAGTACAAGCTGTAGAAAAATTTAGGCAGGAAATCATTTTTATAGATACAGAAGCTGGATTGAAACGAATGTGAAGCAATGGATCAACATGTTTTTTGGCTATATCAGGTATAATGCAACTAGTGAAATCAAGAAATGATATTAATGAGATTTTCTTAGCAAACAATTCAGCTTTGTTTTTAGGTGAGGTGATATAATCCAAACGATACTAGCGAGGTGGAACAACAGATTTTCTCCTATTATACTGTTAATAGTTCTCCAGAAGTCAGAAAAGCATAGCTTTTGAGATGAAGTACTGGGTTTCGTGACATAAGAATAGCGGTCTTTGGCATTAGAAAAAACTTTTTTACAATGGTTTCTAGCAATAGAAAACAGACATCTGTTTTCTAGAGAATTTTTTTTGCTGAAAGATATGAAAGTAATGGTTACAATTGAAAATTGAAGCACCACAATGCAAGGAAAACTATTGAGAAGAGTGAGGCTTGACTTGAAGTTGTTGAGAGGGCATAAAAGATTCCATGCCTTCTTGAATCCAAGAAGTTACATAAAAAGCACATTTTGCAGCAGAAAAACAAAATAATTCTACCCAAATTCTACCATTATGAAGTAAATCACAAGGTCAACAAATTTTTGTCAAAGGAACTTACCTCAAATATTACAGATAACAAATTAGGTTTTCTCTATCCATTTTTTTTTCATTTACACCTTTATTTTTTAATCGTTTTTTTTTTTTCTAAAAATTAACTTTAAAATTTTTTATTGGAAAAATTATTGTGGTGCGAGTGGGCAAATGCCCCTGCTGACCCCCTAGTTGCTACGGGTCTGAAGGCAATTCTGATGATGAAGAAGAATGAGAAGTTTTAAAGATATCAAACCATGATTAGCTCCTAAGTGTGAATGTAGAGAGACTGAGCACATACTAGGATCAGAAAAAAGACATAAGTTAAGTAGAGAAAGTAAATGATTTGGGTTATCTGAAAAGTGTGTTGGAATTTCAACTATTTGTATTAGATATTGAGAAAAGCAAAAGTTGTTGACATAAATGCCTGCAGAGTCACTGACACTTGAGCCATCTGAATCTCTCATTCAGATGGCTCAATTGAGAAATACAAACATTATGAGCTTTAGTGCTTGCACAGTTAGTGGTGTTGGAGCCAAACTTTTCAGTTTGATAAGGACCTTAAGTTTCAAAAACATTAAAATTGGCTGAAGGATAAAGAATAAGGTCCTGTATATTTAGATCAAATTTCACATCTGAAGTGCAATCTGGAGATGAAGGAGAACGATAAGGAACAAAGAGGAAAGTGATAGAGTGAAGAGGTGTTAAGTGGAAGCACATAAAAGAATGGTCTGAGGATTCAAACTTTTATTCCTCAGACCATTGAGGTTTTTTTGAAAAACAGGTGATTTTTTTCAATACTTTTAAAAAATGAATTGAAATGTTAAGGTGGTGATGGTTTTTATGTTTAATATTTTCTGAAACTTTGGTCATAGTTTTGTTTAAAGAATTCTTGAGCTTGCAGTTGCCTTAATCCTGGTTATTAACCCAAGTTCATAAAATTGGGCTCATTATGCAACCTTGAGGAAGCACACTAAAAATACTAACTAGAACAATACCGTAGCGCAATATGATAATTTTTCAAAGATTCTAATAAAAATAAATGTTTTGATAAAAAAATAATAGAAAATAGTTTTATTTTATTAATGGTTTTCTGATGGTTGTTTGTTTTGTTTTATTTCAGATCTTTGCGCTCAGTTTTATTCGTTTTACTCTGCTATGGTTTTGCTTTTTTTTTTGTTTCTATATTTAACTTTATTTTTTTCTTTTAATTTTTCTTAAATTTTTACTTCTACAATTATCTAAATTTGTTTGATTTTTTAATGTAATATAATTTAAAACTTAACAAAAAAGTTTTTTAATTAGCGGATATTATTCAAATTATGATATGCATGTATCTATTATTTTTTTGAATAATTGAATAATTTGGTCGAGTCATATGTATATAAATATGCAACTTTTTAATTGTTTAGTAAAATATAGTTAAAAATTTATATAAATAATATTATTATACTTAATAAACAATAATATAAAGTAAATAGTTAAGGCTTTCTGAAACTATCTGATTAACAAAGCCAAAATATCTATAACAAATATATATTTAAAAATTATTTAATTTTTCAGGCTTATCAAGCTATTGATGTACGTATAGTTGTTGTTGCCATTGATATTCAAAAATATGCACATGCATTTACTCGCTATGAAGATGATTCTGATAAAGATATATACTCCTTTAAAGGTTATATTGACAATGTAATCAAAAAGACTTCACCTTTTAAAAATTTGGTTTTTGATGCTGCCATGTTTTTAAGGTAATTATTTATTATATATAATCATAAACATTTAATTAGATTTAAATTTCGCATAGCCCATTAAGTTTGATGGAGTGGAAGTTGGTATTTTTATTTTACTAATAAAGCATTATTTTCTACCCTATACCCTAAGTTCTGCCACTATAAAGATTTCTCTAATACAGAAAAGTAGAAAATTACAATAAGCATGATATTTTCAAAATTTAAAAAACATTTGAGGTTAATCTTGCAAAAAAAACTTTGAAAATGAAATCAAATGATTTCACACCAATGACTATTTTTGGTGGGCCAGCTCCCAAAATCAAGTCTTTAATTTTTATTAAAAAATTATCTTTGTCTACTTTTTGTTAAACAATGTACAACAAATATTGTATCAGATTAAAATTCCTTACAATCAATTTTCACATTTTTTTATGTCAGTAAAAAGTTCTTAAACAAATGGTTTTAAGTAAATTTTTGCTTCTCCACAGCATACTCCATGATTAATATAATCTATGCTTTAGAAAATAAAAGTATTTCAAAATTTCTTTGGTTTTTAGTTTCATTTAAAGTTTTTATGCAATTTTAAAATATTTAAATGTTTTGATGTTTGGAAAAAGGCATTTACTTTTTATAAAAAAAGAAAGGAAAATGTTATATTTAAAGGTGCTCTTAAAAATGTTCTTTTGACAAGTTCTATTGATGTACTATTCTTTTTTAAATTAAAGTTGACTTTTTTTTTTCTTATGTCAGTTTGGGCAAAAAGTTGCAGAAATGACACTTTGAATTGTCGACTGAGTTATCAAGTCAAAGTGTCAGTTGAATTACTGCTTTCTGTTAAAAAATGAATTCAATTTCTGCATTGAGAAAATCCTAATCTTTAACCTCTATCAAAAATAGTTATCTATGTTTTCTAATATAATATATTAGATTTATGCATATATTATATGCAATATAATATATATTTAATGTAATATAATATTCTAAAAATGAGGCATTGTGGTTATAGATATTAAGTAAAAATAAACTTTTACTTATTTTTTTACAAAAACAACAAAACCCATCCGTAAGTTTTTTGGCCCTCCATCCAATCAATATTAACATAAAATATTCTCCACCCACCCGAACAAGTATAAAACCCTAATTTTTAATAATGTTAACAATAATTAGTTGATTAATTGGGCAACAGCCCAATTAATCCTCTAACTATTATAAACTTTAGCAATATGTCGAGTGATAAAATTAATCATTAAATCAAAACAAAACATTTTAACTAATGAAGTAAAAATTGATTTTATATTTTTATGCTTTGCTTATTAAAACAAATTATTTGTTCTGTTATTGGTAGTTTTAGTTTAAAAAGTTTGTTTCATAAAACTTAACAATAAGATTTGTGTTTAGAAGTTTTATCCTAATTTATTATATTTTATGTAAATGTTATTCAAACTTTTTTTTTTTACTTTTTTTGTATAATCTAAACAGCATATGCATGCACAAAAATTTGAATTTTGTTCAAAGAAGCATAGTTTTTCTTTAAGTCAGTATATTTTTGTATAATCCAAACAGCATATGCACACTTAAACATTTGAATTTTTTACATAGAAATAAGGTTTTTATTTATTTACATAATTGATTATCTTACTGCAGATGGTATTTTTTTCTTCTTTTTTTGAAATTTAAAAACAAATTTCCTATTAATCTAACAGCATTTTTCCTTTACTTTTTACTAGCTTTTTAGTTAGTATTAAACAACGTTTCATTTCTAGAGAAAAATGTATTTAAACAAAGAAAACATAAAGAAAAATTTATTTAAACAGAGATTTCTGATTTGTACTAAATAATGGTTGGCTAGTCAAAATAACAGCTCGTAAACTATGAAAATGTACCTATTAAAGGCCACTTTTAATACTTTCAATGTTTATATGTAAGAATGCTTAGATAATTAAGAGTGTTATCCTGACAGACATTTATAGCCTAATAATGAACTAGGAATCACTATACAATACATACTACATTACATCCACTATACACTATATACTTCATTAAACAAAGAAAATAGTATAGATAAATAATAGAGTATAGCTAAATACAGTTATTCACGAAAGTTTAAACGATTGCAGAGTTTTTATCAAGTAAGTTCAGTTTTTGTTTAACAAAAATAAAATGTTAATGATATCAAATTAGTTTTTTTTTTATTTATTAAAGAAAAAGTAATTAGCTTTAAAATGAATATAAACATATTAAAAAATTTTAATTTTTAGTAAAAAAAAACAATTACAAAAAATCATATAGGAAAGATAAAAAGCACAAAAACGAATTGCAATATTTAAACAGAAAGTTAAAAAAAAAGTAAAATTAATATTTAAAGTGTCCTCATTTGTTTTTATAGCAAAGATAAACTTGTTTATGCATTGAATCAACTAATTTATGCACATCACGCGAGGTACCTTCAGCCAGTACTCATTCAGTTGCTTCAAATGCTGAGTTGATTGAATTTCATGGTATGCCAGTTGATTGTCAATCCAAGACCAACTATTTTCAATCGGGTTGAGATCTGGTGATCAAGGGCACCATGGCATCACATTGAACTTTTTTTTCAAAAAATATTCTTTGATTGAGTTAGCTGTGTGAGCTGAAGCCTCGTCTTGATGAAAGATGAATTGCTTGCTTCTGCCATACAAGTGACTTTTTGATGAAACTAAACACGTTTCCAATGTGTTCTTGTAGATGTATTGATTAATTCGGCCTTCTTACAGCTCACAGATGCCTATACTATTGTGAGAAAAACATCCCAAGATGCCAATCAAACCTCCACCATCTTGTGGGCAATGTTACAAAAACCTGTTTAAATATTTTTCAGTTGCAAATCTTTTGATATAGATTCTTCCTTGCGGTTTACAACTTGAAAATTAGCTTCATCACTCCAAATAAGTTTTGCCACTGTTCTATAGACCAGTCCAGCCTTTCTTTGGACCACACTTGTCGTTTACGATTATCCGTGATTGAAAGAATAGGTTTTCTAGCAGCTTTGTACGTTCCAATACCTTTGTCCATTAATTTAGTCTCACGAGCTCTCTGCTAACTTTTGGACTATTTTTTGACTTGTTGAAGATTTGTGCCAACTTTTTGTATCTGAGTTTGGGATTTTCTCTGCTCATTCTGAATATACCACTTTTGTTACGGTTGCTGAGTTTGGATGGTTCCCCAGTACACTGCATGTCGGAGACATCCTTGGTAAGTTCCCAGGTTTTGATGTTTTCGAACGCAATATTCAGAAATGTCAAGTATTTTGCCTATTTGAAAGTTTGTGTGATTTTTTGTCCTCGCCATACCAATAACTTGCCACTTGATCTCACTAGAGCCTGATTTTTGACCCATTTGCAGGCAATTTAAATTAATTTGAAATTTACAATATTTCAAGTTGATTTTTAATGAAATAAAAGCTGCCTGATGATGTTATGATAAATTTTTTGATTGTAGACTACTCATTTTAACTTTATCATTTATCTATTAATTAGCAAATAATTGATCCTAAATAAAATCGTTTAAAATTTTGTGACACCTCCTAATTTGTATCACCTACCTTTTAAAGAAATTTCTGAGTAATCAGTGATGAGTCGAAACGTACTTTTTTTTATTCTATTAACAAATAACCTCTATACCAAATTGGAAATGAAAATTATTTTGATATCTATTTCTGTTAGATTTTCGTTCAAGAAAAACCAAAGATTAGATCTTAAAATTCTGTAATCGTTTAAAATTTCGTGAATAGCTTTATACTCTTTTTTTTATTACTTTCCAAAAAATGTATTATTTATATATGTTAGTACTTTAAAACAATGTTTATTTGCTGTTTAAATCAAGCCGGCCTATTAAATAGGTAATATTACTATACAGCTTGAAGTCAAAAAAAAGTTTCAAAACAAATTGTAGCATTAGTTGTTACACCAGATGGTATAAGGTGGTAACTTGCATATAACTATATATTTGTCAGTATAGTAACATTGATATAATATAGCTAATAGTTTTGTCAAATGTTTATTGATAATAAACATTTTATCTACAAAGTTACTAGTAGTAATACTTTAAGTAGTAATATTTTAATGATTTAGTACATGTTTATCTGGAGAAGTATTTTAACAAAATAGCACAACTTATGACTATTCTCTTTTGAATTGAATTAGATTTTTTAGATAACTTGGATAGCTCTTTTTAACCTTTAGTTATTGTGTTTTTTTCCTTTGCTATTTGCGTTTTTAATTTTTCAGTTGCTGTGACTATATCGTTTTTCTTTTTCTCATCATTTAGTTTAGATTGCATTGCTTCTTATGAAGTTAATACAAAATATTTATAAACCTTTTTTCAATTTTCTTTTGACTTGATTGTATATATCTTTGGATCAGGAAAAATACTACTGTCACTTTCATTAGCCAAACCCATTGTCTAAATTGTTCTCAGACTAGGCTGAAAAAAAAACAACCTTATTTAACATTTGATTACAAAAATACTTGGTTTTTTGCTCAAATAATTAGACTAGCTGTCCATTTCATTTGGCAGAGGACTTGGCTGAACAGTGGTTTCATTTAGAATTGGAAAAGGAAGAACTATGCCACCTATTTCTTGTCTTTTGTGCATAAACATTTTTTTTAGCTTGAATTCTTTATATATTTTATACAAATGATCAAGGATGTTATAGCCATTCTGGATACAGAAATTGAAAGTATAAAATTGTTCATATGTTAAATAAGTATCTAATACCAAAGAAGCAATATTATTGGCAAGGCAGTTCTTTTTATCTTCAAATCAGTAACATTTGTTACTTCATATTCAGATATTGCTGCAATTTTATTTTACTCGATTTTACTTTACAAAATCAACTTTCTATTCAATTGCATTATCTGATGTTGTTGTTCTAATGTCAGTTTTAATTGGTAAAGACATGATTCAAGGAAATCATTCTCATCATGAAGCAAAAAATTTTTAGCTGATAAACCCTTGCTTTGTCCAACCTCTTTCACTAAAACTTTAATTGGAGCTTAGCGGTTTATCTATAGTATTGAAAGATTAAACAGATCTTTGTTTAACCTTTTGTTATCAAACAGGATAGCACTTAATCCTCTACAGCATTTATAGCAGCAATAATGGGTTTGGTTTCATATTTTACCCATGAGCAAAACTAAATTGTTTTGTAAAGGTGTGTTTACCTTTTTATTGCAATGATTTTTAGAGGTTTAAAATTCATCTGTAGCCCAGACTCATCCTTATTTCATTTCAAGGAAAGTTTCAAAGGTGTACAGGTTTTCTCTAAAGCTTCATGAGGTGAATAAAAATATTTTGCTACTTTTGTTGTAGATATGATTAATGGCAAACCAGTTAAGTAACTTCAGGCTTTAGAAAACCAAATTTTTATGTTGCTAATTGAATAAAGGCCGCCATTTTTTTGAAGAAGTTGAATGTTTAAACTTCAAGTTGTCTTTTTTAGTTAATTCCAAAGCATATCTTTTAAAATCTTTTTTTCAAAATCCAAATTCTAGTATAGCTCTTGTTAGTACATATTAAACTTGTGATAAAATACACAATGTCACATATAAATACATTTACAAGCATAATATATGATAATCATACAATTTTTATGCAATAATGTGATAGATATAGGCATAAAGACGATGGTATGTATGGAATTAATACGTACACAAATTATATATCACATTAATGAAATAACATACATATCATGATGAGCATGTTTTGTGTTATATTTATAACATTATATATATATATATATATATATATATATATATATATATATATATATATATATATATAAATATATGTATATATATATACATATATATATATATATATATATATATATATATATATATATATATATGTATATATATATATATATATATATATGTATATATATATATATATAAATATATATATATTTATATATATATATTTATATATATATATATATATATACATATATATATATATGTTCACCTATTGCCAATGTCAAAACAGGATAACATCTTTATGAAAATCCTATATACATTTGGCAAAGTGCCCAAATAATAACCAGGTCATATTAGGAGCTGAATTTTGGTACCACTTTATTGCCTTTCTTTCTTTGGCAAGGTAGTTATCCAAATAAATTTATCTTTTTTTATTTTTAAGGTATCTATGTTTTACATCAGGTATTATAAATGTTTCTATCTACTTATAAGAAAATCTTATTTTTTTAAAAGTTTATATATATATATCTATATACATATATTTCAAACAGTATCTTTGCAAAAACATTTGTAAAATTTAAATATTTATCTCATCATTTACTTAAAGAAGCACTACTCAAAAATTTTTTGACTAACTCACTGTTAGGTTACTGTTGTTAAAAATTTCTCGTTAACAATGTTATTTTAAACAATACTTAAAAATATAATTTTTTAAATTCAAATCTTTTATTTGGGTATAACTTTTATTTAAACACATTTAAATAAAACTTTTAACATTTCTTCACTTAATAAAAGTTGTAATGAAATTTCAGACTAAGGGTCCGATAAGCTTAACCGAGAGATGTAAAAATGGCCCTAGATATGTCAAACAAAGTTGCTCAGCTCTGTTATTTTAGCCAATCAAAATCTTTAATGTAGATCAAAAACTTATATGGCAATTTGAGAGTCAAAACAATTACTATAATATTTAAAAAATTTTAAATTCATAACTAAATATAAAATTAACAATGTTGTTGTTATTTTGTTTTGGTGCTGGTGACAGTGGTATCATTATTTTAGGTTTTGCATTTTTTAAAGTCCACATGACTGTGGCCTATAGTTTTTTATTTAAAATATCAAAAGATAACAAAAAATAAGCTAAACATTCTATTTTTAATTTAATTTTGCATTTCGTATAATTCTTCAAATAGTTTTAGAATTGTCTATTTCATTAAGGTTTTCAGTTTATCAGTTTATAAGCTTTTATGAAGAAGTTTGTTTGTAGTTAAAGCTGTAATTGTGAAAGCCATTGAGTGCGTTATTGGTTCTAAAGGAGCCAAAGTGATTAATTGCTGCTCATACGGCAATCAATTGGTGCTTTAAAACTGTTGACTAAAAATGATTGAACTACTTCTTTTGGCATAGAGTTTCATATATTCGCTGTTCTATTAAAGAAAAATTCTCTTTGTACTTATGCCTTGTCATTTTTAGTAATATTTAAAGCTGTGACTTCTCAACTGATTGTTAACAATTAGAAAGCAAGTATTTATTTCTAGTTAGTCAACATTTGCATAATTTTAAACATGCATCATCTCTCCTATTTGTCTCCTTTTCACTAATGTAGTTGGATTTAATGATTTAAATCTTTTTTCATAGAAAAGAAATCTTGATGAAGTTGATCTTAAAGAAATATTGATGATACTAGTTTTATAGCTTTGTGCTGGATTCTTTCCATATTGTCACAATAACATTTTGAACTCTAACAAATTAAAGTTAAATAAAGCAATCAAAGTAATTTACAATCAAAATGAGCAAAAGTTTTCTTGATGCTGCCGAACATTTGATTTGCTTTGTTGGAAGTAGTTATGACTTGATTTTTCTACCTAAGGTTCACACTAAAAAGCGCAACAAGATTATCTTTCTCTACTAAACTCAATCAATTGAATACCGTTTATATAATATGAAATGTTTTTGTTGTTATGGTCATAATGCATAACCACACATTTTGAGATGTTAAATAGAAGAAGTTAAGTTTTAGACCATTTGGAGGCATTATCTAGATCTGTTTGAAGTTTAGTAATACATGGTTTTTTGGATATTTTTGAGAGCATTTTTGTATCATCTGCATATTGTTTGGTGACATTTGGCAAATTTTTAGAATGGCTGTTAATATTCAAAGGAAATAGAGCCTTGTCGTACACCACTGAAAATCTTAACCCAGTCGGAAATGATTTTACCTTGAACAACTCTTTATCTTCTGCTTCCTAGAAAAGCTTTAATCCATATTAAAATCAGACCATCAAAGTCGAATGCTTTCAGTTTGACTAGCAATCTCTTATGTGGAATAGTGTCAAAGGCTTCACCAAATTCTAACAAAACTACATTAACTAGAATACCAACATCTAAGTTTGATGAAATGTAATCAAGACTTTCTAATAAATTAGTGGTACATAATTTGTTTTTAAAGTCATGTTTCTATCTTGCTAGTTAACTATTCTTATACAAGTAATCCTTCATTTTAGCTCTAATTATGTTTTTAATTTTTCTTGGGACTAAAGTCAGAGAAACCAGACGGTAGTCGTTTTTTGAACAGCGCTGTTCAAAACACTATTCAAAAAGCTATTTTGAACAGTGCTGTTAGGTTCACTGATTACACATTAAACTGATCACACATTAAACTGGAAGCTTACTATTAGTTAAAGATACTCTAAAAATTAATGTTAGAGGATCAGCAAAGGCACAGATTCTAAGCAGAAATAGAGGCACATAATCAGGACCACAAACTTTGTTTTTATTACGATTTTTTAGTATGTCTAGTAACATTTTGTAACTGATGTCATTTGTATCTAAATTAACTAACTTTAAATGATTCTTATCAAATTCAAGTTTCAAATATGGAAGTTCACCTTCAATTACAAAAATATCTATTAAACATTTGTTTAATAGATATTTTTGTAATTTAGCAAATCTATTAAACATTTGTTTAATAGATTTGCTATTTCTATAGCTTATTGGGTTAGGCCACCATTGGCT
The DNA here is from genome assembly GCF_038396675.1 of Hydra vulgaris. Lineage (NCBI taxonomy): Eukaryota > Metazoa > Cnidaria > Hydrozoa > Anthoathecata > Hydridae > Hydra > Hydra vulgaris. The sequence goes on along the minus strand of NC_088921.1, from coordinate 26,916,848 downwards.
GTTTTTACAGCTCTGATTAATTTTTTGACCAATTATTAGCTGTTCAAATATTTACAGGAGCTTTGGATTCAGTTAGAATATTTCAGATAAATCATTTTCATATGCAAGACAAGCTAATTTAATTTTTTTTAAAACTATTTTGCAAGTTAGTTTGCACTCTTTACACAGTTTAAGATCTTTCCATTTACATGCACAGTTTATGTATCAAAGATTTTTCTTTTTTCTTATTAGATTTTTAAGGTCATTTTTGATTCATGGAAAGTTTTAATCTAGACATATCAATTACTGGAATAAATTGATTACATGCCACATTCAACAGATAAATTAGTTTACCGTACTAATATCATACTATCGTATGGCTAAACCAATCGTCTCAAATAGCAGTATCCAGTCAACATTTGTAATAAAGTCAGAGATTTAAACTGTGCCACCTTTCTTTGTAATTAAGTTTAAGTGCAAGTTTGTTTATGAAAACAGTTTTAATGCTGATTTATTGAAATTTAAAAAAATATACTTTTACTTATTAAAAGTTTTATCTATTAAAAAATAATATTTGTTTAACTTTTTTTGTTTTTATTTAACTTTTCTTTAACAAAAAACTCTGTGAATGAATCTTTCATTTATATTAAGTTTTTAGAAACATTAGTAAAATATAATTTTAAAATGTATATTTTATCTCAGTTTCAATGTTATTTTTATTCTTAGTTATAATGAGTGGCCAGATGGAGTAGTTGGAATAGCATTTTTTGATTCCATATGTGGTGAAAACTCTATAAATGATATTTATGTATGCATTTTTTCTTTTACTTTACCTTAGCTTATTGTTACAGTGTGTATACCTTTATATTTTTTATTTTAATGCATTTAAGTTTGAATTTGACAACATAAGCTCTACAGTACATACAATCGGTCATGAATTCGGTCACATTTTAGGATTTGATCATGATGAAGGTAAGCAGGTTGTTTGAATCATAATATTATAGCTAAAAGTATGTATGCATATAGATACATAAATAGAAACATAGATACATACAAGCATATATACTTACATGCATACATGCATACATGCGTACAAAAATACATACAAACATACATACATACACATACATACACACACACACATACATACATACATACATACATACATACATACATACATACATACATACATACATACATACATACATACATACATACATACATACATACATACATACATACATACATACATACATACATACATACATACATATATACATACATACATACATACATACATAAATGCATACATACTTACATATATACATACATATATACAAACATACATAAAAATATAGATATATACCTTGTGTTGCTAACTAAATTTTATGTTAACATAAACATATTTAATTTCTTAGATAAATGTGATGCACCTGTTATATGCTTAACAAGGAGGGGATGTTTTATGGAAAATGAAGACAAGTAAGTTTTTTTTGCTTTTTCTTTTGGTGAAAAGCAACTTACTGACATTATATGGGTGGTGAATGTAATCTTTATTTTATGATGTCTTTTTTCTATATATCTGTGCGTATAAATTAATATATATATATATATATATATATATATATATATATATATATATATATATATATATATATATATATATATATATATATATATATATATATATATATATATATATATATAATATATATATAATATATATATATATATATATATATATATATATATATATATATATATATATATATATATATATATATATATATATATATATATATATATATATATATACAGTGGCGAGCAAAATAATAGGTGCGAACCAAAAAATTAACAAATACATGAATATCTTTGAAACAAATAAAATAAAAATTTGAATTTTTATTAGAACTTTTATTTTATTACATAAATAAACAGAAATTAATAAAAATTAAGTTATTAAATATATATAATATATTTTAATTTAAAAAAAATAAATTCCACACCAAGCAAAATAATAGGTGTAAAATATAAAATGAAGATGGAAGTCAATAGGGTTGCAAATTATTAATATTTTGTTGCATACCCTTTATTTTTCAATACTTCCGTGCATCTTGACGGCATTGAATCCACTAGTTTTCTGCAAACTTCTACAGGAATGCTGTACCAAGCCTCCTTGAGCATCATCCACAGTTCATTTCTATTTTTTGGATTTTGTCCAGAAATTTTAAGTTTTAACTGCCTCCATAAATTTTCAATAGAATTTAGATCCGGTGACTGAGGTGGCCATTCTAAAACTTTTACATTATTGGTTGTAAACCACTCTTTCGCAGCTTTGGATGTATGTTTTGGGTCGCAGTCCTGTTGGAAATGCCAAATTATCAGCATATTTTCTTCGGCAAATGGCAACATGACATTATTTAGTATGTCTACGTATGTTTATTGGGACATAATTTCTTTGATCCAAAAAAGTGGCCCCACACCGTATCAGGAAAAGCAACCCCACACCATTTTATTTCCTCCGCTGTGTATCACTGTTTTTGCAGTGAAGCGAGGTGAAAGTTCTTGCTTTGATGGTCTTCTTATATACTGTTTTCCATCAGAATTAAATAAATTATTCTTAGTTTCATCACTCCACAAAATATTGCGCCACTTTTTGGTCATATCTGGTCCCCGCCAAGCAATATGATTTTTTGCAAAAATTTTTCTTTTCATAATGTTCTTTCTACCAAGTAATGGTACTTTCCTCGGAGTTTGAGCTGGCAACTTACTTTCTAAAAGCCTTCTTCTAACTGTCCATACACTAATATTTTCATTAATTTCATTTAAAATTTTTGTTGCTGGCTTAAATGGGTCTTTTTTGAAATAATTGTAATGTGATCATCCGTACGCTGACAGGTTTTGCGTGGTCTTCCTCTATTCTCACGTGATTTTTCTGGTTTTAAGGCATTTGTAACTTTATTTTGAGAACATCCCATCGTAACTGAAATTTCCTTGTAAGTTTTTCTTTGTTTTCTTAAATTTCTAATAAGTTTTCTTTCTATCGCTGAGCAATGTTTTCCTCGTCCCATTTTATATCTAATTCTAATTCAATACAAATATGATATGTTATTATTTTACATAAGTTGCATAAATATTGACCTTACCTTTATATCAACAACAAATAAAAGTAATAAAATGTTTTTAATCCTACAGCAAACAGGTTAAAATAAACACACACCTATTAATTTGCTCCACCAAATTTGTAGGTTAAATATATAAATAGGGTATTCCCTTCATAAATTTGTAAGAAATTGGAAATATACTGCTCTCTGTTATAATAAAATAAGCATAGTTTGTGTAGCAATCAGTTCCTTGATGTCACTTTATGAAATATACTGTAAAATGTCGATTTAAGTGAAATTTATTATTCACACCTATTATTTTGCTCGCCACTGTATATATATATATATATATATATATATATATATATATATATATATATATATATATATATATATATATATATATATATATATATATATATATATATATATATATATATATATATATATATATATATATATATATATATATATATGTATATATATATATATATGTATATATATATATGTAAATATAGATATATATTAATATATATTATATTAAAATATATATGTATATATATATATATATATATATATATATATATATATATATATATATATATATATATATATATATATATGTAAATATAGATATATATTAATATATATTATATTAAATTATATATGTATATATATATATATATATATATGTAAATATAGATATATATTAATATATATTATATTAAAATATATATGTATATATATATATATATATATATATATATATATAAATATATATGTATATAAATACATTTACATATATATATATATATATATATATATATATATATATATATATATATATATATATATATATATATATATATATATATATATATATATATATATATATATATATATATATATATATATATATTAGGGTGGTTCAAAAAACAACCTTTTTAAAAATATTTCCTAGCACTCCTTATTATGTATTCTTTATAACAAAATAACACTGGATTTAAAAGATTTTTGAATAAAAGATTTTAGGAGTTGCTACTAATATTAAACAGTAGGGTGAAGTGAAATTCAGACGTTTTTGAAAAAAAACATTTAAGCATAGGAAAAATGTATATTCTGATATAAAATTAAATTTTGGGGTAGGTTTGCTATAGACCACATTTTGATTAGAAAATGTCTTGATACCCAAATTTTCACATTTATTCATTAAAATGAAATAAAATTATATTAGTATAAAATAAATATAAACTGTTTTATGAATTAGACTCTCATGAAGAGCATAGTGCCGAATCAATTTTAAAACAAATTTTGACTCTTGACTCTCCACCGTTCAAAATTATTATAAAATTGCAGTCTTTTAATTGTAATTTAATACTTGTTATTTAATCAAGTTATTCATAAATTATGTCAAAAGCTAAAACTAGACATTTATCTATCACTAGAGTTTCAGATTTTGTTAGACCTGGAAATTTTATTCCTAGTGAGCTGCCTACAAACAGAGCAGTTATTTATAAAGGAATTTTATTGAAAAAACAATAGGATATACACCAAAGCTATTTTAACAGAGTTCAAGCGTTCCACTTGTTTTTGCTCAATGGAAAAAAGCATCTGCTAAGTTTCAGCAACCAGTTGTTATTGGTGAGAAATCGTTATATTGTCAAATAAAAACTCTTAAGGAAAAGGTAGGAAATGTTGCATTGGGAGAACTAAAGTAAAATTAAAAGAAAAATTTATATTGAAATTAGACAAACTTGTGGACCTCACCACGTGTCCTCATACAATTCTTCTATGTGAGAATATTCTGTCCGAGTTACTTCCCCAAAAAGTTGTTAACATAAAGCACATATAAGTTGCACCTGTATTTTTACTGAAACTATAGAGCTTAGATGGCTACTAATCGATCCAACTATAGAGCTTAGATGGCTATGCAGTCAAAGAAATAAGGTGAAATGTCTGACATGCAAATGGACAAGCTGATAAATTTGAGACAACAAAATATATAAAAAGTCAAAAGAGAAAAGTCAGTGACGAGAAAAGTCAAGAAGCTTACCAGAAAAGAATTAAAAAACTAAAGGATGAGCAGTTGTTTTTAAGGTAAATATAAGATTGAAGTAATACATATTTTATATATATATATATATATATATATATATATATATATATATATATATATATATATATATATATATATATATATATATATATATGTATAAAATTGTATATATATATGTATATATATATATATATGTATAAAATTGTATATATATATATATATATATACATATATGTATAAAATATATATGTATAAAAGTGAAATCTTTAATTTGTGTAATATTCTTATGAAATTTTTTTTTGTGTGTGTATAATTATATTATGAAATCTTTAGTATGTGTAATAATATTGTGTAATAATATTTATGATTTTTAATTTGTGCAATAATATTATGAAATCTTTAGTATGTGTAATATTATTATAAGCATTAAAAAATCATATCGGTATCATACTATTTATTTTTTTTTTTAAGTAATATTTCGGCTCAAATAGTGAGAGCCATTATCATACTAATAAAACCGTTTAAAAAATTATAATGAACATAACCAAATGCTGTCATTGCAACGTCAGACATTCAACATTTTTTAATTTTACAAAAAATGGTTCCAAAGCTGAGTCAACACCAAAATGCCATTGTCTTAATTTAAAACATTTTTAGTAGATTTTGAACATTTTACACGATGCATTTCAATGGTCTCACGAATTTTTCTTGTGTAGTTGTTGTAAAATTTTTTAAACTTCGTGTTAAAACTGTTTTAACACGAAGTTTAAAAAATTTTCTTCTTAGAACAAGGCTTAATTTTGGGACCAATTGGAAAATAACAAGATTTTTGTTATCAATTTTTTGAGAATAAGATGGATTTGTGAAATATTTATAATTTTTAGCAATATCTGAATACTGTTTATAGGAATATCCATTTGTTCAAATTTTGTATGCTCGAGTTAAAAAAATTTAGATGTACCAACTGCGATATTTGATGGAATAGATGATTTCGGTTTTAATTGTATCTTTACAATGTTTAGAAAAGTCATATTTGTGAAGGTAGTTATTGGTTGAAATAAAATATCTAAATATATTGATTGATGGGCCTTTTTGTATTCGCTTCTATATTGAATTGATTTATCTTGTGAATTTAAAAGTGTTAAAAAAGAGTTTGCATCATCATCATTAGTAAATCGAGCATGGCTATCATCAGCGTAAGGTTTATAAGTTTTTAGTGCAATATTGACGTTTAAATATTATTTCAATACCACCTACTAACCATATAAAAGTTCCAATATTAAAACTTTCGAATATATCAATCTCACGAGAACAAGAAAACCTACTAAGTCCTGATCCGCAATTTATTCCAATACAAAATAAAATACCATTTATTGATATTATAACATCAACTGAGGAATACGTTTTAAATATAGAAAAAAATGTGAACATAAAAAGAGCAGAATTTTTAATACAGAATGTCAGTAAAACATTAACCAAATATTTAAGAGTGTATATTGCTAGTAATATTTCTGAAAATCAAAGTCTAGCTATCAATAAACTCAAAAATACTACCAACATAAACTTATATCCATTTGATAAAGATAATGGGTTTGCCATTTTAAATTTGGAGTCAATACAAAAAATAAAAGAACAACTTGGCAATTGCGCAATATCTGCAGTTAATCCAACTCAGAAGGTTGTTGAATCTTGTTCAACGTACTCTTAGTAAATTAAAAAAAGATTAAAATTAAAATTAGATAAAAAATTATTTGGTAAAATATATCCTTCAGATGCCATTCCGCCCTGTTTGTACGGTTGTATTAAAGCACATAAAAGTGAAAAAGGTTATCCAACGCAATTAATAGTTTCGACAATCGACACACCACCTCATAAACTTTTGCAACATCTTGTTGAGATAATACAACCAACTTTGAATAAAAATAAATACTGTGTTAAAAGTTCATTTTTGTTTGTATCAACAGCAAAAGAATGGTTTATTTATGACAAAGTTAAAGTGTCATTTAATGTTATTAATTTAAACACATCAGTGCCACTTGATAAAGCAACTGTTACAATTATTGATATGCAAAACATAGAGATGATCTAAAACAACAAACTAAATTATCTATAGTAAACATTCATAAACTAAATGATCTCTGTATAAATAAGTGTTATTTTTTGTGGGAGGACAAAATACATATTTTAAAAAACTCTGGTCCAATAAGTCTTTCCTTAATGGTTGTCATGTCAGAAGCATATTTACAACATATTGAATCTAATGCTATTCAACAGACTTTAAATGTCAATACAGCAACAAAAACTAATAAACGTCATGTTGATGATATCCATGCTCGGTTTGCTTATATTGATGACGCAAGTTCTTTTTTAACACTTATAAGTTCACAAGATAAATCAATCCAATATACATGCAAGCACAAAAATGCTCAACACCAATTAAATTGTTTAGATATTTGTATTTCAACCAATCACTCCCTTCACAAGTATGAGTTTTCCATACATCGTAAAGATGTAATTACAAATGTACTTATAAAGCCAAAATTATCTATTTCACTGAATATCACAGTTGGTATTTTTTTAAAGGTTTTTTAGTTCATACAAAATTTGTTCAGAACATAACATTCAAGATGAAATTAATTTTCTAATTAAGAAAACGTTTTAAATCGTGACAATGGCAATTTGGTTCTGACTAACCATTGGAAACCCTTTTTTGTAAAATTAAAAAATGTTGAATATCTGACGTTGCAATGACATCATTTGGTGACGTTCCTCATGGTTTTTTAATGGTTTTTTTAACGGTTCTATTAGTTTGATAATGGCTATCACTTTATGAGTCGAAATCTTACTTAAAAAAAAAAAATAGTATGATACCGTATATGATGTTTTAATGCTTGTAATATATATATATATATATATATATATATATATATATATATATATATATATATATATATATATATATATATATATATATATATATATATATATATATATGTATATATATATGTATATATATATATATATATATATATAAATGTTATATATATATATATATATATATATATATATATATATATATATATATATATATATATATATATATATATATATATGTACATGTATATATATGTATATACATGTGTATATATATATACATGTATATATATATATATATATATATATATATACATATACATATATATATATATATATATATATATATATATATATATAATATATATATATATATATATATATATGTATATATATATATATATGTATATGTATATATATACATATATTTATGTATAGATATATATGTATAAATAAACATTTATACATACTTAGTTGTAAATGTTTGGTTTTAGCTCACAGAGAAAGACTATATAGAATTACACAAAGAATATCAAGGAAATATTTTTCCAAGGAAAGTTATGCACCTCTGCTTCCTTGTAATAAGATTTTTAGATAAGAATTCAAGAAAAAATAGCATATCAATGAAAAACATAGCTATGGCTAGCATAATGTGATTACATGTAGTATCGTTTTATTGAGCAGCAAATGCTTAGATGAGGAGTTAATAAAAATAAACATAAACTAGTTTTAGTATATAGATTTGGAATTTCACCTGTCGCAACTGCAGCTATTGCTGCAAGTTATCCGCAAGATTTAATTGAAGCAGGATTTCTCACCCCTGGAACCTCTTACCGTGCATGTAATCCTTTTAAGTTGGCAAGAGCAAGTAGAAAAGTCATGGTGGGTGCAAAGAAAACTAATAATTCAAAACTTTCAAATGAGGATAATATTGTTTTTTTACCTTGATGGAAAGAAAGATTCAACAAAATCAATGATAAATGATTTAAACGCACAGGTACATCTTATTATTATCAAAGAGCAAAACACGTACTGTGACTTTAGAACCTGGCGGTCAATATCTTGGTCATTTTACCCAGGATGCACCTTTTTCATCTAGTTATGTCAGCTATAAAGATTGCTGAAGGTGATTTTTTTTTTTTTTTTTCATAATCCTACTGAATTATATTCTGTACATGGAGCAGATAGTAACACCGGCTAGAAAGATGGTGCTATAGCACATCTTGAAAAGCTGTTTAAAGTGATAAGTGTCACTGGGCCAAAAGCATGGTTCATTTAACTTTATTTTTTAAAGTTATTTTTGCGTTACCTAATAGAAGGAATTGATGCTTTCTAAAATTTCTTTTCTTGATTTCTTTCTGGTTTTAATAAAATGAGTAAAATTCTCAATTCAAGACTGTTCCAGATGGAGAGAGCCTTGTTGACATTCCAGAAACAATATTAAAAAATATGTCAGTAGATCAAAAATAATCCTAAAAGCTATGGGAAGCAGTTATGATTGGTGAGCTGCCACCTTATCTAAGAGAAATTCTATGTAGGCCCTTCAAGTCATGCCAGAAGGCTCACTACTGGCATAAGAATAGTCTTTATGTGAAATTTGAAGAATCTAGAGTTGTTTGTCATATTCTGTTTACAATATTACTTTGAACTTTTTTTTAACATAAAAGTAAAAGACAAACTTAAATAACTCCCTATCACATTCTTTCTCAATTGAGAATTCTCAGAATTCAACCTGGTAGAGTAAAAGAAATTGCCACTCCCTACATCCAAATAGGAGCTTGGTATGCAAACCATGAAAGTATTTTAATCTGTTTGTTATCCAGTAATAATGCAGAAGACTGCAACTTTTTAGTTGACCATATTTTTAAACATAAAGGGTAATGATATCCTTGGAGATATGCGAATTCGACGAAGAAAAACACCTAAACTGAACTTTGAAGTCGTTGCTCTTCAAGAGCTAGTTAAATAAAAAAATGAAGTAGTACAAGAACTGTTTTTACTTGTTCGCTTACTAAAAATAAGTTGTTATTGCTAACATTGACACCTTTAATAGTTCTTTCCTTTAAAGTTTATACTCAAAGTACAAAGCATGCTGTAAAACAAGTGACGGTAGCATCTATATTCGTAGTTGGACCAAATGCATGAGATGAGTATATTACAGCTAGAGAATATAGAGAATTGTTAACTGTGCTTAAAACAATGAAATAAATTTTATTAAGCTTCTAGTATCAATATACTTATTTAGTGTTTTTTCAATAATGTTTTAATACTGCGAAGAAAATAGAATTAGCCTCGCCTTATTGTTTGTTCTAATTTAACAAAAATGGCAGTAAAACAATTATTAAACCTATAAATTGGTATTTTTGAATTAAAATTTATAAATTGTTTTGTTTGAATAATAACAAATGGAAAAAAAAATTAAATGTATTCAATTTGTGGAGAAAACATGAAAAATTAGACTCATTTACATTGTATACAAGAAAATACAGAAAATATATTTTTTTTCATTTAGTATTTAGTATTGCTTCCTGAATTTTTAATGACTTCAAATATGAGACTTGACATGATTGTCACAAGGTTTTTAATAGTTTCTATAGATATTTCATTCCAAGCTTCTCTGATACGAGTTTTCAGCTACAATGTGGAGTCAAATTGCTTATCATTTTTATAAACCTTTCTAGGAAGTATTCCCATAGATTTTCAATTGGTTTTAGATCTAGACTGCATGCGGGCCATTAATATACTTGAATTTTTTCTCTAAAACAAGCATTTGAAAGATTTGAATTATTTATAGCAGTTTTGTTTTGTTGAAAAGTGAAATTTTTCACCCATCAATTTGTCACCATGTTCTAGCAAACTAATTTCTAAAAAGTCAATGTAGTCCTCTGAATTCGTTTTTATTGAAATCCATGCCAGTGGAAGTTTTCCAGCAAAGGTAAAAACCCCCGAACCATAACAGTTTCGCCACCAAAATACGACTCATCTGCGTTTCTTCTTCTTTTCGAAGATCGTGTCAGTAATATTTATTGTCATCAGGACCATCTAGATTGAACTTTTTTCATCACTAAAGAGAACTTGATGAAACTCTTCTTGCCAAGAAAAGTGTTCTTTTGCAAATTGTTTATACATTTTCCAAACTGTGTTTGGATCTTCATGATTTGTCTCACACAGTTGAACAGTTACAGGCAAATATAAATTAGCACGAATTCAATGCGCAATCATATGCTGAGCAGCAGAACGACATACAATAGCTTGTTTAGTATACTTATCAATTTTACATTTGTCACCGCCTCCCTTATAAGCTCCATAAATAACGCCCATCTTTAAGTAATTATTAATAACTTTTGAGATGTTTTAATTTTTTTTTGCAATTTTCTATTTGTATAAGTCTATATCTTTGAATGCTTTGATTGCAGCTATTTCTTCATTTGTTCTTCAAAAACCAAATGTTTAGAACTTTATGAGCACTGATTTCACAGTCTTTGTTTAACTTACAAATAATAATAAAAAATTAAGTCACAAATGCGTATCACCAGATCAAAATATACAAGATAACTGAAAATAATTATTGATGAGACTAATTCTATTTCTTACCGCAAATATCAAGTGCTATACATTCTTTTGGTTTTATCAAATGTACTGCAATTTAATTGCAGTACATTTGATGTACTGCAATTAAAATGTTATATTATAATCTGAAAAGTTGTTGCTTGTTACAATAATTATATATGTGTGGATACAAAATATTCACCGCACAAATTTGCTTACAGATTTATAAAATATTTGATTAGAAAATACTGAGGCTAATGCTATTTTCTCCATTGTAGTGATATCGAAATATCATGTTGGTAAGATTGATAAACCACCTGTTTTTTGTTGAAACTGTATCACTAACATTACTTCTTTTTAATTTCAGAAACAAAATAAGAATGCCTGAAGAACTAGAATATCTAAGTAACTTTTTATTCATTAAACCTTTAAAGAAAATATTTTTAACGCCTCCTCTTCCTTCCACTGAAAGGTGCAAAATCTGAACTGCAGATAAGATAAATGCACAATATTAACTATTAAACAAGTATCAAACAAACGCTCAATTGTTTTTAAATATTATTTGCTTTCATTTTTTGTAAAATACAAAAAAGAACATTTTTTTTTTTTTAAATGAGATTTTATATATTTTTTCAATTTATAAAAGTGCAAATTTGGGTATCAAAACTCTGTCAGATCAAAAAAATGTTTTAAGAAACTCTATTTAAAATTCAAATTTAAATGAGAATACATTTTTTCTTAACTTTAAGCTGGTGTCTCTCGCCATTATACAGTGCAAGGTGATGGAGAGAGTTATAAAATATTGGATTATGAAACACTGTAAACATTCTAATTTCAAAGTCTTAATATGATCTTTACGTGAGTATAGCTTCTTAACAAAACTGATTGAATCCTGCTACATTTTACCAATTTTACTAAATCATTCAACAAAGTGTGAAACACAATGACTTATTCGTAAGGATCATTTCTATGGCACTTTAGGCCAGCTATTAAACTGATTCACTGGTCGGCTTAGTAATTGAAGAATAAATGTCCAAAAGGAAAAAAGTATCTAGAATCTCTCAAACATTAGTTCTTGAATTACTGCTCTTTGTGTCCTTTGTCGGTTTATTTCTAGACTGCATTTGTTACCATATCAAATTATATGTCGATTTTGGCAGTATCATAGGAGTTATCGATGCCAATCGATGTTGCAGCAATCTCAATCTTCAGTATTGGAAAATCTAGTGTTGTTTTCTTTAATACTAAACAATTTTTGTACAAGTTTTATTAATTATTTTAATTAATAAATTAAAATGTGACATCTTTTTTTATTCTTCAGGTACAGTCTCGCTAAGTTTTACCAGCTTTTGGAGACCAGGCGATCAGCTCAGGATGTTGGTATAAAAACTATTTGCAAAATGGCTACAGGAAATCACTGTTTTCTTAAAGCCTTCCTTTAGCTTTACCTAAACCATCAATCTATGATGAGCAGATCACTCTTCTTGGCTATGAAATAACATTTATTGCAAAATGTATGATGATAGCAAAATCACAATAAATCTGCAAATTTATATTTTTTTCAACAAGATTTTAAGCATTACCTTTTCAGCAAGCTTTTGAATATTATATCTTCAAAGTTGCCCATCATCATTTCATTTAAAAAATTTAATCTAGATTTGGCATTGTGAAATTTTTTCTTCAATATCCTCCTTCATCTGGTTTAAAGACTAAGAACCAGTAAAAACAAAAGTTCGTGAAATAGAAGGCAACTTCTTGAAAGATATTTTACCTCTTAATAGCTTAAATGTATCTTTGTTTTTTATATGCATTAGCATGCAGAAAGTGTATGACTTTTAACTAAAACTAAAATATGATTATAGAAAAAGAATTTAGGATCACATATTTTTAATGTCTGTGCAAACTGGACTATATAGAATATATTTCAAAAACTCATCTTGAAAATGAACTCAATACATCTCTGCTAATACAAAATAACAGTATTAGAAATGCATCTCGTTATTTAGAATTAAGTTTAAACTAACCAAATATTACCTGCAGAAAATATATGATTTAAAATTTTATCTGGAGTTAGGCTTTATTATCGGTTTTTCTTTTCGGTACTTCTTTATGGATTTTTTAGTTTAACTAATCTTAGAGTTCAATCCTTTTGTATATATATATATATATATATATATATATATATATATATATATATATATATATATATATATATATATATATATATATATATATATATATACACTACAGCGAATATAGATCAGCAATAGCTTACTAGTTTTTCTTATCTTTATAGCTTACAGCATTTTTATAATAATAAGAAAAAACAAATAAAGAAAGAAAAGATTGCATCCCCATCCCAAACCCTCAGTCTATGTAACTGCACTCCTGAGTGACAGCAGGCTATAAGATGAACTAAAGCCCTCTGTAGCATGCTATTTAAGTGTGCTTATCTAAACACATCTCAGTCCTTATCTTACCACACATTTATAGTTATACATATATATATATATATATATATATATATATATATATATATATATATATATATATATATATATATATATATATTTAAACAACTTTAAAAAATATTCTACACAATAGAGTGCTCAATGTTCTTAAAAGAACAGAGCAATTATATATTTATATATAATTATAAATGTATATATTTATAATTATATATAATTATAAATAATTATATTTATATATAATTATAAATATATATATATAATAAAATATATATATATATATATATATATATATATATATATATATATATATATATA
>NC_088921.1:26855000-26897500 GCF_038396675.1 Hydra vulgaris | reverse complement strand
TTTAATGAAAAATGCAATAATGTTTCTCAAATGTCCAGAATGTGAATAGTTAGTTAACTTGCAGTTTGATTCTTCAAAAAAATATGGCTTAAGTATTAGACTAAAAATTTGTTGCAAGGGTTGTGAATGGGAAACTGCTTTTTTTTCGTCTACTTTTATTGAAAAAAAGAACTGTAATGCAAAACAAAATTATCTAGTTAAAAATAAATGTGTTAAGGCATAAACCGTTTGACATAAACACTTGTGTAATAGTTGCATTTCGTGAAATGGGTAAAGGACTGTCAGCTATAGAAAACTTTTGTGGAATTATGAATATGCAACCGCCAATTAATAAAAACAGTTATAATAATACATTGCATATACTGTTGGATGTGTATCAAAGTTTAGTTGATAAAAGCATGAAAAATGAAGCTGATGAATTACGACCTATCAATGAAACATCTAAAGATATTACATGTGGGTTTGATGGATCATGGCAGAAACGTGGATATATTTCGAACAATGGAGTAGTAACAGCTGTTGCTGTAGAAAATGGTAAATGTATTGACTTTGAAATTGAAACTAAAACTTGTAAGTTGTGTTCAATATGGGAGTTAAAAAAATACACACATCCTGTTGAATACACTGAGTTTCATTATTTACATCATTAAAAGTGTCAAATCAGTCACACTGATTCAGCTTCTTCTAGTGGTGTAATAAAAATTTTTTTGCATTCCGAAAAAAAAAACAATTTAAGATATACAACATTTCTAGGTGATGGAGATCACCTAGAAATGTTGTATATCTTAAGCAGTTCCTATGATAGTGTTGTTGCTGTTAAGCCTCATAGAGATATTACAGAAATTAAAAAAGCGGAGTGCATTGGGCATATTCAAAAACGTGTTGGTACTCACTTAAGAAATTTAAAAAAAAATACTAAAGAAATTTTATGTGATGGCAAAAAGTTAGGAGGAGCTGGTCGCTTAACAGACAATGTGATAAATACATTGCAAAACTATTATGGCAAGGCAATAAGGCAGAACATTGGAAATTTATATGGAATGAAAAAGAGTGTTGCAGCTGTACTTTTTCACTGTTCTGAAAATTATGATGGTGAAACACGCCATCAGTATTGTTTGCGCACCAAAGATTCGTGGTACAAATTCCAGGCTGACAAACTGACTGGAAAAGTGACATATAAAGAAAATATTTGCATTCCTGCTTCTCTGTGTGATGCTATCAAACCAATATTTATGGACCTTGGTTCCGATAAACTTCTTGAAAAATGTTTACACGGTAAAACGTAGAATCCCAATGAGTCATTAAATCAATTGATATGGAAGCGATGCCCAAAAGATATATTTATTGAAAGAACTGCTCTAAGTATTGGAGTGGCATCAGCTGTGCTATATTTTAATGATGGTCAACAATTTTTAAACAAGTTGTTTAATGAACTTGGAATGATATTTGGTATAAATGCGCAAAATTATGTATTGCATAAGGACACTAAACGAATATCTAATGCAGAAAAGCAATGTACCCCTAAAGTAAAATCTAGAAGAAAAAAATTAGGAGCAATACGAAAAGGTTTTTGAGATCAAAATAAAACATTGGAAGGTGTGACGTATAAAAGTGGAGAATTTTGAACTAACGTTTTTTACTTTTTTTTTTTTAATTGCGTTTTTCTCAAAGTCATGTTTTTTGGGCTGGCGACAGAAATATTTTCAAAACTAATAATCAAAATTACTTGAAATTTGGCACACCTTTTTACTATATTAGTATCTACAACATACACTAGAATAATCTTGAGTGCTTTTTTGGTTTAATAATTTTCAAAGATTTTGTGCCATCATTTACCCCCAAATTACCTTAATTCACATAAATGCAAATATTTTGTTATTTTTTAGACCTAATTTAAATCTTTTAGTCCACAACACAATGCCACATGTAATATATCACCAGCTAAAATTTCAAATAAAAAAGTATATCGGTTGCTGAAAAATCTCTGTCGCCCTTTACCCCATATTTTATTAATGTGTTAAAAATTATTTTTTATTAATTTTTTTGTATTACTTTTTTAGCTGTTTAATGGAGTATTAAACATTGTAGAAAAAAAAAAATGTAAAAGTTGAATATATAAATTTTTTCTCTCATTACTGTATTACCACGTTAAACAACTTTTTATCACTTTTTCACTTTTAAATTATTCTATAAGCTCAATTCAAAATTTGGTCAGACAAAGTTTGACTTAAATATTTCAGTGCATTGTTTTTTAATAAAATACTTTTTATTTAATGTTGTATATTTTTTTAAATAGATTTAAATTTTTATGCTGTAACTGATAACACCTGTTATTATTATTATTTTTTTTTTTCAATAATTTAGTTTCACTTTTCAATTTTTTAAAAGCAATTTGTTCATTTATCAAACAATCAATAGCAGTAATTTCTAAAAGCTTTTTGGTTAACTTTAATTTAACGTTTTAAATTTTAAGTTATAATATTATTTTTTTCAAATGCAATTAAAAACGTAACAAAAAGTAGTTTTAACTTCGAGTTGTTTTAGTCTTATTTTAAAGCTAATTCATTTTCTTTTTTGAAATGTATTGCTGCGCTTATTGTTTAGTTTTTCAATTTTTAACGTTTCTTTTTTCAGCTTATTTCTGAAAGGTTTTAAACATCAAAACAGTCGTGGTCAAGTAGTAAACAAAAAAAAACAATTGCGTAATCTGCAATAGCATTCAATCGCATCCATTTTTGTCCATGCTTTATTATGCAGAATTTAGTTCCCAATGGTCAAAATGTTCTATTACTTTGTAAATGAATTGGACAGTCTATAGTTTTAGTTAGACAATGTCCGACCATTAAATTCGGCTCTGCATATATACATATATACAGACATGCATACTCACATACATACCTACATACATACATGCATACATACATACATACATACATACATACATACATACATACATACATACATACATACATACATACATACATACATACATACATACATACATAAATACATACATACATACATACATACATACATACATACATACATACATACATACATACATACATACATACATACATACATACATACATACATACATACATACATACATACATACATATATACATACATACATACATACATACATACATACATATATACATACATACATACATTCATACATACATACATGCATACATGCATAGAGCAGCTGTAAGGCTGTGGTAGTGCACCTGCCTCAGAAACATTTTTGGTTCAAATCCCATCTCTGTGCAACTTTTGTAACATTGGTTAGGAAGGAAGCTTGATGTTTCTATTAAATGCTCTTCCGTGGTGCTCTGTGATAAGACTGTAAGGACATTTTGGGGCACCTAAAAAATAAATAAATAAATAAAGTTTTAATATATATATATATATATATATATATATGTATATATATATCTGTATATATATATAAATATATATATGTATATATATATATATATATACATATATATATATATATATATATATATATATATATAAATATATATATATATATATATATATATATATATATATATATATATATATATATATATATATATATATATATATATATATATATATATATATATATATATATATATATATATACAACCCGCAGATGTTGTCCGAAAGTTTTTTCCATTTTTTGTTGACAAAAAGTAAAAATTAAAATGCAAGACCGGAATTATTTTTTTTATTAATTGAGAGACTGCCTGCCCCAACCAAACCCTCAGTCGATGTAGCAACACTCCCTTGCGGGTCGGGCTAAAAGATAGTAGATGTAGCAGCACTCCCTTGCGGGTCAGGCTATTTGTCAGTCGATGTAGCAGCGCTCCCTTGCGAGGCAGGCTATTTGTCAGTCGATTTAGCAGCACTCCCTTGTGAGTCAGGCTATAAGATAGTAGATGTAGCAACATTCCGCGCATAATTTACAGTAAAAAAAAATAAAAATAAATACATTTTATTAAAAAAAATTAAAAATAAAAACATTTTATTAAAAAAAATATAAATAAAAACATTGTTTATATTTTTAAAAACATTCAGAATGTTTTTAAAACATTCTGGTCAATTAAATTAGCGTTTTTGTGGTTTTTTTAAAAAACGATTTATTAAATTAATGGTTTTTACTTTCGTCCAGCACGCAAATGTTGGACGAAAGTCAAAAGTAATTAAAAGTGACGTATGTGTTGTGGTGAGAATCACTTTTTTCCTTCCGTACTTCCCAAAGACAACAAACTATAGATCTATATACATATATATGTATATATATATATAAATTTATATATATATATTTAGGATATATATATATATATATGTATTTAGGGGAGATATATATATATATATATATATATATATATATATATATATATATATATATATATATACATATATATATATATATATATGATGCACTCAATTTTCATGAATATATAAATAAACAATATCCTAACCTCAAATTCATTAATAAAGAAGAGGTTGATCACAAATTGAACTTTGTTGAAATAATGATTAACTCTGTAAATAATTACTTGGATACTTCACTGTTTCAAAAATAACTTATTCAGGTTTACTGACTAATTTGACCAGCTTCAGTAATATTAATTATAAACTCATTAAATAATATCAGACTCATTAAATATCTGGTTGACAGGGGCTTCAAAATCAACAGCAATATGGTAAGTTTTTTTTTATAGATACTAGAAAGTCTGGAGCCGTAAAATGGGTCATGATAAGTTTGATTTACACCTTCCACTTATTTTTTACTTGTTTTCAATATTTTACAGAAAATGGTAGAAAGTAATGGTATCTAACGTAACATTTTTTTTTGCATTGTCTGAGCTTTTTATGCATGCAGCATAACGAAGTTGGTATATGCAAAAGTTGTCTTAAATTTTTTGGCCTAAATTTTTAAATTTTTTAAATTTTTCATCAAAGCCTTTTATCTTGATTTTTTTTAATAATGCGACAGAAATTTAGAGAAAAAAAAAGTAAAGCGAATATATCGATCTGCCTAAGAGTTGTTAATGTATGCCAACCATGTCAACCAATATTTATTTGTAATGTATGCCAACAATGCCAACCAATATTTGTTTCATCAGAGTCATATTTTTCTAATGCAGAAAATATTCATCAAAAAATTTCCGGAATATACTTTGCTTTGACTTTGTATAACTTTTTCATTTAAATTATTAGGTTTAATCAAAAGAATTTATTTGCTTTAATCAAAAGAATTTATTTGCTTTAAAAAGGTAGAAAGTAATGATCTTAGCTTCTTTAGAGACCTAATTTAATGTTTCGTTTTGCGTTGCTTGAAGTCAATATATAAATAAGTTGACTTAAATATTTTGGTCAATAACATATTTTATAACTATAGGCTTAAAAACTTGGTTCTGTTCTATTATTTATCTTTATTTTATTTAATATTGCAGCAGTAGTTTAAAAAAATAATACAGTAAGCGAATATATCATCCTAACTTAGAGCATTTAACGTTAATGAGCAGTTAAACAGCCAACCATATATAACCATATATTTATTTCAGCATTTACTTCATTTGTTATCTCTTTTTTCAAAAAATCGAAAGAGATTCGACTAGACTAACTACCATCTTATCAGTATTCTTACTATCATAAGCAAGGTTTTTGAATCTTTAATTAACAAACACTTAATCTCTCATCTTAAATCTAATAACTTACTTTCATATCATCGATCTTCGATTTCTGCTGCTAAGTTTTTCACAGTAATAATTGATAGGTTTTGTTGTTCGTTAGATAGATGTGAAGAGTCAAAGGCAATTTCTCTTAACATTTCTAAAGTCTTTGATAAAGTTGACATACTGATCTTTTTCATAAGCTCTCTACTTACGGTGTGTCAGGTAACAACTTCAAGATTATTGAATTCTTCTTTGCAGAATAAATGTAACCCTCTATGGACAGCACTCTTCTTTATGTCTTGTAACATAAGGAGTTCTTATAAGACTCTGATAAGCACTTGTTGAATAGTTTTAAAAGTTTAGATAATAGCTCCGTAGAACACTTTTGCAAGATTATAACAGGTATGTTGTCTGGGCCACAAGCTGTAGAAGAGTCTAAACAGGAAATCAATTTAGATATAAAAGCTGGAGTTGTATCAACCTCAACCAATGGATCAACCTGTTTGACGGCTAAATCAGGTGGAACGCAACTAGTGGAATTAAGAGATCATATTGATGAAAAGTTCTAAGCAAACAGTACAGCTTTGTCTTTAGGTAAGGTGACAAAGTCTGAACCATACAAGAGAGGTGGAATTACAGATTTGCCCTTATTATTGATACTATTAACGATTCTCCAGAAGTCACAAGAGCCTATATTTTGTGCTAAAATACAAGATTTCATGACCTGAGATTAGTTGGCTTTGGCGTTAGACGAAGCCATCTTCTAGGTTTAACTCTCACTTTCGATCTACCTTGGAAACTATAAATCAATTCAATTGCAAAATTAGCATCTGTTAAGGTTGCATCTCTTATTTTTGCTTGCCATTTTTATACTCAGGATTCTATTATTTGTCTCTATAAATCCCAATTCCATTCTTGTATGGAATACTGTTGTTGTATCTGGGGCGAATCTTCCAATGATGATCTTTCTCTTTTAAACAATGTACAAAAATGCATTGTAAACATGGTTGGACCTGCTTTTGCAGCCTCTAACCATTATAACATTGCTGTAATGCTATTTCTCTTTCTCTTTTTTATAAATACTATAATGGGCATTGCTTTAAAGAGTTAGTGTCTCCTGTACCATCTACTAAACTTTGTTCTTGTGTTACTTGTCAATCAATTAAGTTCTTCTACTGTAACTGTTGCTAAGTACTCAAAAAAAACTTATTCGTCTACATTTTTTTCTAGAACATCAGTCTATTAGAAATTGCTACATTTATCTTGTTTTTCTGATTCGTAAAGTTTGCAGTATTTTAAGTCATCTGTTAATCGTTGTCTTGCTCTATAACTTTAATTTTTTATTTTCCAGTAACTTCCAACTCTAACAGTGGTTATTTGCAGTTTCGTTGGAAGTGAAGATGTTGAAAAAGAAAATTGTTTAGTAAAAACAATTTGTGGCTACATAACTTACTTGCACAGCTAGACAATTGCAGTTTTCTGATTTCAGGATTAAATCTGTCAAAAAGATTTAACATTTGGTCTCAAGTCAATAAAAAATTATTTTCTTAAATTTTTGATTATATACGTATTTTCAATTTCAAAGCTAAATGTTTTAACTAATGGTTTTTTAAACAGTAGCGTTTTTCTCTCTTGAATATTTTTTCTTGTTATTGAAGTTTTTAATGGTAGCATTATTTGTACCTCTTTTTTAGTAGCAGTGTCTGTGAAAAAAAATCTTTTTTAACCTTTATATAGTGTGACCATCAATATCTGATGATCATTTAGTTGTTAATAGCTTTCCATGTTTTATATACTTCATTTTTAAACTTGTCTTCAGTTCCATTAGGAATCATTTTATTTTAACATTTCATCATCTTTTAATACTTTGCTCTTTATTAAAACTTTTTATGTTCTTATGTTCTAAATAATAGCACCAGATGAAGTTGGTTCTGTTTTGAAAGTTTACACTACTGTTTAACACTAGTATTTGTTTTTTATTGTACCTTTGTTGCTTTAATTTCGTAATTAGGCTTTTAATATTAATTTTGCCCTAACTTTAATGCTTTTTGTTTTTAGTTCAAGAAGCAAGGTACTTTATGTAGGGAGGCTAATGGAGAATGCGACTTACCAGAATATTGTGAAGGAGACAAAGCAACTGTATATTTTTATATACTTTTATTTTTTTATTTTTTTATTATGTTATAATGTGTAATAATAATAATGTTTATATAGCTATACAGTAATAAGCTCTTATTAAATTTACAACATATATTTCTTTCATTTTCGTATATAGTAAACTCTAGTATAAACTTGAAAAAACTAACTTCATATAAACATTTCAATGGAAATAGAAGTGATATATATATATATATATATATATATATATATATATATATATATATATATATATATATATATATTTATATATATGTATATATATATGTATATATATATGTATATATATATGTGTATATATATATATATATATATATATATATATATATATATATATATATATATATATATATACAGAGATACCCGTTGTTTAAAAATTATTTTTTTTGAGTGCCAATTCTGGTTTTGAAAATATTTAAAGGTACACATAACATAGTTGGACTCTTGTATTGTGAACATACAAATCATTGTAATAGGGCTGTGTCTCCACTTATTATTATGATAGATCCTGCTCAATTTAACTTATGTGCAAGAAACAATCAAATCTGATGCATTACAATTCTCAATATTACTTCTTATGAGACTTGTCATTCAGACGAATTTTTTTTTCATCTACATCTAGCTCCTAATTGGCTAGTGTTTTTTTTTTCTTTTTGGTTTTAATTGCTTACATTCTTTCTTCTTCCATTTTTATCTGAATAATATAAAAATGTGCTAGTTTTCTTGACAATATTATTTTAAATCTTAGTCAAAGGCAAAGGAGTTAATTTGTTATAGTTGCATTTATTGCATTTCCTGTTTAAATGTGTAAAATTAATAGTAAACTAGCTGTCAGGACTTGTATGATACAGGTCAAATTATTCTGTTCTACACCGGGCTGTTTCTAAACATGTTCCTAATTTGGTCTTTTTACTTCAATAAATTTTAGTAATTGGCAAAAAATTTATTTGATTTTTAATTCTTGGCTTTTGGTTAACATTAATTTACTATACTTTAAAACAATGCTTAATTACTTTATATTTTTTACATAAAAGTTTTTATTGTGTAAAAATATTAATTTTTTTTTTTTATTAACAAAGAAGACTATTTCGATAAAAGTTTTTTGGTTAAAAATTCTTTACAAAATCTTTTAACATAAAAAGGTATTAAAAATAATTATGATAGCAATTTGAATTATATCATTGTTCCATTATTATACAGTCATATGAATTATAATAGTATGAAGTTTATCAAAACTTTGTATTTGCTTTTAAAAGTTGATCAACTTTCAGAACATTTCTTAAACTCTGCTATGTTGGAACTTTCAAAAATCAGTTATAAGAGAAGGAATTCAAAATATAAGAAAACATTTTTTACATATTAATGTATTACTAGCAGAAAGCAACCCGTAATACGGGTTACGGTCGGTCTGTTACTTAATTTATAGTGACTGTTTTCCACAATTTAAAGTTGCGAAACCTTAACTAATACCCTGTAAAAAAAACGCCTTCAAATTAAAAAATTAAACCATCTGTAAAATTAAAATAAATTAATTTACCAATTATTTAACGTTGAATAATTTACAACTGACATAGGTCATATCAGTGTATGGCCAAACCATTTTCCTAGACATTACTAAGTTCAACACAATACGTTTTTAGTTACTGACACAAAATAATAACACTTCATCATGCCTTAAATTGACGAAAGATTAAAGCTAAATTCTTGTTATATTTTTTATAACATGAACTTTAATTAATAAGATTACTATGAAGTGAACGTAATTTATTTATGAGTTATTAATTTTTTGGCATCCCCTTGATACATGTTTCTTTAAAAAAGGAAATTGTCTTTAAACGATAAATGCACACAACTAAATAAATTTATTATAAATAACTAAGCAATTGAGTACAAATACGTTTCAAACAAAAAAAAGTCGATTTACAATCAAACATGTGTATTAGGGTGAAGCGATTTTCATAGCAAAAAAAAAAGAGTTTAAAAACCAATATTACTGAGACACGAATCAATGTCTATTAATTATAAGATAAAAGTAAAAAAATATTTTTCGATTTTGATGAGATCATGAGGGTCCACTTTGGAATTTAAATTCTTGACAGGTCCTAATATTTTTGAATTTTTTTTTTCTAAACCATATCAACCTTGGACTCAAAAAAAGCAGAAAAAAATGCTTGTTTCATAAATAATAATTTTATTAGAAAAAATTTTTAGTGAGAAAAATACTTGCAAAAATATACCTTAAAACCCCCGTTTTGATGAGGACGGGGGTTTTTGATGAAAATAACAACTCTATTTTTTTAATTTTAATTTTTTAATAAAAACAAATATTATTTTCAAAATCAGTATATTATTTTGCTTCTTTTAAGTATCAAGTTGATATAGTTTAGAAAAAAAAAAATTTAAACAATATTAGGACCCATCAAAAATTTAGAATCCAAAGAGGAACCTTAAGAACTCATTTAAACTAAAAAAAAAAGAGTAAGGTTCTTTTTTCACCAAAAGATATTGATTTGCTGCTCAGGCAAATCAAATTTCAAAAATTTTCAAAATCGCTCTACCCTAATGTGTATTACAAATTGTAAAAAATATGTAAACTTTGATCATATTGCATTAATGCGTCATATGACAAACCTAAAATAAAAATTGTAACAGATAAGTAGACATAAAAGAAAAACAAAACAAAACAAAAAAAAACAACTGGAATTCAATTTACCTGCTTTTCGGTAGCCTG
Organism: Hydra vulgaris; assembly: GCF_038396675.1. Classification (NCBI taxonomy): domain Eukaryota; kingdom Metazoa; phylum Cnidaria; class Hydrozoa; order Anthoathecata; family Hydridae; genus Hydra; species Hydra vulgaris. The sequence goes on along the minus strand of NC_088921.1, from coordinate 26,886,934 downwards.
TTGTCATACTTAAACTGCTGTCATGATGCAACTTGTCGGTGTTGTTTTATGACGTTATTTCACGTTGGTTTTTAGTAAACTTTAGTTATATTTAAAAGACATTACAATAGATTTAAAATATTTTAATTAAAAAGAAAAAAACAATGTTTCAGGGAGCCAAACTAAAAAACATTAAAGATAAAAAATCAAATAGATATAAATAAATTGCATTTATATAGCTAAATAGTCTTGGCTTATAGTAAATTTTAAAATTTTAATTGTTTTCAATAAATTAAACTACCAATTAATTTATTTTAACAAATAGAATGTAGCATCCTATTATGATGATTGGGTAGTGAATCAATTTTACTATATTTAAGTTTAATTGGTGAAAGACAAATAAAATTTCAATTAAAAAAGACAAAAACAAACCAAATACAAAGAATAGTATAAATTACAAATTAAAAAAAAAAATACAAAATTAAAAAAAAGTCACCGAAGAAAAAACGGCCAAAAAAAAAGTTATAAATATCTTCACTGATAGAAGACATTTACAACCTTTTGGTTGCTGTTTTTTCTTCGGTGTCTCCCAACACCCCGGTATGGATGAGCCCTCCATTTGAAGGATGGCTCATCCATACCGCCATTACTTTGCCACTTATTGAAGGACCTCTCCGAGAGAGGCCCTGGTTGTTGGGAACGATATCTTTTGTATTCCTCAAATGTTAATGACATTAAAATAACAAATAGAAGGATATGATAAAATTTTAAAATATTCACAATTTTTTTTAATCAAAATATAAAGCATAACCTCACCATTTTCACAGGATGAAGAGGATGCTAATAAGAAAATTAAAAAAAAGTAAATTAAAAAAAGTTAAACTTGTGAGAAATTTAATTTTAATAAAAATATGAGTAAAATGCAAACAGTTTAAAAATGTCATATTTATATTAAATAATTCTTTCACCTATTGCACATATTTCTCCGTAAAAAATATATAAAATTTAAAACACAGCCCTACCAGTTATGCTTCTACCAGACACTAAAGACAAAAAATATACCTTAGAATAATTGATAAAATTATATTTACATACAAATAAATATTTAACTATAATTTTTTTTACCTATTCCCCTCATTTCTTACATGAAGTTGTATAAAGTAAGATAAAAGATAACTGAAGCTAAAACTAATTAAAACTAAACTAAAATTAACTATAAACTAAACTAAAACTAAAAAAAACTTTAAATTTTAATATCTGTACCTCAGAAGACAAAGGTCGGTTATCCAGTTTTTTGTGAAAATGAGTTATGTATGAGACCTTTTAAATTTTTTCAGTATCTACATAGGTATAAAGACTGTTTTCCTGCAACAATGTGAAACAAAGTTTGGTCAATATAAAGGGTCTGGTGTCCCCACAATGTTCAAAGGAAAAATGTCTGTAGTTCAGAAATGACTTTTCACTTTTTTTATTTAACTTTTTAATTTTATTAAAATTATATTTCATGTGCCTCAAGACAAATTAAATAAAACATAAATTTAACCATCAAGAATAAAAAAGCCAATAAAGACTAATTATTTTACTATTTACTCTCTCCTGGACAATTTTTAAAATGTGACAACTGACTTGGGCTACTGAGTGTACAGATATAAATGCTTTATTTAACTATACTAATCACATAATTTATACTTAGTTTTTTTTCCAACTCTCCTAAAAGAAAAAAGAAAATAAAGCTTTAGTACTTGAAGTTTTAAAATTCCAGTTACAGTACAAATAAACAAATTCCTATTAACAATTATTTTAATAGCAAAAACACTGACTTATTTCAGTCTTCAATTCTGTGTCTAAACAATAAATGCACTTAAATGTATAGACGTTAAAATATCTACTTAACTTTTTAAAAATAAATTCACTAAACTAATGTAACTAATACCTTTATTAGCTCTCTCTTGATCAACTAAAGAAAATAAATTTTAATTAAACTAACTTGAGGTAAAATAATAAGAAGCTGTCTTACTGAGAATTTTAAATTTCTTCTCTATTATTGACAATATAATTTTAAGTATTACCTTAGTTAAGCCCAAGAACTATAAGTTCTTGGGCTTATTGTATAAAAATATAAACACCTACTGTTTTACTTTTAAGTCAACAACAATATTTTAAAAAACATTTTAGTTACTTTTTAAAAAAATAAAAATCCTTTTAAACATACTACCTCTCTCTTCATTGTTGTCAACTAAACAGAAAATCAAACAAACAACTGATAGTAAATTTTCCCTTTGGTAGTAGGTTATTAAATTGATTAAATAGATCAAAGATCTATAATCTGCTCTAACAGTCTACAACATTATCATTAAACTATAACTATTTCCGACAACCTGGTGTAATTTAACATTGATATATTTTTTTTCAAATGACAAAAATTATTAAAGTACATTATATAAACATAGAACATATGTAGTGATAGTGAATTTAATCCAAAAATAGAAAGAACCTTTAGAAAAAAGCTTACTGCTTTTAAATCTACAAAAATTTCCATCTTACATTTTTTTATCTACATTTATCTATAATAAAATATGAATTAATGAGTTACCATTATTTAAAGTTGATCCAGAAGCAACTAAAATAAATTATCAAATAAAAAGTTTATTTATACAATCTTGACGATAATGTTAAAATAAACAATATTTATTGCTTGAAAAGTTAAGTAACAAATGTAAATCAAGTATATTAAAATAAATGTACTAAGTTACTTGTTGTGGCTAGTGCAACTGAAGTTAAAACTAAATAAAAAAATATTAAATAAAAAAGCTATTTTATCTATCTTATCTATTTTATCCTAATGATTATGTTTAAATAAACAGTATTTATTGATTCTTTTTAAAATAAATTAAAAACATTACTATTTGCTGTAAAATAAAATAAAAGACATTACTACCACTTGCACCAACTGATGATGCTACCACACCTAAATGACAAAATTTATTAAAATATTTAAAACATATTCAATGCTTTAAAAGAATATTCAAAAGAAGTTTTTAAATCTAAAAAATCTAAGTCCTTACTGAGTTCTACCTGTCTGTCTAAAAATAAAAATTGAGATAAAATTATATACAATAAAATTGCTAATGCTACATTTGTACTCAAATAAAATCTAAATCATAAAACTTACTTAAGTCACTGTCAGCTAGCCTGTCTAAAAAAAAATTTGTATTCTCATTAATCCTTATCTATAATCTATAAATAAACTTACTAATATAAACGATAAATAAACTACTATATACTGTATAAACTAATATAAACTATAAATAAACTAATATAACTATGTTACTAATATAAACTATAAATAAACTACTATACACTATATACTTACTAAAAAGGCCTTCAGCTCCTTCTAACTGATCTAAAAATATGAAACAATACTTGCTTAAACTGATCTAAAAAGACTGAAGACAAAACTGAAACACTTTACTAAAAAAGAAACATTGTACTAATAAAAATTTTTTTACCAGTCATTTTAGTTTTAACTTCTTCTTAAAAAAAAAACAGAAAAATAAAAACAACGAACAACAAACAAATTTTAGTTTTTAAACAATGAACAACATCAACTCCACTTGAAACTAAAAATTTATCAGCTCTATTTGGCTGGAAGACCTTGCTTGAAAGACCGCGTGGAGTAAAGAAACGCTTTTAGAAAAGCCTAGAAAGTTCTTTATTAAAAAAGAAAGTGAAACGACACAAACACTATTGAATTACAGTATTCATATTTAGAAGATTAGATAAATTACAGCATTCATGTTTAGATTGTACTAAAAAAACTATTTTACCAGACATTTTATTTCTAACTTCTTCTAAAAAATTAAAACAGGCTATAAAAATTAGAATAATAAAAACAACCAACAACAAACAAACGATTATTTAAATTTTTGTTTTAAACAATGAACAACATCAACTCTTTTCGAAAATAACAATATATCAGCTCTAATTTGCTTGCTTGCTTGCTTGCGAAAGACTGCATGGAATATATAACCGCGCATTCAAAATTCTAGAAACTACTTATTAACTAAGAAATGGTGTATTTTACAGAATACAGAACCGTCGTTAACAACACGAACAATAGGCGAAACATTAGGCGTAACTATGCGCACTATTCATTACTGTATTAATATATAGATGTATTCTTTTTATTTATTTGAAAACTCAAAAATGTGACTAAACAGATAACAAATAAGAAACTTCTTTTGTTAAGTATTTTTCTTATGTGAAAATTTAAATATTTATTGCAACTTTCGATTATAAACTTATTATGAAATAGCAACACAAAAAATAAAAATCGCAATATGATAAACATTTTTTTTTATATATAAAAACTAAATTTTTGGCTTTTAGTAAATGATTATATGTTGTCAGTTTTGGTAATGAATCTACCCAATTAATATTTTTAACAATAGACATTGGTGTGATGGTAAGCCAAGTTGTTTGTCAACAGAAAACATCACTATAGTAACTTCATAAAATTAACAAACAGCATGATTTTGGATGATACTACACAAAAATGATTGTAGTGTAAATTGAGTATCAATAATAAAAGTGTCTTATTTCAATGATATTTACAAAATTTCCAAGTTTTTAAGCTTAAATTTTTTTAAATTTCTTATCTATAATAATACAAATTAATCATTTAGGTCAATATGACAGTGACAGTTTTATAATAAATCAGACTCTCTATATAAAAAAAACACCCGCTTTAAACAATTTATATTAACCTTACATAAAGCCTATTGACAAATTAATGCATATTAATGTAAATTCAAACCATTCCAATTAAATTGTTAAACCAATTCCTTTAATAAATAATAATAATAAATATGATTTATTTATTTATTGTTCCAACAATAAATAATAATAATAATAATAAATATGATATATTTTTTAATTTAACCATAGTAATCTACAAAGCATTATCAAAGATTTTATTCCTTCAACCTACGGCATCAAAACAAAGAAATTTTCTTAGCAAGTTAAAGATGGCATTTGAAAATGATTCACTGAAGTTTATCAAATCTATAAACTTAAAAAGCACTTTTTAGTAAAAACTAACTAACAATGTCAGAAGGATATGAAAGATATAAAAAACATTTGCACAAGCCAATAAAACAGCAAATTTATCAATTATCTTAAGACCAATATAATATGCTGCTCACCAACTCTATTAGAGTTTTTTTTTTTTAAATCAGAGTCTCAAATAAATAGCCTTGTATATAAAAAAGTCATGAGATTTTTAGCATAATTAAAATTTGTTACTATCCGACTGCTTTATCACTTTAAAAGATCATTAAACAATTTTTTAAACAGACCTCTCAGTCTTTTAAATCTAGAAAAAAATGAACTCAAAAAAAATCAGTAAATTTATTTTATCTAATGATCTCTAAAGTTAAGCCAATTAACTCTAAAAAACTCTATGCATAATTAATATGTATAGATTTCAGAAAAGCTTTTGACTTAGTGGATTCCAAATTACTGATTTTCAAGCTAAAACATTATGGTTTTTCAACTGATGGTTTGAGCTTAATAAGCAACAATTTTCATTATGAAAATAGTTGCTTTAACCTTAATAGTTGGTAAACCCTTAATTAATAGTTGCTAAAAAATCTGACAAAGAGCTGTATTAAATCTAACAAAATACTTTGTAGATAAAATATAATAAAATATAATGTAATAAAATAAAGTAATATAATAAAAACTCTATAAATAAATGTATATTATATATATATATATATATATATATATATATATATATATATATATATATATATATATATATATATATATATATATATATATATATATATATATAAGATATGTCAGTGTATTCTACAAATAGAGTGCTCAATGTTCTTTAAGAACAGAGCAATAATAAATTAGTAAAAACACTTATCTATCTTTTATCTTCAACATATTGTTTCACCATCAGTAGGTTCATCAGGAAGAATGTCTAAACATAAAAAAATTCAAGTTATAGAAAAATTATTTCACAGGAAGTTGGGAATTGTTATAATTAATTATTTAATAGCTGTAGTGTTTTTCAACCAGGAAGTTGCATCAACTACATTAGATAATTAAAAATCATGAAAAAAGTTCTTTAGAATTAGGATAAATTTTTGACTGATCATTTGTTTTTATAATTTTTAAAAGGAACTTATTTTCATGTCTGCATTTAGAAATTAGTTCAGATTTTTTATTCAATATATATATATATATATACATATATATATATATATATATATATATATATATATATACATATACATATATATATATATATATATATATATATATATATATATATATATATATATATATATATATATATATATATAATATATATATATATATATATATATATATATATATATATATATATATATATATATATATATATATATATATATATATATATATATATATAGACATGATAATTACAAAAAGAATTTTTTGTACTTATCGATGTTAAACTTATTTTTCAAAGTTTCATTAAAATATTCAGCTTCATTATCCTAATTATTTATTTTTAGTGTCCAGATAATAAAAGTGTTCAAATTGTTGTTCCTTGTGGTTTCTCAGCGAAGGTATTTTTCAATTGACATATATACTAAATATAATTTTTTATCTCATTTAAATAAAGCGTGAATATAACTTAAACTAAACTTAGTGAGTTAATAAAATACTAAGTTTTTTATGAGTATTTACAAATTTCATATACCCTTTTATGAAAAAAAAATGTAGTCCAATTATGTTTTAAGATTTTTCGTGGAATTAGTGAAGACGCTTATAATTCAGTTACAAATTCAGTTTCAAGACTTTCTCCTCCTATAATTGCTCAATACTTAAAGGTGTTACCGAATCTATGGAATAAAGAAGGTCTATGCCTAAAACTTGAGTTCTTTGGCTGCAGTTCAGATGAAGGTTGTTAGAATTGTTTACATTTTACTTAATAATATGTTTAATTGATTCGAACAATCGTGGTATATTACTATACTACCATAAAGTTGTTTCTTTTTTTTTCTTTTTTTTTTTTGTCAATATAAATTGTTAGATGCGTTAAATGAATAAACATACATACATGCATACATACATACATACATACATACATACATACATACATACATACATACATACATACATACATACATACATACATACTTATATACATACTTATATACATATATATATATATATATATATATATATATATATATATATATATATATATATATATATATATATAAGCTATTTGAATCTTTTTTTGAACTTTTAAAAAGTTTAAAAAAATATTGAGTACGTTAGTACTGTGATAAATGCCCACTAGGATTATGACTTTTTTTCAACCCCATACTCCTGTACTGTAGTTTAATGAACTTTTACCTAAAAAGTACAGATTGAACTATTATTTGCATTTCTTTTGAAAAAAGTTGAACCGCCATTGAAAAATTGATTTTGACATAAGTATTACTATGTATTCAAATGTATCTAGAATGTTATATTTTTGTATTTAAAGTCTTCATGTATGGATTCAGTACTTCAACCAAGTTATTAAAGTCATTTTTGTTGAACAGTTGATCTGTAAACCAATGATTTGCCCAGCCATACGATATAAATTGACATTATTCAATGAAAATGAAGGCCAGTTGCGCTTGTATAGCTCTGGAATTCCACCTCGCATTGCTGATGTTCGGTAAGCTGAAACGTGTTCAATAAAAAATGTCACTCAAGTGAGATGAAATAAAAATTTCATATCATCTCACCAGCCCAATATTTCGAGAATTACTTCTATTCTGTTATCAAACTGTGTTTTCAGTTGTTTGTACTCCTTCAACAATTGAAATGCAAATGGATATTCGATGTTCAGCGATTGTGTTTTACTTCCAAGTTCTTCATCCATCACAGAGGATTCTATCTAATAAATGGTGTTGACAACTGATAAACTGAGGTTTGTTGATGCGTTTCTCTGTGAACATTCGTTGCAATATTACAACAACACCATTCTTTTTTCCAGTGTTAATGCTGTTTGTATCTGCAAAAATCACTGTATTGAATTCCATAGGTAAAATACATAGAGGACTTTAGAAATTGCTTGAATTTTTAAAAAACTTTTGTTCAATTTCCTTGAACAATAGTTTTTTCCTGTCATCTACCAAGCCCAGGGTACATTCAATTTGTTTTTTTTTTCTTTTATTTTTAAGGAAGACCACTTGATTATTAATTCCGTTAATGTGTTTGCCATCAAAGTGTAAGGACCAACTTTCCATATGCAACTTTTTATTCATATTTTTTTTCAGCTTGATTGCCTCTTTCATTGTTGACTTGTAAATAGCTGATTGACATAGGGTTGGTATGTCAATACCTTCACAAGCCAATCGCTTCCATATGTTAGCCGCTTTGTTTGTTGATAATCTTGTCTAGGTCACCAATTGGTGTCAATTTTGCAGGTCAATTGAGTAGGTCACTGCAATTTTGCTGTCAATTTTGCAATTTATGATGTTTTCTGCTTGGTGTAGGAGTAGTCTCATTTTCTTCTTCTTTATCATTGTTTTCATATTCACTGTCGTCAGCCTCAGAGAATCACTAAAACCAGGATAGTAAGATGATGAGTTGGATGAACTATTAGAAAGTGTTTATCTTTTAGAGGGGTGGATTGTTTCTTTACTGGCCACTTGGCCTGTAGAGTATCTAACTGTTCCTTTGCTTTTTACTTGGAGATGGTACAATCACTTGTCCTCAGAAGATAACCATGTAATCCACTTTAGAAATATCAAAAATTTCAGCAAGGGGTTCGTAGCTTCCCCACTTGACACATTCATCATAATATTTCAGTATTTAATAAGCTTTGCTTGTATAACTTGATCAGATATATATAATTCAGTTTATTCTTCCACAATTTGGTGACTTCTTTGGAAATTTCAGCTATTCACTCCTGTCTTCCTTTGATTTTTGGTCCAAGGAAATGATAGTGTCTGATAATTTGCTTTTGGAGAGGCATTCTGCGCTTTTCTTCCAGGGAATATTCTTTCAAAGGACCATTTTTCTTCTTTTATGAGAGTCTTCAAATTTTACCAGATTATTGGACCAGACATCCTTGTTCTTCTGAATGCTACTATCGCTAGGCTTGTACGTCGCCATGTGTTGCTTCTGTAATAACTATAAAATTAGATAAGCAGCTATATAACAGTCTAAATTGTTCTAGAATATTCTTAATTGTTCCAGAATGTTCTTAATTAATCTAGAATATTCTAAATTTTTCTAAAAAATTCTTAATTGTTTCAGAATGTTCTTAATTGTTCTAGAATACTCTACATTATTCTAGAATATTTTTAATAGTTCCAGTATGTTCTAAATTGTTCCTGAATGTTCTAAACTGTTCTAGAATGTTCTAAATTATTTTACAACATTGAAAAATGTACAAAAGATCTTGAAGACAATTGTTGTCTTATTTGGCACACTGATTTCTTCTGAGATTTTCCAGTCTTGATAGATCCTGTTTCCAAAACTTTTTCACTGAATTTAACGCTTTTTTTTAATAGTGCAAGCTGCTAGTTAGCTTAAGCAAACCATCTGCATTGTCATTTGGTCAGTAAACCAATGGCTAGCTGTTAAACCTTTAACAACAGCATCTACTTTTTCATAAAGTAGATCTAGTGCTTGTCAATATCTATATGCTTGCAACAGAATTTACTTTTTTGTACAAAGTCTACTGTATCTATTTTTAGCACTAAATCTACCAGATCTAGTGCTTGCAATAGTATCTATTTTTCATTTGTTAGATCTGTTGCCTAACTTCTCTTTGTTTATTCTTTAATACTAAAAGTTGATATTCTTGGTGACTAATACGGCTATTATAAAAGTGAAGTGACCAGCTTTCTTAATGAAATGTTTTCTTTTCTTTCCTTTATAAGTTTATAAAATACCAAGCTGTGAAGGTGACTGAATGTCGATTCCATTTTTTTATCAAATGGTTGCTGCTTTGCTGATTGATGACTTTGAAGTTGGTACTAATTTGGCTGCAGTTTTGGTTTTGCTGTACTACTTACTGGTACTTGTGGACTGTTTTTCTGAATCTTCTGACTTTTGTTATTTTGCCTCAGACTTGAATTCTGAAGATGATGTTTTTGCTGTTGCTGTTACTGTTGTTGAATTAGGCTTTAAGGACATATTTTTTTCTTTTGGATGCATGGGTAGTTTTTGAACTAGTAGCCTTCCCAGTTGTATAACTGACTTGTTTTTCTCCTTTCAATTTTTTAATGATACAATCTTTTGTCCTCAATGGAGAGCCATTCACTCTCGTTTTTGTAGTATTAAAAACTTTATTCAATGGATTGTACTTTCTTTGGTATGCACATTTATCGTACATCTTCGGCATCATTTATTATACATCTTCAGCATCATTTGTTATACATTTATTATACATCTTCAGCATTTAATCTAGTTTTTCCTGTACAACTTGAACTGATAAATTTTGAAAATTTAATTTCTTCTGCCATAAACTTGTTACTTCTTTCTCAATTTGCTTTATGCGTTTTTGTCTTGCTTTGTATGGTTGTTTTTCTAGTAGCACTGTTCTTCTTTTTCTATGATAAACATTAGTGCAATTGTACTTCACTAATATTTGACTGCCATTTTGCAAATACAAATTTATGTTTAACTGTTTAGAAGATTCCAAAAAATTCTAAAAGATTCAGAGGTTTTTAAAAACATCCAGGATAGTCTATAAAATTCTAGAAAACTCCATAAGGTTCAAGAAAATTCTAGGCTTTAGAAAACATACTGCTACTGCCTGAAAATACTACATATAAACCTTTTTAATAATATCGTGTTGTGAGTGACCTTTTTTGAAAAAAAATCAGAATAAAATCTATTTTCATTACTATTAAGCAAAGGATTAATCAATGACTTATGACACTGGAAAATAATTATTCTTTAATATATATTTATATATATTTTTAATTTGTTCACCATCCCTAGGCCAAGAAGGCAACTACAATAGGAGGCTACTTTTTTGGTTGCAACTCTTTTTTGGTTGCAACTCAACTCTTTAACTCCAAAAATTTTTTTAATTTTTATTCCATTAATTACGTCAACAAAATAGAAGAGAGAGGGGGGGGTGAGTCTAAATTTTTTTGACAATTGTTGACAAATGAAGAAAGGAGGCAAGTAGGTCAAGGTAAGTTGGCGCCAATATTTATTCTATTTTAAATAAGTTTAATTACTGAAAAAAAATTAAGAAAGTGTTTGCAGTCCTGTGTTAGACACTCACTCAACCTTCAGTATTTTAATAAAACTATTTACATTTTTTATTTTTAAAAACTGTGTTGTGTTTAAAAAAGCTCCCACACATACAGAATTAAATAAGCGCACACAAGATGTTTACTCATATCACTATTAACTTTTCAAAATTGTTGTTGGTTAGTCTGCTGCGCAAACAAAAAAGATTTATGCAAGTACATGATCTACATTTTATTACTTAAATGTTTATACCAGGGGTCTGTAACCTGCAGCACAATAGCCTTTGTGTGGTTCTTTCGATGTCAAGATGTGGCTATTTATCTCCATGTACAAATATTAATACAATATTGAAATAAAGATGTTATAAGCTCTTTAAAAACTAAAAGTTTTTGTAAATTGTAACGTTTGGCTCCTCTGTCTTAAAAGGTTGCCTACTTTTGGTTTATTAAAGTGAAGTAAAAATAACCTAAAATTGTTAGCGTATTTAATGGACAGCCTCGTGGGTCATTCCATGCCAAGTCAGCTAGTCCATGACTATTTTGGTTTTATAAGCTTTCACTTTTGACATCAAAAATACTTTTTCTTTTTTTTTTGTGTTTTAGACTTGGCTTAATCTTAATCAAAATTCAATTAAAAATTTAAAAAAATATTTTTTCATCTTTTAAAACGTCAAAAACATCTTGTCATGTGAAAGACTATATAAATCAAAATTTTGATTAAATTTTTTTAAAAATAACAGAAGATTTACTCCTAGCACAAAGTGTCTTTAAATGAATCAAGTTCAGCATAGAAGCAGTTGGCTTCTAGATTCAAACAAACACTTTTATATTATTTTATTTTTTGTTATAATTGCCATATTTTTATTTGTCAATTTTATCTTTCTAAAGACTATTGGTTTACTCTTTATCTATAAGATAAACACCATCTTTTTTTAGAATGGCACTTATCTATCTCCGTGTTGATAACTACTATCCTTTGATTTGCAAAGATTCATTTATTAATAGTTAAAATTTAATACCTCAGTATCTAATCACCTTCCTCTTTTTATATCTTCTTCTCAAGATTGCACCCTACTCAATGTTACTTCAAATCAAATTGACAGAGCCCTTTACTTTAATCCATAAGCAAATTTTGCTTTATTGGTGATATTAATACTTATTACACTGATCAACTGGACTTTTGTATTTCCTAATCTCTTATTTATATAGTTAACAAAATGACTTGTTTCCCAGACAACCTTAATCCCTTACCTTCTCTTTCAAATATTCTGATTTCTTTCTAGCTCAAGTTTCTGATCCTAGTTTATTTTAGTTCTCCTTGTTCTTCTCTAAGTATTTTGGACCATGGTATAATCTCATAGACCTGTATGAGATGTATGTATTAGGGATATGACTTTTTAATTTTTTTTCAAATAAAATGTTTCCTGTATCATAAATCGATGAACTTTTACCTAAAATCATGAAAAAAGGCCCAAATAGCTTTCTGCAACAAAAAAGGTCACCCCCAAAATAAAAATTTGATTTACCATTTTTATACATTCATTTTTGACCGATGTTTTAATCTTAAGCTTAATTCTCAGCTTAGTTCTATTTATTTCATTATTTTGTTATGAATTTATAAATATAACACCACACGTTACCATGGCAACGAAACGGCCGTGTGCCGGCAAATACTTGGAATTGTTATGTGATGACGTCATTGTGTTACCACGGTGATATAGACGACTGTAACAGACTGTAGAAGATTATAGAACTTAGTAGAACATTCTGGAAGCTCTAAATAATTATATAAGCAAGCTGCTGTCAGAGCTCAGTGTTGATAATGTGAATAGTTCTATGAAGTACTCTGCGTGTAACTGAGCTAATAAGGAACTACTGTAGCGAACTAAAGATGCTGTAAGTGTATGAAGTATAAGTAGTTGTAGCATTATCGTTAGGATACGGACTGGATTATCGAACTGTTATCAACATTGACTGGATTATCGAACTATAATTGGATTACTATACAGTTAAAGTATTTTATTAATTAAACGACTTTATTAAACGGATATTTACGCTCAGCTATCCGTAAAGTCGTAACAATATTATATGATGTCTCACAAGAAAAGTCATACCACAGTAACAAAGAACAAGAAGACTTGGACTAAAAATTTGGTGAGATTTCAAGAGTCACACAGAAGAAGAGGAAGCGTGGCTGTAGAAGAACATTCACTCGATGAAAAATCCAGAATACCACTTCAATTGCAGATCGTAGGAAGATACCAGTTTCTCGGAGCATATGTTAAAGGAAGAAAAGAACGAATAGACCAAATTTCTAAGGAAATTACAAAATTGTGGGACAATAAACTGAATTTTCCACGTGTGTCTGATCAAGTGATAAGAGCAAAGCTTATGAAGGTGCTGAAGGTCTATGATGAATGTGTCAAGCGTGGAAAATATGATGTTCTCAATGCATTATTTGACATCACGAAAGTGAATGGCCAGTGGTTATCCTCGGAAGATAAACGTCTATACCACCTACAAATAGAAAGTAAAGGACAGGTGGGGTACTCAACAGGACAAGTGGCAAGTAAAGAAACCATTCACCCTTCCAAGAGAAGGAAAGTCCAGTCTGGAACAGCAATACCTTCCACATCACAAGTCCTGTCTACCACAGACAGTGGTACTGAATCTGAAAACTGCAAAAGTAAGAGTGAAGATGATGAAGACGACGACGGTGATAAAGACGATGATGAGGACACTCAGAAAAAAACTAGAAAGCACTACAAAAGTAAATTTGCTGTAAGTATGGTTACATCAAGTGGAGTTTCCACAAAGAAAGCTGCTAAAATATGCAATGTATTATCACAACAAGGTATTGATATTCCAACTTCAAGTCAATCAGCAATTTACAAGTCCATATTCAAAGAGGCAGGTAAATTAAAAAAAGAAATGATACAACAACTTAAAATGGAACAGTGGTCCTTACACTTTGACGGCAAACGAATAGATGATAAGGAATATCAGGTAGTTGTACTTCAGAATGAAAGAACTGACGTGAAACTTGATGCACTGCGTTTAAAAGATGGCAAAGCTGAAACTGTTGCTGAAAAAATTGCCAAACTTATTGATGAATACAATTTGTGGAATTCAATTAAGATGATCATTACTGATACAACAAACGTCAATACTGGGAAGAGAAATGGAGTTGTTGTGAAGTTGCAACGTATGTTTAAATTAAAGGGTGTCACAATACCACAATTTATCGGTTGTCAGCATCACGTACTAGACAGGATTCTCCGTCTGGTGATGGACGAAGAACTTGGGGGTGATACCAAATCTCCAAACATTGAATACCCATTTGTGTCTGAACTGTTGAATAAGTATGATGAACTGAAGGATAAGTTTGTGAATGGAACTGTAGAAATTCTTGATAAATCAGGGTGGAGAGACGATATGAAGTTTTTGTACCATTTAACAAGAGTGTTTAGGTTCTATGAAGAACAAAGAAACTTCCCTCTGATTCACTTTCAGAACATTCCTAATAAGAGCAATGCCAGATGGAACTCAAGAGCCATTCTCGCCATTCTGGCGTTTATTCTTATGTCTGAAGCGAGAAAGAATTTGGAGAAGGTTTGCAGGTTCATTTCATATGAGTGGGCAGAACATTGGTTTAGTAGTCAAAAGTACAATGACAATGACTTCAAGAATTTATCTGATGTATTGAAGCCTTACAAAAAGGCATTGCAGTCATTCAAAAATCACTGGAAGAAAGAGCCATCCGTCATCGACATACCACGAAGTAATCAGATAGCTGAACGTGCAATCAAGGTGATGCAAGACCTGTATGCTTCCTGCAGAAAGAAAGACAAACTGCAACTTCGATTCATTCTAAGTAATAAGCGCTAGACTCTTTATGAGACGTGAGCATCATGTGACCCATGTACTAAACACAGTAGGCCTATAGACACAGACAGTTATGTATATTGTTGTACTAGACGCTTTGATACTGCTAATTTTGTAATACTTGTATAATTATATATCACATAATGTTTTTTGTTATATCACAGTACATGTTGCATAAATAAATAAAATAACAACAGGAGTATGACTCTTACAACATCTTCAGCCTTTAATATTCATTTACTGTACAAAAGTGTACCTATTGAAAATTCGATTTTTTGGTTTTGGGGTGACCTTTTTTCAAAATATGTCAAAATGAAACATCTATTCGTTCTTTTTACATAAAAGTTCATTGAATTACGATACAGGCCTAGTAGGTTGCAAAAAAGTCATATCCCTAGTATGTATATTATATATATATATATATATATATATATATATATATATATATATATATATATATATATATATATATATATATATATATATATATATATATATATACACACACATATATGAGTTAAAGTTCCTGGTAACAAAAGAAAAACTATTCAAACTAAGATGAGTAAAATATATTTATTAGTTAAATTTTGATAAATATTGTAATTTTTTTTTCTCTAACACAGAAGGCTTTTCATATAATATCTTCAGCTGTGTTTTTCATAAAAAATCTAAAAGACTATACGAAAGGCCTTATGTTTTTTGAAGAAAAATTTTTTTAAATATTTGTCAAAATTTAACTAATAAATATATATTACTCATCATAGCGAACCTTCTTTTCAATAAATATAGGGGAAGAGGATATTACCTCCTCCAAATCCACTTCAGTGGATTTGGAGGATCAAATAGTGCAATACTTGAAAAAATAAAAAGTATAAAGTTTTATTCTTCAAAAAACCAAATCCGTTATACAAAAAATTGAAATAATATCTAAGTACAAGCACAGAAACAATTTTCTTCTCTCCCAATTAGACATCGGTGGTCAACCAATTTTCTAATTCAATTTGTTTTGTTTTGATGTCAGAACTCATTTTATTGCTATGTTTTTGATTTTTGTATTTTTAAATTGTTATTAAATGCTTTAACATATATGGCTGATTAACTATGCAGACATTAGAAGAGTAGAATTAAAATCAAACAGTAAATTAGGAATTATCCCCAAAGTTTGCAAATATAAAACTTGTTTTTTTTTTCAAATCTAGATTGCATCTGCATAAGACCAATCTTAACTTGCTGTTCAATTAGGGTTTTGTCCTTTAATAGTTTTTTTTCTGTTTTATTACGATTACAACTTATTTACCTGAAATACCTATTGCTCAAAGAAAAGTTAACCCTACTGAGCATAGTAAAAAAGCAGAGAAAATGGTAGTTTGATTTAATTTTCTAAATTTTTCCATCAACTTGTGTAAACCGAATAGTGTAAACCCATTAACACCAAACAGTTTAAAAAGCATCAACAATAAACAATTTAAAGAGCAAAATTAAAATTCCATCATTAAACATTCTCTGAGTTGTTTTATATCTAATATAATTATAGCTAAATTAATTTTTGATTTTTGATCTTTTTTACATAGGTATTAAAAATCCCATTTCCATTTGCTGTACAACTGTTCATTAGGTGTTGTACATTATGTTCATTAGGCCGCCTCAAAAAAATATCACAATGTCACTCTAAATTTGCTACATTTGGCATCATTTTGTCTGTACAAGAAAAATAAAAATAAATCTTTAAGCCTAATTGGAAGGTTATTAAGTGAATTTACTTTTCTTTAATAAATAAATTTTAACTTAAAATTGATTTTTGTAATATTATTTGGATCGCAATTGTTTGCATAACAAAACAAAAATTAATGTTGTATTTCAAACAATTTCTTTTGCTTGTCATGAAATCTTGAATTTCTTTTTAAAATAAACAGTTAGTTTTACAAAGTTTGGTTTGTTTTAAAGCATTAATGAATTATGCATTAACTAATTTATTTGCATTTTATCTAATAATTTTACAAATGTTAAAGTTTTGACCATAAGTCAATAATTTAAATTTAGGGTAATTAAAGATAAAACTATTTAAATAATAATAACCATATATTATAGTAGCTTATATTATAACACTCATACGTCATAAACTGGGATTAACTTTTGCCCTATATTTGACTTTGCTCCATGCAGATTTTTTTATTTCAAAATGGTTTTTATTTAGTACCTCTATGTATGTTGGTTTTCTAAAACTACTTTTTCTAAAACTGCTGTAAATATCTCTTTGGTATGAACACTTCTGTATTATTTTAGTTGTGCGAACCTTTACATCCATAGCAGGACCTAGTAATGGTATTTTTTGAAAAATGAACTAGAGCTAAAAATAAGTGGGGTAACTTAGGCCAACAAAATGGGATGATTTTTGCGCAGGCTTAAGTCACCAAAAGTTAAAAAAACAGTTATAAATAGTCTTAATGATTATTTATAAGTATTAGGGTCGTTTAGTTTGTATTTGTTGTAACGATAAAACTTTTAATAACTTAGATTACACATATGTACAAAGAATTAACATATTTAAAATATAGTTGCTATCACTTGTTACCACATACATCAGGCAAGTAGTAAAAAAATAATTTTGTTGTATTTTAACTTAGATTGTGACCTACAATTGACGAAGGAATTACTAATTTCTGCATACAATGCTAGTAGTACTTTAGGTGAAATAGATAATACCACAGAGAAAAAGCCGTTAAGCGGGAATGGTTGGTGTCCAAAAGATCCAATTGGAAGTTGGTTAAAAATTAATTTTGGCAAGGTACTTGTCTTAATAATAACAAAAAATAATATATGTGTGTGTATATAATTTATCCTTATCTCGTAGTCGAAAGAAACTTTCATAGTAAAGAAAGTCTCCTTTAACTACAATTTCGAACATTAAGCTGCTTTTTTTTGTTGTCGAAAAGTTAAAGAATTTTAATTAATGCAGAAGTACATTGAGTTTTACAATTTTTGTAAAAATTACAATAATAATGACTAGAAAGTTATTTTAATCAATGGTTGTTTTTGTTTTTGTTTTATTAAAATATATTTTTAAAACATGTGCAGAGAGTTGCTGCATCGACTATCTTATAGCCTGCTGCTACAAGAACTTGTTGCTACATTGAATATCCTATACCCTGCTGCTACAAGGGAGTGCTGCTACATTAACTATCTTATTGCCTGCTGCTACGAGGAAGTGTTGCTACATCTACTAAGGGTTGGCTTTGGGCGAGCAATCTATCAATTAAAAAAATTCATTTTAAACTGTGTTTGGTCTGGTTTGTTAGCACTCTCTCTAAAACTACAATTCATAGAAGAAACTTTTGAAACTTTTAAATTTTTTAAAATCAGAATCTTTTAGAATCAGATTTAATTGCTTTACTCTTTATATTTTATGTTATTTATTTTTTTATTATAATTTTTTAGAAAGTTAATATAAAATTAATTGAAATGAAAATAACCTACTTGTATGCAACTTGGTACACTTTGCAATATTCTCAAGATGGACAGTCGTGGGAAGACTATTTAGATAATGATGTTGATAAATTAAAGGTCAGTTTCAATGTCTTAAAACATTTACAATTTATTATATTATATATATGTATATATATGTACAATTACATATATCTATAAATACATATATGTATATATATATATATATATATATATATATATATATATAAATATATATAAATATATATAAATATGTATATATATATACATATATATATATATATATATATATATATATATATATATATATATATATATATATATATATATATATATATATATATATATATATATAGATATATATATATATATAGATATATATATATATATAGATATATATATATATATATTTATATATAAAGATAGATATCTATATATATATATATATATATATATATATATATATATATATATATATATATATATATGATATATATATATGTATATAGATATATATATTTATATATACATACATATATAGATGCCCAAGATCATCTGTATTTTTCTATTACTCCCTTTTTCCCTTTTTCTATTCGCTTTTTAAACTTTAAAATCATCCACTTACCTTTTTTAGTGTTTATTATTGGGCAGGATGCCATCCTGGTACTAAATAATTTTATAAATACCTTATTTGCTTTTTTTTCTATTAATAAAAATGTAAAAGCAATTACTCAGCCAAGTTCGAACAAAAGAAGTAATGTTTCAGCTGCTGTTAGCATCATACTTCAGAAATTGCAGCATAAAGTTCAATAATAAAATCTCCAATTAAAAATGTCTTTTCTTTTGTATTTCAAAACAAAAGTTATTAATAACAGCCAAAATTAAAGACATTTTATTAGCATTCTTGTTTTGTAACTTTTTTTTTTTTTTATGGAATGAAATATAGGACGCATTAGTTTTACTTCACAATAAGCACTTCAAGTCAAAAAATTTATTTATAAGGTGTCTAGCAATCAGAACAAAAAGAAAATTAGGCAGGGATAGTTTTAAAAGTAATTTCAATTATGCCAATGAAAGAAATGAAGAAATCACCAGTTTGTCAAATATTGAACTTTGCGTATTGTATCCTTAATGCAATGAATTATTTTCTCCAGGTTGCTGGTCTGATATACAAAAATAAAAACATTTCACTGGATGACAGTTTCAATAAATTGTCTTTGGTGTTCTCTTTGTAAGCCCACAAATTATTTAGGTGCTGAAAAAACTCAGTGATTAAAATAGGCAAGCAAGTGGACGCTTAGTAATGTTAAAGAATATGGTGAAACAAAAGAAAAAAACTACCTGCCAGGTATTTTGCACTGTGTATCACATAGTAAAAATGAACCGTCTATTTTCTGATTTGAAAGAAATAATCTCTTTAGAGGTAGAAAATGATTTAAACATGGGTTGTATTTAAAAATGTGATCATCCATGTGCTGATATTGTCCATCATATTTTTAATGAAATCTGTACAAAGCAAAGTTGAAATATTCCAACTAGCAGGTGTTTTAGAATTTTGTGTGCTAAAAACAGTGAATGCCTGGGAGCTGATAAGTGATATTAACATGCTTTGTTCTAGAAGACTGTCAAAGTTTAGTGAATTGAACAGAAGTAGCATAAATAGCATTACCAATCATGTAATAGGGTCGATGACTCATTGAGTACATTACCATTCATAAATATAGGTAGATTTATAGATAGAAATATAGATAAGTATAAGTAGAGTTGCAATAACAATTAACTGAAAAAGTTTGAGTTTTATCTGAGTTAAAGTTCACCAGCAGCTGAGAGTCCCATGCTGTAACAAGAAAGATCTTTTTCAGGCTCAAATGTCCCTTCAAAGCAATCAAAGAGTGTTGGCTTCTTGTTGTATAGGACCAACGATATAACCTTAAGGAACCCTCTGAAGTTACAGAATTCAAAGAAGAGAGCTGTCCATTTATGTTACGATTGGTAAAAAAGGATTTAATAATCTTCAAGATGTTACCCGATGTGTTGTAAAAAGAGAGCTTATCGAGAAGAAAAGCATGTCAAACTTTATCAAAGGCTATAGAAATGTCGAGAATGGTAGCTCCTACCTAATCACAGCTAACTAATGCACAATAAAACCTGTTGTATATTACAGTTAACAAATCAGCAGTAGAACAAGAAGATGGCTATCCATATTGATGATCAGAAAATAATCAGATTCATGACTAAGTGTTTGTTAGTTAAAGACTCATATACCTTGCTTATGATAGTATGAAGACTAATGGGATGGTAGTTAGACAAGTCAGATCGTTCTATAGAATTTTTATAAACAGTGATGATAGATGCTGCTTTCCAGCAAGCTAATAACAAGACAAAAAACTCTGACAAGCACTTGTTATATTGTTTCGAAAGTATAGACAGCAGCTCTGGAGAACACTTTTGCGACGAACTATTTGAGAAGACTATAACAATTATGATGTCCGCACCATAAGCTGTAGAAAAGTCTAACCAGGAAATCGCTTTAGATACAGCAGCTGAATTGATACAAACGTCAAGCCATGGATTAACATGCATGCTGGCTGTATCATGTAGGATTTGATTAGTGGAATCAAGAGATGAGATTGAAAAAACGTTTTCGCAAACAATCCAGCTTTTCTTTAGGTTAGGTATCAAAGTTTGAACTAAGAGAGGTGGAATAACAGATTTGCCCTATTAATGACACTGTTAAAGATTCTCCATAAGTCTCTGGAGCCTAATATTTGAGATGAAATTTGAGATTTTGTTACCTGGGAATAGCAGGCTTTGGTGTTAGAAAAAATCTTTTTACAATGTTTTCTATTAACAGTAAAAGTATTTTCTGAAAAACTGCATTGGTGATAGATATGAATGTATTAGTTAGGATAGGAAATTGCATCTGCACATTGAGAGAAATTATGGAGAAGCGTGAGACCTGCCTTGGAATTGTTGAGTGGCAATATAAGACTCAGCGCCAGGCTGAATCCAAGAAGTTACACAAAAATAGCATTTGTCAGCAGGAAGATAAAAGATTTCTACCATCATAATAAAAATCATAAAAAGCGTGCTACTCAGCTGAAAGGTAGTTGTAAGAGGTAAAATGATAGGGGGATATTGATGATGAAGAAGAATGAGATTGTTATACAAAAAGTTTGAGGGAGTCTCATCTGTAGAAATATTTGACCTATGACCAAGAATATTAAATTTAACCAGGAATGGTGAATTATTATAACTCAAAACCTATCTGCTGGTCTTTATCAACAAAAGCTGCTTTCAGAAGGATTTCAGCTTTGCTTCTATCTCTTTTTATAACATTTTGGACTTCCTTTTAGGTTGACTAAGAAACTTTTACTGTTTCTATATAGTGATCTCCATCAGAAGATGATAATGCCAGTACCACGTGTAACAATTATAAACACTTCATATGGTTTTACTATGTTTTTTAGTATAATGGCAGATCTGCCAAAGGCCTTACTTATCATCAAATCTTATGAAACAAATTTAACAACTGCAGAATCAGTAAACTTGCAGGTCAAAAACCTGAATACCCAGGAGAGAGAAATGTAGTCATCCATTCTATTGATTTTTTTGGCTATTTTATCACTCAGAATAAGAACCTTCCTGATTTTAGGGAGTTGCAACTTGATTTGATGTAGCAAAATGTTAATTCCAAAAATTCTTTTTTTTATACACGTTCATAATAGTCTTTGAATTTCTCAAAAGTCTAAATGTAAATAATTTAACAACTAAATAGAAAAAGATAATTTGTTTTTTGCATTTAGGTATTTAAAAATTATATCATTTTTATTCCTACTTAACTATTTCTTAACTTTTTAAGGAATTATTTTTATGAATTTACATATATATATATATACATATATATATACATATATATATATATATTTATATATATATATATATATATATATATATATATATATATATATATATATATATATATATATATAAGGTTTTTAAGATCATGGTAAAAAAAAAAATTTAATCAGTCTCAGATTTAAATTGTTGCGCTAGACTAGTAAAAAACGCAATTAGTACGTGCGACGAGGAAATGAATTAAGTTATTCATTTAAGAATTAAGATCGATTTTTTAATGTGAAAAAAAAAGTGTCGACATTAACAAGCAAGATCATTCATTCAAAAGTTGAAAAAAATGTTTTTAATTTTTAATTGACGTCAGTTATTCTCCAGTTAAAATTGTTCAATACATTTAATAAAATACTTTATTAATTTATTTTTGTTATTCAAAAACTCTTTATTTACATTCTTGCTTTTTATCTTAAGTTAGGAAAGTTACAAATAAAGTTTGCATATTAATAAATATTATAATATAAAATAAGTTAATAACATTTTTATATTAAAAGATTTATTAATAATTTCGGTAAAATAAGTTAGCTGGTAAAGTAAACCGAAAATAACAACAACAAAAAAATCAAAAATAAAACTTGCAATGAAACGTATTGTATATGTTATATTTGTGTAAAACATAAAAGAAGATAATTAAATAATATTACAATATTATTAATTATTAAACAATGTTTACAATAATTACAATACTTAATTTTTTTTTAATTTACAAATGCAAAATTTACGTAGATATTTAATGTATATTCTCCCCCTTAAATGTCTTTGTTACTTACTCGGTGTAGTTAAGGCAATTTTAAAATACTATAGCGTCTGTATGATATTTTGTTGAGTACTACATATTTCCGTTAAATGATCAGGTCTGTGAATCGTGAAAAGACGGAAAAAATAAAATGATAAATTTTGTGGTATCATAATATATAAATGTTTGAAGCGAAAAAACCCAGACTGTAGATTTTTTTTTTTTTTAAATATTCTTAGAATCTTAATTCGCTTGTCCAAATTCGTATAAGATTTTAAATAAATACGATTTTTAGGTAAAATGAACATCATAGATAAAAAACTTTTAACATTTATTGGCGCTTTTTCTAGATTGCAAGTTCTTTTTTGGTCGGAATTCTTGTATTTTTTGTAAAAATTGATTGAAATATTGTATTTTGACAACTATATAAAGCTAATAGGTCAGAAACGATTAGAACTAGGATCTATAGTAAATTAAGGCACTTTTTCAAAAGATTTTAACTAAATTCATGTTAACGCCGATGAGCGAAAGTGATCTAAAGGCTCCAAAATGGTATTTTTTGTATTCACAATTAGGGGTAGTAAAAAGGATAAAATATAACATCTAAAGCTTTTGTTTGGACATAATACGCCTTTAAAATCATGCCAATTTCAAATAAATAAATTTGAATAATTTGTAAATCGCCTTAACTACACCGAGTATTTAAATAAAAGTAGCATTATATTTGACGGAAATTAGCAAGCCAACCAATTTTTCAATAAAATGTTATCAAAATTTCGGAAACTTTAATTTAACTTTCATTTAAAAGCTATCGATTTAAATAAGTTTTTTACTATTTGAATTTATCTTATGATAAAAATTGTAGTATAAAATATGATAAACAATAATACGATTACCTATGTAAGAAAGTTAAAAAAATGTTTAACTATTTTAAAATTCTTAGTTTTTAAATACTAAGTTTTTTAAATCTGAAATATGCGAAATCTTTCCATATAGTTAGGGTTGTCAAACGTCTGGATTTTACAAAAATTACAATTTTACGGATTTTACAAACCTGTAATAATTTTTTTTTTAGTGTTTTCCTTCGTAAAAGCCGTAAAGTTCTGGCATTCCTAAGTAAAATGTATAGTTTTCTTTATCGACTGTCGTTAAAAAGTTGTTTTAGCAAGTTAAAAAGTTACAAGAGGATCTTGGAAATCGTCAAAAATGTTTTGTTAAAAATTAAATACTGTTTAGCATTTTTTTTACATTTATGATTTAAAAATGAAAATAAAAATAAAAGAAGACAATATATGTAACTAATCGTTTAAACCTTTTAAAACTGTACTTAAAAGCGATTTACGCAATTAAAGTAGATCAAAGTTTCAATAAATAAGTTTATTAATTCATTCATTAAAACTGCAAACAATTGTCTTTTGTTCTAGTTTTCTATCAACAATATTAAACAAAAGAGAGAAGCAATTTAAAAATGAAAACTGACAAAAATTGCTCAAAATGAAATAAGTTGAATAATTATAATTAAACATTTATAAAATATAAAAATATTCCTAAAAAATAAAACAAAAAAAAATTCCTATGAAAAACCCAGCAAAAATAGAAAATTTTTATTGAAACTTAATTGTATTTAAAAAATACTTTTTTAAATGTCAGAATGTAATGATCTTTTTTTTTTTTAGCCGCACCTAAATTCCCAATTCGCTAAAACGCTGTATGAATTTTTTTTCTGGGTAACACCCTGATATATATATATATATATATATATATATATATATATATATATATATATATATATATATATTTTTATATATATATATATATATATATATATATATATATATATATATATATATATATATATATATATATATATATACATACTATATATATATATATATATATATATATATATATATATATATATATATATATATATATATATATATATATATATATATATATTATAACTGCATTCTAGATTATTTATGACAGCGTCAACCGTATTTGGGTGCCAATCTGGGCATCGTCTAAATTAAATTTTAAGAACTATTTTTTTAAATATGGTACTAGTAGTAGGATTTAAACCTGGGGCATTGTTTCAGAAACTGTGTGAGCTAATCACTTTGGTCTTAAAAGCGTGTTGTTTGACGAACATTTTAAAACTATTTAATAAACATAAAAACTTTATAAAATGGTAAATTAATGCTATAAAGCAAATTAATGGAGATGTTGTCACAACCCATTTTTCAAGTAAAAGTAAAGTGTAAAACCTAATATGGATTTTGAAATCTTTCATTATTACATAATTTTAAGTTTACATAACTTTGATATTTGAATACACTTTCGTTCTGGTTTTCTTAGAAAAAAAGGTGCTGCAACTCTCATTACCTTAGTTGCAATGACTGACAATAGTTATTTGTCAAACTGTCAAACACCCTCAAAAAGGCACTAACTAAGTTTAGCATTATATTATGTAATATATACATTTGTGTGTGTGTGTGTTTAATCTTATAAAACCTTTGCTTTTTTCTAAATGGTACATTGTGTGCAGAAAACGAGGTTCATTTTTTTTTTAATAAAAATTTATTACATTTTCAGTCATTTATTCAAGTTTTTTGAGTTAATTTCCCTATATTTATTTTAGTTTTGCGTCAATGAAAAATGTGGGTCTGCTAAAAAACATGGCCTTAAATGCCTAATTAATGCTGGAAAAATATGTTCTGGAAACGGAGTAAGTTTTGCTTTTATTATATTTTATGTTAAAAAAAAAAATTTTATATTTCTCAACTCTGTTATTGATATTATTATTAAATAAGATTTGTGGGGCTTTTTTTATAATTTTTATAGGTAATTTTTACATACTTTTTTTATAAGGGGACTATTTATAAATTTAAGTTATGATTAAGGCAATATAGAAATGTATACATAAAAGGTATATATAATTAAAACATATGCATCAAACATAAAAGTTGGATTTTTGGATTTCAAATAGAGTTATAGTTGTTAAGAATGTAATTTTAACATATAAAGTTTTAATTGTACAGTGTAATAGTATTGTTGATAATTACTCTCTTAAAAAGGTTAATAGAGTAATTATTAACAACGGCAACAAGCTATTTAAAATACTAGACTTAAATAGGTTATTAGAGTAATTATTAGCAACAGCAACATCAACAAGCTATTCAATAGACTTTTTTTTAAACTTTAAAAGCTTAATCAATAAAATACAGAAGCATAAAATTAATTGAGAATTAGTAAATATGACAATCAGCATAAACTTTTTGATTATTTTTATTGTCTTTTTATATACTAGGATTTTATTCTGAAATAGAAATAATCATGCTTAAAATATAACTTTATATTAAATTAAGTATGTCTTAATCTTTAACAGGCTGAAAACACAACTGATCACAAAAATGTGCTGATTAAGTTGCTACAATATTTTTGTCACTTTTTAGGCTGTTCATTCATCTATAAAAACGTTTGCTTTCACTAGCAAGAAGTAGTGCTTTATAATTTATAACTTTATCAAGACATCAAAATTCTCATTTACTTCAAATTGTTTATTTTATTTACAAAGAAGTCATTAACTTTTTTTTTTAATTACTACATTTTTTTTTGCAGTTTAATCAACAAATAAATACACAAGAAAAAAATAATTAAGTTTAATAGTTATCAACAAATAATTACACAAGAAAAAAATAATTAAGTTTAAAAATTATAAACAAATAAATACACAAGAAAAAAAATGTGTCCATTCTTGGAACGCAGAAAACAGTATAATCTTGTCACTAAGCGATGTTTTTGTTTAAAAAAACTAAGGTTAAGAAGTCTTAAATGTAATTTGTTCCTCAATTTTTCTGAAGGCAAAATATATTTATTATTCATACCATTTACTTAGTATACATATTCAATTTGTTACAATTAGTACTTTTAATCATTTATAATGTAGTTTTAATTATTATAATTGAAAGTATTATGAACTATTGCTAATAATTGAAAGAGACACCTACCTAAACCCTTAAATTTACATTGAAAACCCATTTTTGTTGTTGTAAAAAATATTGCTTAGGTCCTTTCATATAGTTTTACATTTTATTGTGAATTTATTGTAGATCTTTTTTTTTCTGTGGATTTTCTGATCATTTTTTTTATAGGTACAGTAAATTCGTAAAAGAAAAGTCAAACTTTAACTTAAAAAAAGTTTTGCTCTTTTTCTAAGTTTAAAGTTACTCATTAGATCTTTAATTTTAAAAGTTTAAAAAAGATAGATTTAAACAACGTAAAATGTAACATCTAATTTATTTCCTTGCATTTAAGCTTGATGCTAACTTAATTATGGAAGAGCTGCAGCTGATTTTACAAATGGATTTTGATCTAATGTTAAAAAAATTTTTAAATTGAATTTTAAAGAAAATATTTTTTTGACATGATCACCGAAAAAATAATGATTAAATTTGAAACCTTTTTCAATTATGGTCTACATTTAAGACAAATTGCTTTTTAAATATTTTAATCATAATTTTGTTTATGGTTTTAAATTTTTAACTTTTATATTACAATTTGGTTATAATATAAGCTTTCATTTTACACAAGTTGAATTTTTTACAATAGTTGTCTTCTTTGCTTATAAATTTTTTTTAATTATTATTCTCAATTCAAATAATAATAAGGTTTATACCAAGATCAACTAAATATTTTAAGCAAAAGAAATTTATTTTGTAAACAGTAATATACAGAACTTTTGTATCAAATGAAATAATTAAATTTTTTTAGTTCTTAGTGATTGAGAAATTAAAGTAAGTAGCTGTAATATGTTCAAAAACAAAGCAATTTTACTTTTAAAATTTTACTTGTTTTTAATTATTACGAAAAACTTTCATTTGATTGTAGCGACCCGGTTAACTTACAATATAATACTTTAAAAACAAATGTTGCCAAAGCATATGTACAAATGAATACAAAAATTTTAATATAAAGCATTGTAAATAAATAATGTAGTTATGGAAATATACTTAAAAAAAAGTATATGAAAAATCTTTACTATTATTAAAATTAAAAATCTGAATTTAGTGAGGTAAACTCAAATAGTTCTTGGCTGTGATTATTTAATGTAAAAAAAGTATTATAATAATTCAAAAATAAATAATAATAATAAAAATAGACATAACAACATCACAACAACATCAGTTAAGAAACATGACATCAGTTGAGGTGAAACTTAAATAATTTTATCCTTAACCACAATTAACCTAATTTAATTTAGAAGTTACAGCAATCTGTCAATTACTATGTATTGGTTTTTAAATTATCACATTAGTTTTTTGCACTTTATTATTTAGATTGAACTATATTTTTCAGGCATGCACATCTAATGGCACATGTGTTTGTAACAACGGTTATAGTCAAATAGACAATTGTTTAACAAGTAAACTATTTTTTTGTTTAACATTTTTTAAGTTTAACAAGTAAACTATTTTTTTTGAAATTTTCCAACAAGAAAGTTCTTACTAATTTATTTTACTAATTTTTTATTTTATTAATTTTTACCTAGAACTCAAACCAATTAATGGTAAATGGAGTGAGTGGTCAAATTATACAAAGTGCTCAAAAGATTGCAATGGAGGCATCCAAAAAAGATATCGCTTTTGTTCAAATCCTGTACCAAAGTATGGTGGTAAAGAATGCAAGGGTTTTTCTAGTTCCGAGAGAATATGCAATGATATACCTTGCCCAAGTAAATTAGCACCCAATATAGGTATGCTAAGTTAAAAATTTTTATTTAATTTAAAAATTTTAATTAACTTAACATTTGCGTAAAAGGTTTTTCTTCAAAAGGGACTTATTAAAGGTTCTATATTATTTACTCATGTTAAATGTATTCACTGATTATGACTGTCTTCTTTGCTTTTTCATTTATAAATTTGCATAATTTTTTTTTAATTTATAAATTTGCTTAAAAGCACTTTAATTTAAAATTCATTGCAGAAAAATGAAATTTTGCATTTTTTGTATTTTTCAACCCTCTAAATAAATTCTTGGAGACATAAAAGTTTCAATTTCTAAATAAACCCCTATTCAGAACACAGGGTTTCCACTCCTCTATAAAAACCATTAATATTATTGAAAAAAAATCCTTAAAAGTCCTTAATAACCTTAAAAAAAGTTAAAATTTAACTGTTCTCCTTTTTTTTTTTTAATTAAGAAATTTTATCAAAGTGAATGGATTATACTTATTAATAATAAAGAAAATATATAATTCATTGATAGTTTGCAAACTTATACTCCTATTGGATATATATTTAAATATATAAATAGATATATTTAAATATATATATATATATTTAAATATATATGTGTGTGTGTGTGTGTGTATATATATATATATATATATATATATATATATATATATATATATATATATATATATATATATATATATATATATATATATATATATATATATATATATATATATATACACATCAAACAATTAATACATTTTGTTTAACACCACCTCTTAAATAGTTAAGTATATTACGTTTGTTAACTACTTAAAGTAATTTAATGCCACCTTTCTCATAGATAAGTGTATTATATTTATTTACAATTTAAAGTAAGCTAATGCAATCTCTCTAATGTATAAGTGTATCACATTTTGCAGTTTATTGCAATTAATATATAAGTTAATAAGTAATGATGAAATGAGGTCAAATGAGTACGTTAGGGGTTAGTTTAAATGTTTTTAGCATAAGTGAGCTTTCATTGTTGCAAACATCAAATGATTAATCGATAAACGCTCCTTACATATACTAATCAATTGTATATATCTTTCAAAGTTATTTATATCCTAAAAAATCAGTATTATGAGCTAGTACAAATGGTGGTACCAGCTACTTTTGTTTAATAAGTGCAATTGTTATTGTTAAATATTTTGTTTTAGAATTTTTATTTTCAACTGTTGTTTTAACAATGATAAGGTTTGTTGAAACACTTTGTAGAAACACTTCATTAGTATGAAAATATGTAACTTTAATTATTATCATTAAATATTCTTCGTTTTCAGTAACTTCTGGTGTACCTTAAGGTTCTTTTTTTGTCCTGTATTATTGTTTATCTACATCAATGATCTTCCTAACACTCTTATATCCAGAGTGGCCTTATTTACTGACCAATCAGGTTTATTTTATGTCTACTCAATTGCTTGGATTAGGGAGCTGTTCTTGAATCTGATCAAGCATTAGTATTGACTTGCAGTGGCTTGCTATTTTTAACTTAAACAAAAACTTAGTTATTTAATGCAAACAATAGTTTGCATAAATAACTGCAATCTTTTGTATTACAATTCCCATACTAACAAGTTGTCATTTATAAATATATATATATATATATATATATATATATATATATATATATATATATATATATATATATATATATATATATACAAACATACATACATATATATATACATATATATATATATATATATATATATATATATATATATATATATATATATATATATATATTGTTATTCACCTCCTCAAGGCCGAGAAGGCCACTACAGATGAGGACTTAATAGTGGTTACAACACTCTCTCAACTCTATAACTCCAAAACACGAACCTTGAATTACAAGACCGCTGTGCAGAGAAAAGCATTTATATACATATAAATATATATATTTATGTATATATATATATATACATATATATATATATATATATATATATATATATATATATATATATATATATATATATATATATACATATAAAAATATATATATATACATATATATATATATTAGGGATATGACTTTTTAATTTTTTTTCAAATAAAATGTTTCCTGTATCATAAATCGATGAACTTTTACCTAAAATCATGAAAAAAGGCCCAAATAGCTTTCTGCAACAAAAAAAGGTCACCCCCAAAATAAAAATTTGATTTACCATTTTTATACATTTATTTTTGACCGATGTTTTAATCTTAAGCTTAATTCTCAGCTTAATTCTATTTATTTCATTATTTTGTTATGAATTTATAAATATAACGCCACACGTTACCATGGCAACGAAACGGCCGTGTGCCGGCAAATACTTGGAATTGTTATGTGATGACGTCATTGTGTTACCACGGTGATATAGACGACTGTAACAGACTGTAGAAGATTATAGAACTTAGTGGAACATTCTGGAAGCTCTAAATAATTATATAAGCGAGCTGCTGTCAGAGCTCAGTGTTGATAATGTGAATAGTTCTATGAAGTACTCTGCGTGTAACTGAGCTAATAAGGAACTACTGTAGCGAACTAAAGACGCTGTAAGTGTACGAAGTCTAAGTAGTTGTAGCATTATCGTTAGGATACGGACTGGATTATCGAACTGTTATCAACATTGACTGGATTATCGAACTATAATTGGATTACTATACAGTTAAAGTATTTTATTAATTAAACGACTTTATTAAACGGATATTTACGCTCAGCTATCCGTAAAGTTGTAACAATATTATATGATGTTTCACAAGAAAAGTCATACCACAGTAACAAAGAACAAGAAGACTTGGATTAAAAATTTGGTGAGATTTCAAGAGTCACACAGAAGAAGAGGAAGCGTGGCTGTAGAAGAACATTCACTCGATGAAAAATCCAGAATACCACTTCAATTGCAGATCGTAGGA
>NC_088921.1:26630000-26850000 GCF_038396675.1 Hydra vulgaris | reverse complement strand
ATATATATATATATATATATATATATATATATATATATATGTATGTATGTATGTATATGTATATATATATATATATATATATATATATATATATATATATATATATGTATGTATGTATATGTATATATATATATATATATATATACATATACATATATATATATATATATATATATATATATATATATATATATATATATATATATATATATATATATATATATATATATATATATATATATATAAATTATGTTATTATATTCGGCAAATAGATTGCTCAATTTTCCTAAAGAACAGAGCAAATGTTAATTAGTTGTAACACTTTTCTAGCTTTATTCTTCAATAGCCAGGGCCAACGACACAGGTTTCGAAGTGGGGGGCACAATTGTCAATTCTTAAAAAAAGTCTTCTATATCTAGAATTTTCTCTATTAAAAAAGAAAAGGTTTTTCTGAAAATAGTCGGGGGGGCTACCCCCTTTCCTTGCCAGGTGTCCTCAGCCCTGAGAGCATGTTTCTCTATCAGTAGTTTAATCAGTAGTTTCCTGATGAATCTTCTGATGGAGAAACATGTTTTTGAAGAAAAAAACTAGATAAGTTTTTACTAATTTATATATATATAGGCCTCTTCAGGAATGCGCCTGCCTCCACACCCGTGTAAATCTATTTCCAAAGGCAAAATATAGCTTGTACAATTATACAATTTTTTTTTCTTCTCAAACAGCAAAATTTATTGTTTTCTAAATTAACTTGTATTTTACTTTCGTAAACAAAAATAGTAAAAAATATTTAAATAAAAATAATGATTTATTAAGTATTGCATTATCACGCAATGATAAAAAAGAAAAAAAAAATATTTATTCATTGTTATGTTTTTGTGAGCATTGTTAAAGGTAAGAAAAGTTAAAGAAGTTTGTAGTTAAATAGTTTTTTTAAAAATTTTGACATTAAATAAACTTCATAACTTCAAACAACCACCAATTTCATTAAAAACATCTTTAAAAAACTGTAAAAAAACAACAACAATAAAGAAATAAAAAGCATTAGTAGTTTTTAAAAAGCTATATAAGTTTTTTGTTTTTTATTTTAAAAATATTTTTAAAAATATGGACTTTTAATGCACAATACTTTTATGGCTGCGTTTTTAACTTATTATCTAAAATCTGACTTAATTATAGTGAAAATAATAGATACACACTTGTTTAAAACTTAATTTGAATATTTTTTAATTTACAGAAACTTAAGAAGTTTTTTTTTTTTAAGTAATACCTAATAGGAAACTTTTCAAGAAATTAGAGCTCTTATGGCAGTTTTTTTTTTTTTATGGGGGGGGGGGGGGGGCCCTTAGACCCACGAACTGCAGCACTGCAAGATATATATAGATTGTTATTATTTATTATTGTTATTATTATTATTATTATTGTTATTATTGTTATTAATATTATTGTTATTATTGTTATTATTATTATTATTGTTATTATTGTTATTATTATTATTATTATTATTGTTATTATTATTATTATAAAATTATAAATTCAGATTAAACATTGTTAATAATTCCCTAATTATATAACCATATTTTTTTCTTCAATTATTAGCAACTTAAATTTCTTATGTTTTAAATTAACGATTGTTTGGTTCAATATAAACAATGTAATCTATTTGTTTAAAAAAAAACTAATTAAAATTTCGTTCATTGTTTTTATAATCTAAATAACAATACTGAACTAAACAATTTATCAACTAATGACAAAATTTAATCTAAAATAACACATTGTTAGTTGTTAAAAAATAGAATGCAAGTTATTCTAAAAAGTACATCATCACTATTATCATTAGTCCTTAGTGACACAAAGTTTCACAAATTTTCCACTATGGTTTCATGCATTATCTACATTGGAGACCTTTCAACAGGCAAAGATTGAAATAATTTGTTAGCTAACAAATTTTTTAACATCTTTGGTTTTCTAATAAAAGAATATAAAATATGTTTATCTTTTTATAAATTCTGACAGGCTCCTTTTAAACTTTTTTAAAGGTATCTTTTCAAATAGAAATAAATAATAGTATTGGAAAAAGCATCTTTATTTATTAGTATTATGTAAAATTTAGCACATGGAAGTTGTTTAATGAGATGGCTGTTGCTGTTTCTTTTTAATAATCCTACTAAATTGAGAAGTTGTTTTTGAACAACTCGAGATGTTTATCTTCTTTGACATATTGCTGGTTATTTACACTAATGCTGGTTTATTTACACTAATGCTGAGAACTCTGATTTAAAATGGTACATAGTAGCAAACTGTAATAATATGGTTATTACTCATTTAACAAGGAAAAGTTATGCTTGTCCTAAATTACACCAGAAATCATAAACATCCTTTGCATGTAATTCAACTTGCAATACGGATTTGGATCTCATGTCAATTAATTCATCTTTAAAAAAATCTTCATCATTGTGATCATTGATATCAACAATAAATGGGTTATTGTTTGTGGTTATTTTACAGAAAAAGTACCTTTCAAAAGAGTTCTGTAGTGTTTCAAGTTAATCTCAAATTTCTTTTTTTATCTCTTTATTTAAACTTCTTTCTATATCACTGTGCAACTGCAGCTCTTCCAACATAAAAAAAATCATGGTAACACCTAAATGCACTCTAATTTTCTTAAGCAACAGCAAGAGTTGTTACAAGGCCAGGACCAAGGCCTAAAGTTTCAAGGCCAAGAGTTTTAAAGTCAAAGCCAAGAACAAGAGCTTCAAGGTCAACCAGGGTTCATGGCACTCAGGGAAAACCTGGAAAATTAGGGAAAAGTTTTTAAATTCTGAAAAATTAGGGAATTCCTGGAAAATTCAGGGAACTTTGTTTGAAAATCTTTAAAAACAGGGAAAACTTTTTAGTTTTATATAAGATTATATGATAGATACAAATTGTTATTTTTGAAAATATATTTTTTATATTTATTGGACTTTTATGGTTTTGTTTCCTTATTAAACTACTTTTTATTACTTAAAAACCTTCCTTTAACAGATTGCTTTCAATGAATTAAGATGAAGTATTTAATTCCTTAAAAAATCATAATAAAAACATTAGTGAAACATGGATTCAGTTGCGAAAGTATTATATCCTTTAACATTAACAAGGAAAATTATATACTTTTCACCACCGAACTTAGGAAAAAAGTGCATGAAAGCAGGTAAAAATCAGGGAAAACGGATTTCTAAATCTGCCATGAAGCCTGTCAAGGCCTACGCAAACATTTTGAACGCCAAAGACATAAGTTTCGTCCTTACATTAAGGTCAATTATAACCATAACTGCAGGTAGCAAGTGGTGTGGCAATAAAAAAAACCATCCTGAATTTGACGAAGTCAATAAGAAAATCTATTTGAAGATATATATGAAAGCGGAAAATAAAAATAAAGACTTGAAATTTTTAATTCTCCATTTTTATGTATTTTTGTGCTTATTTCTAACAACTAATACTGACATCTTTTAATTAAAAATATGTTGATATTAGTTGTTTGCATTAACTATAAATCATAATCATTTGTTATCCCTATATAGCCTATAAGTCTTTATTACATTTAAGAAACATCAAAGTTTCAAGCAACGAATAAGACATACGAGCTCTATGAGGGCACATTATCAACTCACTCTGATAAAAGATACGCTCAAAAGAAGCTGATTTTGCAGGAACACAGAAATACTTGTCAAATATAGATATTTTTTTTTTTTTTTAAATCTTTATTTTATTTGTTCAAGATAGCTTATCAAAACTTTTTATTTGCAAAAAAGCATTTTTTTTGTTATTGTTGTTGTTTTTTGGTATAGGGATTGTGAATCTGTGTAACACTATTTTAGATGTCAAAGTGGTTTCTGGTGTTGTTCTTGAGCAAATCTTTGATATCTCGGTGACTATAAAAGAAGGATAATTAAATTATTGCTTATTGGTTTGAGTTGGATTTTATAAATAAAATTAAGAAAACCTTTATTGAATATGCATAACTAATAACTTTTTTAAACAGGTTTAGATAAGTTGAATGAAAGCAGTAAATAAAAAAATAAAAATAATATATAATAAATTATAGTTTAAATATAGTGAAAACTATTTTAGTTCAAAAAACCTTTAAAATTCTATTTTTATTTTTAAAACAAAATCATGTGTTAAAATCATTTTTTTAATTTTTTAATGTTTTAACTAATCAAAAACGTTAAAATTTATCATGTGGCTTAACGTATAGATATAATTAATTCCCATTAAACAATCATGTCATTAATTACTGCTTTAAATAGCTCGTCGAAAATGGCATCTTAAACCGTGGCATAAAACAAAAAATTAAGTTTTAAAGCTTTCAAGTTAACAAAAATAACTCTGGTAAACAAAATGAACTGTATAAAAAAATTTTATATGTAAAGTTCTGAATTCTAAGAGTAAAGGTGAAAGGCCAAGGCCAAAATGTTCAAGGCCAAAGCCAACAGATTCTAGGCCTTAACATTTAGTCTTAAGGCAAGGCTGAGGCCTAGGTCTAACAACTGTGGGGCAGCTAACCAAGAAAAGGACACTGAAGAGACAGATTTACATCGTTGAAATAGTTAAAATTGTTAGCTAAGTAAGCTAGTTCTTTCAAAACGTTTTCTGTCTCTAGAGTTTGATACAAAGTCCTTTCTTTATCTTTCTCGAATAAACTTTGATCTCTACTACACACAAAATTCTATCATGCCTAATAAACAAGATTTATGAAAAGTTTTTGCAATAGTGTGTGGCTTTTTGTTGGGCAATACAATATGCAACTTTGTATGTTGTTTCCAAACATGGTTTCTGTGTTAAAGTAAAACCTAGTTAGGGTAAATGTGCAAGCTTTCTCAAATCAAGCTTTTAGGCCCGAAAAACATTAACACAAATTTCGCTTAGTAACAAATGATTTACTTTATATTTAAATTTTTTACTTTACTGTAAACTAACAATAACAAGTTTTATGTTGGAAAAAGAGCTACTGCATTAAATGCCCATTTTAGTTAGTGACGTTTTAATATTTTATTATTTTGGTACTAATTTCCTCAACTTACAAAGTAGGACATATTGTCCGCTTTGCTGGAGAAAATGGAAAGAGCTGTTAATGTCAGACAAGTTTCTTAAGAAATTCATCGAATAAATTTAAACGGTGCATGGTTTGATATGCTTTAAAAAATGAATAATTTTTTATTTTTATTTATTTGTATATTGTGTGTAGTAAATAATTTTTACTAAGTTTAAAAGCCGAGAAAATAAGATTGGTTAAATTATAATACCGAATTAAAAAAAAAAGCTAAGCTAAAATTACGGTTGCTAATATGTTAAAAATAAATAAAAAGTTATTTTTTATGATATTATATAATAATTTTTTATAATAGTATAAATTTAATTATTATTATTATTATTATTTTTTAATGCATTTTTTAACCATAAAATTGAATAAAGTACAAAACTATTTATAATTTTACAAAATCAGGTTTCGTGTCACTCAGTCAAAAAAAGTCATTAGAGTGACACCTATTTAATAAAACAAAACAAACAGCAAAAAGTAATAATAAAGATATTGAACTAAAAATTTAAAAAAATAATTAAAAAATCAATAAAAATAAGGATAATATTTAAAAAAGCAAGACCAATTACAAAAAAAATGGAAATAGTGAATTAGAGGACATAAGAGATAATGATTAAATAAGATAACACAATGATTAAATTTCAGAAAGGTGATGATAAAAAAGAAAGAAAAAAAAGATGATATATTTATATATCAAGGTGAAGCGAAAATATTAAATCACTTGAAGAGTTGCAACAAAAGTAAAAACCAACAACAACACAAAAAAACAAATCAATATAAACAATACATAAAAGAACACAACAATAAAACCAATGCACAATAATACACGATTTATAAACAACATAGGCGTCACGAGAGAGGATAGGGGGACGTAGTCCTCATCCTCCGCCCACCATTCCCGACGCAAGCCCCCCCCCCCCTCCGATGAAAATTATCAGTTGGAAAAACAGACAGTCACCCCACCTCCTCCCCTTCAAGTTCTCTTTAGGACGGACCTGATAAACAGAAATAAAAACAATCTAACACACAGAAATAACGACAGTATAAACAATGCAAACAACATTGATAATTAAAAGTTAAAAAATTGTTCATTTTAATTTCTTTCATTAACTTATTATAGTTTTCTATTTTCGAGATTGTCACGAATATTCTTTTTTAACCTTAAGTTGCTTCGATTTTTTAAATGTTTCTCTTCAATTTTTTTTTATTTTTTTTTTATTTTTCATTTTTATTTATTTACTTATAAAAAGTAATAAAGTGAAATACTTTATTAGATTTTTAAATCTTCTATTCTAAACAATTTTTTTTATTTTCTACTTTCTTGTTTATCTATTTTCCTTCTTTTCACTGTTAAAAATAAAAACACTTTTCATATTTTCAACCATTGAGGATGTCATTGCAAAAAAGATTTATTTATTTTATTAAATATTATCAATTTACTTTGCAATATAATTATATATAATACGTAATAAATTTGCAATATAAGTTAAATAAAAATAATTTAGATATGGGTGATGTTACCGTTTTGTTTTATGAAAATGTTGAAGACATGAGGGCTTTAAAACAAGATCTAAACATTCCCACATACAAAGGTTTTGTTGATAACTTTGACTTCTCATCTTCTTACGTTAACCACGCTAGTATTCGCATGTATGCTTACTTCAGAGCTCCAGTTTCTGGGTATTATACTTTTCAAGTCGCTTGTAGCGGTATCTGTGAGTTATTATTTACAGACGATGTATCAGACTCAGAATCTGCTACAAAGATAGCTGGCTGTCGTGATTCGGTTAATAGATATGAGTATGATGCGTAAGTATCACTTTATTGTGTATAATGTAGATTGAAATAAGTGATGTGTCGAGCCTGTTTTTGTTTTAAAATTCGGTTTTAAAAGTTTATTTAATATAAATGTTATCGTAATTTGATGAAGCATATATGTTTTACACTAGAAAGAAAAAAACAAAATTGTATCTCAAACCGAAATCTAAATTGAAGACTTAAATATTTGAAACCAGTATTCAAACAAATCAGCTCCGTGTCTATAGAATATTCAAATAATATTTTCTAGCTACTCGACACACTTCAAATTTTTATATAAATCTGAAAAAAAAATATGTTTAAAATAAAAAGATTTGCGTGTTTTCTTTAGTTTATTTTGTTACTAGACGCGAAGAACAAGTTTCAAACAGAATCAATTTAAAGATTGCCAATCTATATTATTTGGAAATCATCTTGGTAAATCGCGTATTTATCTTATCACACGCTTCGGCTGCTGTTGTATTACCCAGTGGTAGTTCTGTGGCACCAATAAGTTACGAGTACCTTTTAAGAAAAAACTGATTTTGTTTATGGTATTTTAATGTTGTTTAACTCTGTATAAAAGTAATAAATGTTTTCTTGTTTTGTAATTTTATTTATTTTTAAAAGTTATTTAAATTTTTTAAGTCTTTTTTATTTTAACATTTTAATATTTTAAGTACTTTATAATTTTATATGAAGTATAATAAATAAAACATGTATTAGCTTTTTTAAATAAATGTATCCGCAATTAATGAAATTATTTCTTCAATTTCTTCAAATTATTTTTTAGCTTATATTTTTTAACTTTTTTCATTTGAAACTATGCAGCTGCATTATACTTTTCTCTGATTAATGCGTTAACTGATTGCGAATCAAGTCACATTTCATTTTAAAATTTACGTTATAAAATATTTGATATAAAAATGAAAACAGTAAATTATATTGCTCTGCAACATAATTTTTTTTTTCATTTTCGTTTCTGTGCGTTATTTTATTTTTGACTTAGATCCTTTATATATATAACCAATACATTTGTTTTTAGATGATTTTGTTGTTCAGTAAAATATATTAAATGCAAGTTCTTAAACATTTGAACAAGAAATAGTGGAGAAAAGAAATAGTGGACTATTGCATACACTTATTAAATACAAAGTAAATTGATTTTATCAACCATGTAAAATGAACTGTTAATTTTTTGAAACTAGCATGCCTCGTTAAATATAATTATTGCTGAAACTTTTTTATTATGCTTTAACGGAAGACTCATTTCGTCACCTAATAATTTTTTTGTATTTTTCTACGGGTTTACATATTGTTGGTAAAAGGCGGTAAAACAATTTTATGAAATGAAATAGCATTAGTGCTTTCAAATGCGATACCCTTTTTCAATACCAGTATTTCAATATAAAATAATTTCAACACCATCTAAATATTAATACGCTAATGAATGTTATTAGTGCGCATAGTTACGTATAGTTACGCATAGTTTCGCCTATTGTTCGTGTTGTTACTTACGGTTCTGTATTCTGTAAAATACACTATTTCTTAGTTTTTAAGTAGTTTCTAGACTTTTTTTATGCGCGGTTATATATGTGCCATGCGGTCTTTTGAGTCAGGTCAGCAAGCGAATTAGAGCTGTTATACTTTTGAATTTAAGAAGAATTGATGTCGTTCATTGTTTAAAATAATAATTTTAATAATCATTTGTTTGCTGTTGTTTGTTGTTTTTTTTCTAATTTTTATAGCCTGTTTTCATTTTTTAGAAGTTAAATTATTTATAAATTAAGATTATTAGATTATTTATAGATTAAGATTATTAGATTATTTTTTGTAGAAAGAATAATAAGAATAAAATTGTATCAATGTATTTAAAATAAAAAGTTAAATAAAATAAGACTGTTGTTTGTGGTCATGTAAGTTTATATAAATAAGTTTGCGTTTATTTCAACCTATTTTATATTTCTCTCTATCTATATTGTATATTTTATATTCTGAGGAAAAATAATGAGGAATAGAACAATTAAAAAAAATTCTTCAGGAATTTGTCAAAAGAATTTTGTGTTATGCTTCATTTTAAGGTATCTGTAATTTTGTTTATTAGAAATTTTTGATTTTCCTAAATGGTTTCATCTTTTTCCTTCGAATGTTGTAAATTGTAGTCTGCATTCTTTGTTACATTAAAAATAATTAATGCTAATAAATGTTGTTTTATAGTTGTTAAAGGTTTGCATATATGTTTTTGATAAATACGTGTATGTGATGATATATGTTATATAGTTGTTTTATAAATGTGTTTATATAATTGTTTTTATAATAGTATGAATTGTATTTTATCTAATGTGTACATGATTGTTAAATGAGGTGTTTTTATATGTTATATAAAATTAAAAAAAAAATATTGTGTTTTATAGTTCGTATAACTACAAAACACAATATATTTGAGATCTAGAGCAAGATTCGTCAACCTTACCAGTCAAGCGGTGTTACTGCTTTAGGTCTAATTGTAGTCTAGTAGTAGGCAACCCATAAAGTCTTGCCCTTTTATGGTACGAGTTAAAAATGATAGGTTACATAATGAAATGATAGGTTACATAAAATCTTTTTAAAATTTTATTAAGTATTTAGTTTATTGTAATCTTTTTTTAAATTGTACTTTTAAATTTAAAGCTTTGTGTTATAGATGTTAATACTGAAAATATAAGTTACAATAATTCTTAGATGGGGTCTAGCGTTAAAAGATATTTATGAGTAGTTTCATGCTTTCACATGCTTTTAATAATTGGAATAAAAGCCATGACAATATTTTGTTATAAATAAAATTTATCTATAGTGTTGTTAAAACCTTTGCTCTTTGAAAAAAATGTTTCTGGATTTTCAATAAATGTATAATAATTTCTTTCGCATGAATGAATTGTGGTTTAGGATATAATTGTGTTATTATATGTTTGTTTTTCTATATTTAATTTTAATATGAATACGCTAATTTAATAGTAGTGTCGTTTCACTTTCGTTATTAATAAAGAACTTTCTAGGCTTTTCTAAAAGCATTTCTTTACTCCGTGTGGTCTTTCAAGCAAGGTCTACAAGGCGATTAGAACTGTTATAATTTTAGTTACAAGTGGAGTTGATGTTGTTCTTTGTTTAATATTACAATAAAAATTTAAATAAATGTTAGTTTGTTGTTGGTTATTTGTATTTTTTCTAATTTTTATAGTCTGTTTCCTTTTCTTTAAATAAATGAAGACTGTTATTTGTGGACATGTAAGTGCATTTACATAAATTTGCGTATATTTCAGTATATTTTATATTTCTCTGTATGTATATGTATATTTTCTTTAGATAAAAAAAAAATAAGGTATAGAAAATAGAAAAAGTAGTAGAAAGTAAAAAAAATTATGTTGGAAGTTGTTAAAAGAATGTTGTGCTATGCTTCTTTTTAAGGTATCCGAATATATATTTAGATTTTTAAATTTGTTCTTGAATGGTTCCATTTTTTTATTACTTTAGATAAAAATATACTAACTGACATTGCCAAAAAAAATATGGGTATTAATAAATCCTAAATTAAATTGTTAGAGGTTTTTATTTTGAATAATAATTGTAATAAATTGTTTTAATTTTTGCTTATTTATTTTTGACCTCAATGGTAAACCAGTGGTTAAGCTAATGAGTTTAATTCTAGATGTTTATATATCATATATGTTCTAAAGTAATTAGATTTGATTTTTTTTTTTTTATATATTGCTTAACATGAGGCCTTTTGATTTTGTTTTTTTGTTTGTTTTTTTCTTTAAGTAGTTAAATAAAATTGTTTTATAGATAAAA
Source organism: Hydra vulgaris (assembly GCF_038396675.1). Lineage (NCBI taxonomy): Eukaryota > Metazoa > Cnidaria > Hydrozoa > Anthoathecata > Hydridae > Hydra > Hydra vulgaris. The sequence goes on along the minus strand of NC_088921.1, from coordinate 26,839,295 downwards.
ACTAAGTGAGATTCAACATCGTGTTTTTGTTTTTATTTGCCAAATAATATCTTTGTTATTAGGATTGCAGGTTTTTGTTGATTTCTGTTAATTATTTTTTACTCAAGACACTTTAGAACTAACACTAAGTATAAATCTTACTATAATCAGTATCAAAATATGAATACTAGAATTTCTTAAGCTACATATCTTTTTCTTTTTTTTTCTTTCACAGTTACCATTTATAAATTCTAATTATAGTGCTAATTCATGAACACAATAATAAATATATAAAATAATGCTCCCCTTTATTATAACTTACTTATTCTAAAATACAATAATAAATTTGTAAAATAATGCTTTTGTAGTTTGAGATGATCTTGTTTTCTTCTTTTGGTATTGGTAAGTTATACTTGGCTTTCCTTCTCTGGTGCTTGCTGTTATTAAAAACAACCTAATATTTAAAGTTACGCGGTCTTTACTAAATGCCAAGACCAATAAAAGCTTAAGGCTGCTATTGTTCCAATTTTTACAGAGGAGAGCAAAACTAATTAAAACTTTTATAGCGTTCTTCAGCGAAATAACCGGGACAATGGCAGCCCAAATAGATGATTTGTACTTTATATTTTTCAGATAATATATCAAGTCAAATTGTTATTTATTACTAACCTGTATTACGGGTTGCTTACTGCTAGGGTTAGGGTATTAATTATTTTTAGACAGACAGATAGATAGAACTCAGTAAGGACTTAGATTTTGTAGATTTAAAAGCTTCTTTTGAATATTCTTTTAAATCATTGAATATGTTTTATATATATTAATAAATTTTGTCATTTAGGTTTCGTAGCATCATCAGTTGGTGCAAATAGTAATGTCTTTTATTTTACAGCAAATAGTAATGTCTTTTATTTTATTTTAAAAAGAATCAATAAATATTGTTTATTTAAACATAATCATTAGGATAAAATAGATAAGATAGATAAAATAGCTTTTTTATTTAATATTTTTTTATCTAGTTATAACTTCAGTTGCACCAGCCACAACAAGTAACTTAGTACATTTATTTTAATATACTTGAATTACATTTGTTAATTAACTTTTTAAGCAATAAATATTGTTTATTTCAACATTATCGTCAAGATTATATAAATCAACTTTAAATAATGGTAACTCATTAATTCATATTTTATTATAGATAAATGTAGATAAAAAACCTAAGTTGGAAATTTTTGTAGATTTAAAAGCAGTAAGCTTTTTTTTAAAGGTTCTTTCTATTTTGGGATTAAATCCACTATCACTACATTGGTTCTATGTTTATATAATGTACTTTAATAATTTTTGTCATTTTGGGGTTTGTTACTTTTCTGTTTTTTATTTAATAAAATTAAATTAAAAATGTTTTTTCTATTTTAGATCTGAAGCAACAGAATATATTGTATATATAAATTATGTTAGTGTGTCAATGTTCTTAAAGAACAGAGCAACAAATTGGTAAAAACACTTTCTCAATTGCTATAATATTTGCTTGATTATAAGTAATACATTTTTCAATTATAATTTTGCTCCATCATTTAAAATTAAAATTTTAAAATTCAGTTGAAAAAAATATATCAATTTTTATTTTTAGAATTTACGTATGAAGATTATAAAGTCTTTCGGAAAAAGAAGCCCGGACCTTTGACCCATTAGTCATTTCAGAGGTGGGTTCAGTATGGGGGGACTGACCACCCATCATTTAGATGGGGAGGTCAACACCCCTCATACAGGGGTCGAAGGTCCGGCGGGATAATTAAAAATTTTCATGTCTACAATTAAAAAAATGTTATTTGTAGACATGTTAGTTTTTGTGTATATATGTATATATTTGATTTTTGAAAATTTTGTTTTTTCTTTTGTGTATGTGTGTGTGTGTATGTAACCCACGCCACTTGGTAATATAGGCACTTTAAATTAGATCAAAAAAAAAACATTAATTAAATTAAAAAATACTAATCTGACAGTTATAACAAGCTTTTTTTTATCAAAAACATCTAATTTTTGGCATAAACTTAAATTTAAAAAAAAAGAGCCTAATATCTCCTACTTCTGTTTTTTAATTATATATTATGCTTTGCATAATTTATGGACAATCCCTTACTGTTATATATTTAATGTCTGTTTTCTGGCCTTTTTTAGTTATATATATATAGAAAATATGTCATTTTTTTATGAATCAAATTTTATTATATTTTCAAATAACTGATTATGCTTATCCTAAAATAAAATGATTTTATATATTTTTTGAAGTTCAAACGTAATTGTATTCATTTTTGTTATTTTTTAGTTGTCATTGCTTTATTAGTTTACTTACTGTTGAAACATGGTTTTAATTTATTAAATTCATATGATATGAAATTTACTGTGTTAATCATTATTCACAGTTAATAAGAAATTGGGATTCTAAACTATTGAGGTAAAAATAATTTTGTTTAGTGATAACATTAAAAAGCCTTTTTTTTTAATGGTTAATTGTACTATAGCTATTTTGTTGTATTATTTTTTGCCGATGCCATTAAAAACAATAACTAATTTATTAATATAATATTATTAAAGATTCTCCAGAAGTTACGAGAGCCTAATTTTGGAGATGAGATACGAGATTTCATGACCTGAGAATAGCGGGTTTTGGCATTAGACAAAACCTTTTTACAATTGTTTCTATCAGTAATAAACAGACGTCTCTTTTCTGGAGAATTGTTTTGCTGATAAATATAAAAGTAACGGTCGCAGCAGCACAGTGTGAGAAAACCATGGAGGAGAGTGAGGTTTGACCTGGAATCGTGGAGAGGGAATAAACGATTCCATGCCAGCCTGAATCCACGAAGTTATGTAAGAAGCACCTTTGTCTACAGGAAGACGAAAGATTTCTACCCAAGGGCCATCACGAAGAAAATCACGGAAAGAATCCCAGTCAGCTTTACTATAGTTGTAAGAGGTTCGATAATAGGGGGATTCAGGTGATGAAGAAGAATGAGATATTAGTTTTAGAGAGATCAAACTGTGATCTGAAGAACCTAAGGGTGAATGTGGAGAAACTGAGCACTGACTAGGATCAGAAACAAGACATAAGTCGAGTAGAGAAGGTAGATAATTCGGGTTGTCAGGAAAGCGAGTTGGAAAGTTGACTATTTGAGTTAGGGATTGAAAAAGACAAAAGTTGAGGGCTTTAATGCCTGCAGGGTCACTGACACTAGAGCCAAGCCATTCAGAGTGGTGAGCATTAAAATCACCGACAACAACTATATTGCTGATGGATAAAGAGAGAGGGCTTGGTCAATACGATCAGAAATAATGTCAAAAAGAGTGCAGTCTTAAGATGAAGCAGAGCGATATAGAACAAAGAGAAAGGCAATAAAGTGAAGTGGTGCTAAACGAAAGCACATGAAAGATTAATCTGTGGATTCAAACTTAGTTTCATGACAAATGAGTGAATTCTTACGAATGTAAATGCCGAGGCCAAGCATGTGGCTATTAGAGTCTTTACGAATTAGAGGAAGATAACCATCAACACTAAGATCACAAGATGGGACAGCCGAACTCAAATTAGTCTCACAAAGAGCAAGTAGGTCTGGTGAACTTTGCAAGAGATAAGACTCAACAGAAGAAAAGTTACTTCGAAGACCACGAATATTAGTTCAGAGAACTATGTGATGATGATGGTTTTTTGTGTTTTATAGTTTTTGGTACTTTATTCGTATTTAAATTAGATTGAAGAACTTGACTCAAAGCATAGATAGTACTCAGAACACCGTTTAATAGCTCAATCAATTGCCTCATTACTACTAATAAACCCTAAGCCCTAACAAAGGGCTCCAAATGTGGCCTCCGCAATGCACACCAAAAGTACAAACAGTGACACCATCCATGTGCAACATGGCACTGTTAATACTTTGATATTTTTCAGCTGTTGATGGAATCAGCCTCTCTGAGAGCTACCACAAAGTTCGGGAAACCTGACTACCAGCCGGCCTCAGAACCATAAAACTGAGTTTTAGAGCTGTACCCTCATTAGGAGATAATAAAAGAGTTGCCTAGTCATAAAAACTGAGACACAAGCAAAACCCATGCATTGAGTCAAGAAGATCCAGCATTCAACATCCTAAACTGGAAACAATGTATTAAAGATACATCTGCGCCAGCCTAATAGATGAAGAAGGGTGCGAAGCTGGTCAACAGATAGAATCTGTTTACCCCTTAAGTCTTTGCCTAGGAGGTCTTCTACAAGACAGTAGCCGGGTGCATTTAACATCTACCCAAGATGAGTATTTTTATTGAAACACCATCTCTAAGTAAATAGAGACCTTAAACTTAGACAAGTGGAAACTTAGTAGTGCAGAAGCAGCTTTTAGCTTAAAAGTCTCTACTACCCTTCAGTTGTTGAAATTCAAAACCTCATCAGCATACCCCTCTTTCACAATCTGATGTCAAAATGAGGTACCTAATACATTAAATTTCAAAAATATATGGTTTTCCTAGGAAATCCTATAACGGCACTTCTATTCAAATTGAAAATATGAAATTTTTAGTTACTTACATGATCTCATTTAAGTTTATAGTTATCAAATATAAATGTAAGTTAACAAAAATGTAACCTTTTTAGAAAAAATATTATCAGTCGGGTCGTGGCTTAATAGCTCAGTTGGTTAGAGTGTCAAATAAAAAGTTAAAATCCAGACTGTTGTACGATGCAGGTTTAAATCCCGCCAACTCAGCGCTTGAGTAGTACTTCTGTACTCAAAAATATTGGTCAATAACGCACGCTACTTTGGATTAGTCTTAATGACCATTTGTGGATGGTCTTAATGACTATTTGATTTCTATTCTAAGCCAACAATATCTTTGGTTATATAACATTGAATAGAAAAATATGACCTGAAATTTCAAATATATAAATTTAAAAAATTTTCAAATGGCGGATTTTTAGCCAATTTTGCCTAAATTAGGCCTTTTATAGGTTGTAAAATGTTATAAATAATTATTATCTGTCTGTTTTCAGGGGGTAAAAATAATTAAAAATGATGTATTTTTTCCCAAATTAGACTTTTTACATACTGTAAAACGTTATTAATGACTGTTGCTTTTCTATCTTATTCTCATTTTTGATGAATAAATGAAATGTGAACCTAAATTAATAAATATTTTCAGGGGGTAAAAATATTTAAAAATGGTGTATTTTTGGCTAGTTTTGCCCAAATAATGCAAATTTTGGATTTCATTTTTTCTTCAGAAGTTAATGCGTTGTATTTTTGGATAGATTTAACATGGTGCGGCACTTTCGTGGAGATTTTTTTGCTTTCGTATGAGAATTTAAAATAAGTTGTAGTTTATTATTTTCACAATTTATTATATTTTTTTGTTTTTATTTTTGCTTATATAAAATAAATCATGGAGTGCGTTATTTGTAAAGAACCAACAAAAGAGAATTTCATTCAAGTGACCGAAAGAAAACACAGTAAAGTACAAAATGAAGACTCGTTATACAGAGACTTATGTTTATCGAAATCGAGCAAAACATAGTGTTTGTACATGATAGCTTTAGAAAATTTTTTAACAACAAACCACGTATTGCTGTTCAAGAACCTTCAAGAAAAAAGTACTCGAATATATATTGACGCCTTTGCTTAGAGGATAAACTGTTTTTGTTGAGCTAAACAATGTATCCAGCATTTAAAAAACCTAAATCGAAAAAATTGGCATATGGTATCAACATTAGATATTAAACAAAGACTACTTTGCATTTGCACGTTAAAACAGGAGAAAAATGCAAATGACTCATCGGCTCTTCAGATTCAAGCTCAATTACTAAGTTGGACTGATCTTTTTGCTGCGGAAGCTAGATATCATCAGAGCTGTAGTTTAAATTTCCAAACAAAAAAAGAATTAGCTAAATCCACTAAAATAGGAACGCAGCAATATGAGAATATGATGGATACATTTAACCAAGCATGTGAATGGCTCAAAGCAACTGCAGAAATTAAAACGCTCAGCCAGTTTCGTAATAAATTAAAAAAAAATATTGCCGAGGGTGAAGAAGTGGATGATAAACGTTACATAAAGAGGTTGTTAAAAGATAAATTTGGATCTCATATATCATGGATATTTCAAAAGGTGTTTACAACATGTTTTAAAGATTAATAAACTTTATTATAAAAAAAAGGTTCAAAGAAATAGAAAAAGATATCGAATGTGAAAAATCCCGAATTATAAAGTCGGCAGCTAATTTGATAAAAGCCGAAATCCTTGAAAAGGTGTACAGCACTAACTGCTACCCAACGAGTGATGAAATAAAAGGTGATTGAACTCAAGAAAGTTTAGGTTTACTTCTTAGAGAGTTCACAAACTCAAGAGTTCAAAAAGAAAGTATTGGGCAATGTATTGTTAAAGTTTTTGCTCTTATGAGAATTCCGCCGATTCTGTTTGCACTTGCAGTTGAAGTAGATTATCTATGCTGTTCTTGGTGGTTAAATGACGATTTGTTCAAATTAAGGTTTGGAATATCGTACAGCGAGGTTACAAAATTTAAACAGGCATCACTGTCACAAACAGTAGATCAAGAGTTAAAACAATTTAGTTTTGAGGATATGTTCACCTATATTTATACCGGACAATGTTGATCATAATGTTTGCACATTACACGGGCTTGGGACATTCTATGGGATGGCTATTATTGCATCTACCATATCTAGGAAAGATAACCCAATTGAAGCAATAAAATTGCTTTGACCCAGTAGACTTCTTTTAAAAGACAAAGTGACGAGAAAAGGAAGTAAAGTACCGATCTTCGGTTACACACATTCAAAACTTAGATTGTATAAAAAAATTATCATTAAACCAAGAATTGAGCTATTGTTGAGAGAAAAGTGTGAAACATATGCTCAACGCCAAAGCGACTGCAAGTGCAACAAGAATGCACTTTCTTGTTGATGCTGCTCTCACTCGAAAGCGCTAAAAATATGCAAATATGGCTTTGGTGAATAAAAAATTAACACCTGAAGAATTGATTGAGACTGAAAAATTCTTCATGCAAATTTCAGAAAAAGAGACTAACTATTTCGATGTTTGTTGTGCAGCTATTACAAAGCTTGATTCCATTATTGAATTATTGAAAACTGTATTAGCTTTTAAGTCCAAAACGGCAAAGTTAAGGTATAAGTATATGGAATACATTGGTATTATATCTCGATTCATCCGTTCTTCGCATAAAAGGGATTAGAATCTTCATTTGATCACGTTGAATCAAATGCTTAACCTTTTTTCAGGTACGAGGTACATCCACTACATAAAATCCGAACATTTTACCTACAACGTATTTAAAATGTATAGTTGGTTATGCTCAAATAAGTATTGAAAGATTTGGTAAGTATTGCTTATTGGTCAGGCATTAGAATATTAATAGAACTAGTTATATATATTTTAGTTTGTAATCTTTACTCTACTAGGTACTGATGCGTTCATTGAAAAATCGAGGCGGCCTGACTAAAGGTAAAGGATTTACTTCAACAGTGCGCACAAAGCATTCACAAAGCTTTGTCTGAGTTAACCGACAACAAACACAACAGTAGCGATTAACATGAAGAAATGGAAAAGAGTCGGAGAAAAAAAGACTATGATGACTTAGATAAAATATTTCAGTTTTTTGAATCAAATAAGTTATTTGAATCAAAAAGGTCAAAGCTCCAGTCTCTATTTACTGGTTTGATTGCAGATGAAACAGTAAACTTTGACATAAGTGAATAAGTTGGGTTGAATTTACAATTAATTAAGAGGAAGTTGGGAATGCAGGTGTCAAGTTGTTTATCATACTGTACAACGGAAAAGCTGATGACACACTTTCAGAGATAAGATTCAACACATATAAGAAAATGGCTGCATCTGCCTCAAAATTGTACCATCAAAGCTACCACCTACAAAAAGGGCAGTATAGTATCACAGTTTAAGAGTATACCTTCAGGTTTGGCAGTGGAAAAAGTTGATGAAGTGTGGCTTGAATTCGTTTGAATGGGGTTGGAAGATAATAAGTGGAAAAATAGTAACCATCATGATCAACCAGGTATCTTTTCTTATGGTACTCATATTCTATACTTAGAGCAAATATACAAAAATGTAATTTTTTAGAAAATTGCAACAGAGGAAATTTTTCACGTTATAAGATGCCACTGAAAAATTTTGTCGAACAGGTCATGTGGATCTAAGCTATATTTTTGTCGATGAAATGACCTATTTTGTGTTTTGGCATGTGGTGATTGCAAAGGTATTTGTTGTAAAAACACAATTCAAGATGAATTTGACGATATTTCTGATAACAAGTCACTCAATAACGGAAACATATTTGATATAGTCTATAAAAACTAACTCATATTGATATAATATTGATTTTTTTATATAAAAGTTTTAAATTCAATTGTTTAGATTCACTTTTCCTAAAGTCATTACCAAACAAAACATGATAGACAAATAACAGTCATTAATAACATTTTACATCTTATAAAAGGCCTAATTTATGCAGTATTGGTTTAAAAGCCACAATTTTAAATTATTTTGACCCCCTAAAAATACAAAACAGTTTAAAACTTGGTCACTTTTCCTTTATTCATAAAAAATCAGAATAAGACAGCCCAATAACAGTTATTATTAATATTTTACAGCCAAACTTGTGCAAAAATGGCTAAAAATCCACCATTTTTAAATGTTTTTATCACCTGAAAATGCATAACAAATCTAAATTTAATTGCACTTTTCATTTATTCATTAAAAATCAGAAGAAGATAGATTAATAACAGTCATTAATAACATTTAGCAGTATAAAAAAGTCTAATTTAGGCAAAATTAGCTAAAATCCGCTATTTAAAATTTTTTTTGGTCCCACTAATATTATTTTTTCTAAAAAGGTTACATTTTCGTCAACTTACACTTATATTTGATAATTATAAAATTAAATGATACAAATCAGTAAGTTAGTAAAATAGTAAAAAAAAATCATATTTTTAAATTGAATAGCGGCGCTGTTTTAGGATTTTTATAGAAAACCGTATGTTTTTGAAATTTATCGTATTAGGTACCTCATTTTGACATTAGATTGTACAAAACGCGCGCATATTTACTTGTACAAATGATGTACAAGTAATTATGCGCGCGCACTAATTGATCAGAACTGTGAAAAGGTCTCTTACTGACAGAAGCTTAAGTATGTTTAATCTGAGAGAAGTTAATTTGAACAGAGTAATAGTTTTGCTTTATGTAGGTTATAAAGAAAGACATTTTTTATATTATACTAAGCATGTTAAGCAGGATAAACCAAAGTAATTTTTATCAAAATAGTATTATAGTTATACAAAATAATATTAGTAAAATAAATGAAATTTACACTATAAGTTCGACAGAGATTACTTACAATATTAGGGTAGAACTGCTCTATAAATTTCATTTTCTACAATGTGATCTTTTTTTTATATTAATAAAAAAATTTTGATAGTAGTTAACAAACTGAATATAAAAAACACCTTTTTCATTTATTTGTCACAAATAGTGACTTTTGCTTTTTGTCAAAAGCATGATTTTTTTTCCTTTTTTCTGCTGAGTCAGCAAAAAAAGCAAAAAAATGGATTTACAAGAACAAAAATAACTTTAGTAATATGTGCGTTAAGAGCTTTAAAATTTAAAAATCTAAATGGTTGATCGAGTAAAATTTTTCAAAAATTTTGAGGTAAAGTAAAATGGCAAATATTAACCTCTAATAATCATAAAAAATGATCCATTAGATATGTAAAACTTTGAATTCTGGTCATTATAAAAAAAAAATTTTCATTTATTTTAATAGCAGCCCTTTCTAAATATCAATAAACAAACTGTGTTATTGTTGAACAAAGTAATAGCACATCTACAGTAAAAAACGAAGACTGTTTAAATAAATCTAACATTAATATTTTAACAACGGAGCGTGTAACATTAACTAAAAAACAAAAAAAGATACCAGATAATTGACAAAAAATGTAAGAAAAGCAAAAGAGAGAGAGAGAGAGGGAAGGGGTGGGATGGAGAGGAAGAGTATGTTGATATCAGAGGACAACTACTTTCTGCAAAAAAAGTTAAAGGCTGTAAGCTAAAATGCAGTCATAAATGCAGTGATTATTTTTCAGATAAAGAAAGAAATCATATAATGAAACATTTTTATAAATTGTCCAATGAGAAAAAAATACTTTTGCGGAACAAATTCAAAAACACAAAACAAAGTACAGAAAATCACACGTGTACAAGTATTATTTAAAACACAACATTACACTTTTTAAAAGAATATTTTTGTATCACACTGAGCGTTTTTTTTAAAAACATTTTAGGTTACATTTGTTAGTTCGTTTTTACAATACAATGAGAATAGATAAAAGTTATTGCAATTTTTAAAGTATTTAAATACTACTAACATTTGAAAACCTAGGTATTTGAAAGTGATCAGTAAGGATCTATAGACTGTTTATTGAAAAAAAGGCTATCGGGGTAAGTTGACAAAATTTTCAGGGGGTAAGTTGGCTCATAGCATTTACTATGGAAAAATATATAAATTTTTTTAAAATTAATTTTTTTTTTTTAATTTTAACAATATTGAAAAAATTTACTTTTACAAAAAAATTTAAAAAAAAAATTTTTTTCGTTTTTTTTTCACAGATAAAAAGTGGGATACTGTTTTGGCTGTTATACGTACTAATATTTGATACCTAAAAGTAATATTAAATTTTAGCTTAAATTTGTTGACAAAATTAATAGTAAAAAAATTTCTATTAATTTTGCACTTAATAGTACATTATAAATCATTTTTATAGTTTGCGCCAACTTACCCCGGGATGGGGTAAGTGGGCGCAATTTTTTTTTTTTTTTTTTGAGGGCCCGGGAAGGCCCCAAGAATTTTTTTTTGTAAATGAATGCAAATTTTAAGTTACCCAAATTCATAACCTTTGAGACTACACTTTAAAGTTTTCAAAAAAATGTCCTGTTAGGGCTACAGAGAGTAAAAACCGAGGCAACTAGCCCCGGCCTCCCCTACATCCTGCCATTTTTTTAAATATATCTTGAGATTAAACTCTTAAATTAGTAACATAATATCAAATTGATATTTGCAAAAAAATATTACAAAAAATTGACTAACAAATTAAAATTATACTCCTTAATAAAATTAATTATTAAAAACTAAAAATCTCTATGTGAAATAATTTTTTAAACTTATTATTTTGTGAAAAAGCCAGCACAAAACAATCTTCAAAAATAATTTAAAGAAATTATGAAATTAAGTATTCTAATTAGTAAATAAAATAAAAGGCAAATCTTCTTAGAACATCCTGCTATCAAAAATAGATTAAATTGGTTTGTAGTTGGAGGTTCTTTTAACCTCGTTGCAAGAAAGTAAATTGTCAAGTAGATCCTGCCAATGTCTAAAAAAAAAGAAAATAAAACTACAACTGTTCTATCAACCTATCATACATGTTTTATTGTCATTCAATTTGTAAATTCTATTTCATAAATATACACACACTGTAATTTACATAGCTTGCTGATCAGCCTAGTTTACGATATGTTGTGGGTTAAATAGCTTACCTTAAACTTAATTTCGTCTTAAGCCAATATAATAATTTAACCTTAAACCAATACAACTACTATTTAGATTTACACCTTAATTTATTCAAAATAAACAAACAGCCTAACATTAAGAAAGGTGCCATTTTATCAATATTTTTATGACATGTAATAATTTTATAAACAAACAAAAATAAATTACTATTATATTTTTATATTTGCTATCTTTTTCATGAAGGTTAAAGGATAATCCAAAACATCAAGGTTTATAATAATATGATATCTTGTATCAGATTATTATAACCTGATGCAAGGAATATCTGATACCTTGTATCAAAAGTTAAGCAACTTTGTAAAACAAACTACAAAATGCTTTTGTATTTGAACATGCAACATATAAATGAATATTATTAAATGTATATTATAGAAACACAGTTTTTTAAGATATACTACGACATATGTATCAATAATTATTAATAGAAAACATTTAAATCTGTAAAAATAGAAAATTCTGTTAACACGTCAGTTCATAACCAAAATGTTGTAACAGAATTATTGAAATATCCGGTTTAAATATACTAATTATAATTGCTGAAATACTTTTTTGTAGCTGAAATTTTGTAGCTGTTTACACTTTTTATTCCCAGTAATACCTTTACATTTCTTGGAGTCTTTCGATAGAAGTCGTCCATAAATTACGTAACGCAATTTTCGACCGTTTTTACCTCCCTCCCTCCCCCCCTCCTTCCTCGTCACAAAGTTGTTACACTCAAGAAGAAAGTTATGTATGAGTCGTCGTCACAAAACCACTCCCCTTCACCCCCCCTCCTCCTTTCTTTATAGCGTGACGTAATTTATGGACGACCCCATAATAAAACTGTTGTAATTAATAATAAAACTCAATAATAATTTTTAATTTTTAATTTAATAATAACTTGGTAATAAGTTTTATTTATTTATTTAGCAACTTGATGCTAGTTTAGTAACTTTTACAAAATAAATATTCACTATTTAATAAGTTGATTATTTTTTAATGTGGAATAAATCCACAAGCTATTTCATGGTTAATAATAAGTAAGCAAGTAAAAAACTCATCCTTCATAAAAATATTTAATGAAGTTGCTACACAAGTTTACCAAAAAAAAAACGCAGTTTAAAATCAAGATCTTTGCATACAATTCGAAAGTTTAATGAAAACGTAACTTTGAAATGCATGAGTAATAAAACTTAGAAATAAAACTTAGAAAAAAACACAAGCCAAAAATATAAAGGTAAAAATATTAATTAGATAATACTAATAAAAAAAACATTAATAAACAATTATAAAGATCTAATAATAAAAGATAAAACCTTGAACTTCAAAAATTTTGAAGCAGTTTTTCCCTTACCCTGTGTTAAGGTTTAATCGTTACATAGGTTAAAGTCGGCTCGATTTATAATATCGGCTAAACATTGGCTTAGTGTTTATTGGCAACCAAATAAGTATATTTTTCGATTACCAAATATTTACCTGACGCTCATCCGATATTGTTCGGTTTTTTATTGTAGAATCTAAATAAAAAAAACCAAACGTATAATTTTTTAATTTTAAAAAAGGCATCAAAGCGGTGTCCGATTTAAATAGTGAGACTTTTCTGTACTTAAGCACTTTGTTATGACTTTTTACTACATTACTTGGTAAATTTATTTTGTTAAAATCGTTAATCTATTTGTTAATTGAATAATAAACTAATAAAACCTTTAATAGTTAGATTCATTAAATCAAAGACTGATTATAATCAGTTTTTGATTTAATGAATTAAAGGTCAATTTATACTAAATGAATAAATTATTAGTATACTATAGTATAATAGTAATATATTCATTTAGAACTTTAATGATATAAAAAGTAGTTATTATTGTTATTGTACTTATTCCTTAGATAAAATGGTAACTGTATTTATTATTAAATAAAAATCTATTAGATTTTTGAAATTAAATTATTTGATTATATTAAATTCAAGTCATATTCTTCCATAAGGCGTCGTATTCGTGCCAGAGTTTAAGCACACTTCGGAGACATTCAAAGTTCTAGTGCCAAAAAAGAAGATGTTGGCCTAATGCATAATACTGTATCAGTTGAACAATGCAATAGTAAACTCACTTATATTTTACATGCAGATATAAATAAGGAAATCTGTTTTGAAAAAGAAACTGATTTTCATACACCTAGTAAAATTGCAGATTGGTTTGATATTAATCAAGTTTAATAAAATAATGAAATAGATAATAATCGACTATCTAAATTCAATGACAATTTATATCTCCAAATGAGTGACAGTGATAGCGTGGAATGGAAATCTGAATCTGACAATATTCCAGATAGTGATAAAAATGACAGTGATGGTAACGAAGGACTGCTTGATAATGATCTTGCTCAATGGGCTGTTGAAGAAAATATTTCTCACAATTTATAAAAATCTCTCTCTTAAATACTTAAACCACATCATTATTTTTTGCCACTTGATACCAGGACTTTATTGCCAACACCAAGATACGTGAGTTATGAAAAATTATGATAGTGGTGATATATATCATCATTTCTGATTTGCATCATGCTTGAAAAAATTGTTTAAAAGTGAACAAAGTTTTTAAATCTATCAGACTGTTCTCGATTGTCAATGCAATTCAATATTAATGGTTTGCCTATATTTAAAAGCATTGGTTTACAGCTGTGGCCAATTCTTGGTTTATTAAAACAACCAAGTTACACAAGTAGACCTTTTTTAATTGAATTCTATGCTGAATGAAATAAACCTTCTAACCTTATTTAATTTTTCAACTCATTTGTAGTTAAAACATCTCGATTAGAAAATGATAGAATAATACTGAAAGACAAACGTTATCAATTCCGCATTCATAGTTTTGTGTGCAATGCTCCTGCATGATCATTTTTAAAAATACAAAGCTGTATAGTGGATATTATATTTGTGAATGTTGCATTCAATTGGGAAAATATATAAGAAGAAGAATATTTCCAAAAGTAAATAGCCCTCTTTGAACTAATGAAGTATTTAAGGATATGTTGTATGAAGATCATCATAAAAACAATATTAAATCACCTCTAACGCAGTTATCTATTGTTATGATAACTGACTTTGTGTTAGATTACTTGCATCTTGTCTGTTTAAGTGTCATGATAAAGTTTTTACAGTTTTGGTATAAGGGTCCTTTAAAAACTATATTATCTGCACAACAAGTTAGGAAAATAAGTAAACACTAGAAGTTGTTACGTAATTCTATACCAAATGAATTTATGCGTAAATCATGTTCCCTCACATGAACTAGATCGTTAGAAGGTAACTGAATTTTATTTGTTTTTGGTGTATACTGGTCCATTATTTCTTATATGCACTTTGCATACTATTTTGTTCAAACATTTTTTGCTTCGATATGTAGTCATTTCATGTCATGTTAGCAGTAAGCTTTGTCAAAATGTGTGCAACTTTACTCAAAAGTTGTTGACAATTTTGTACAGCATTCACAGAAGTTATATGGGCCATTTATTACTTACAATATTTACTGCCTGGTTTGTTTACCAGATGTTATTCGTTGCTTCGGTGTATTAGGTGAAGTAAGCGGTTTTCTAATTGAAAATTAGTTGTGTTAAAAAACTTATACGAAAACCATCAAACCAAATACGAAAACCATCATTACCACTTAAACAAATTTTAAAACAAGTTTCAGAAAAAATCTCTGTTTTAAGATAATTATACAAAAAAATGATTGCCCTATTTGTAAATTTGAGCTTAACATATGTTCAATAATATGATCTTAGTTGTTTAATGTCAGTCAGTATAAGATTATTAAACTTCAATCATATATGTTTTCATTAACACAAA
Organism: Hydra vulgaris; assembly: GCF_038396675.1. NCBI lineage: Eukaryota > Metazoa > Cnidaria > Hydrozoa > Anthoathecata > Hydridae > Hydra > Hydra vulgaris. Next base: position 26,823,834 of record NC_088921.1, on the reverse strand, counting down.
ATAATATCTGAGTACTTTTGAATATTTCCAAATTTGGAATTCATTAAAACATCATTAAGAAAGATTTATATATATATATATATATATATATATATATATATATATATATATATATATATATATATATATATATATATATATATATATATATATATATATATATATATATATATATATATATATATATATATATATAGTTATAAAATTTTTTTGCACCGCAAACTTTTATGAATATCCTTTAGACTCAAAATTGTTAAATAAATTTAAAGTGTCTCAAGTTAAAGATATACTTTCTATTTATAGCATAAATGATGTAGTTTTAAAATCTGTGTGTTTACCTTTTAAAATGAACACCTCATTTTTTGACTTTGTTTTCATTGATCTTGCTTTCATTATTTGTTGTAATGTCAATTTTCTTACATTTGGGCGAGTATCCGATATCATAGCATGAAGCATGTTTTCTGGATGCGCAAAAAAACCATTCCTTTTTATAACTGGATCAAGACTTTTTATTTCAGTACTGGCATACCTGGATAAATTGATGGTTAGCCATAAATGTCTAACACCTTGCGTGCATTAGGGATTACATCTTATATTGAACCAAATTTGGCAGTAAACTTTAATCATAAACTCAATTATTTCTCTCAGCCTGTGTGACGGTTTGCAACATCCAACATAATACCTCAATATTCTGTTAGCAGTGGTCACCCACCTGGCATGGTTAAGTTTTCCAGGATTTTGGTTAGCCAAAGTGTTTGGACAGCAACTGTAGATATTGCTTTGCAAATATCAAGTAAGTTTTTCCCGTCACAACCCATGGAAACTAGCTTAGATGTATTAATGTTGTTTTGAGCTTAAAATATTTTTATACTTGTCTTAATGCCGTATCCATGCCCTTATGCAGTCTCTACATGCCCTAGATACTTTGAACCTGGCTCTTGTTATATTTTTCTTCTTGTTTGTATCAACGACTAATGTTGTATCTTTTCTTCCATTAAAATACAAACCTTCTAACATTTGAATATTTTCGTGGTCTAAATGTTGCATTTTAAGTCTATTTTTCTTTCTCTTTCAATCTTGTTTTTATCAATTACTTTAGATTGGTCTCCTTTTGAAATCATGTTCATGTCTTCCAGCACAGCACATGCTATAAATGCAGCACCTCTGCTTAAAACACCTACTCTATCGCAGGCTTGTGCTAAGGATAGTAACGGTGATCTCATTTTTTCAGTTTTATCTTTTCCGTTCCTGATTCTGAGTCAGTATTCAAAATCACAGTTTCATCAGAGTCAAAATCTCGAGATATAGAATAAAAACTTGATTCTGAATGCGGCTTGATGATATTACTCGATCTTCAATACCTGTAATAGCTAAAGAGAAAGAATAGACTAAAGAATAACTAAAGAACAAGGAAACTGTTTGCAGAAGACTTGAAAAGTTGTAGATTGAATCAGAAAGACATGAAGATGGAAGTAATTTCAAAAGCATTCAAGTGGAGGAAAAAAAAGGAGATGGATAAAAGGTTTAAAAGCACGCAGAGACAGATGGAGTAAAAGAATGCGACTTGCTAAATGACGAATCAAGTAAAAATGAGTTTTGCTCAAATGGTCTTAGAGATGATAACTCTTTTGAGCAGGAATTATGGTAGTATTTGTAGAAGAGAAAAAGAGATGCAATCTAAAGAAGATAATAGAAAGGCTCAAGCGTGGCTGATAAAGTAGGTCTAACTACATCTAAGATGCGTTTTTCAACCTTTAAAAAAAAAATTTCATTAGAAGACCAACCTAAATATATTAATAGTTTACTATACAAGGGTAAATAAGAGATTTGTAGAGGTAGAGAATAGAATCAGGAGTAAGATAATGGCAAGGAAAACAAGGAGAACCAACCTTAACAAATGTAAACTATGCAATTGATTGTATATGTGGTTTTCTTAATTGGTCAATGTTAGATGATAATCCAAGGTTACATAAAAAAGAGGACTCAGTGAGAAAGTTACCATTCATTAATCAGGTTGTTAGCCAGCTAAATGGTACTGTAACAGTCTACAGAAAATAATTTTTTGTAAAAAAGTTTTTGTTGTTTAAGTTAAAAATTATTAGCCATTGCAAACGCCAACCCAATACAAAAGTGAAATCATATTCAAGATTGGCTGCCTGTTCTAAGCAATTGAAAAGACATAAAATAAATTCGATTTGTCAGCAAATATGGCCACTCTAGATATAAGATTGTAAGGAAGATTACTAATGACGATAAGAAACAATGCAGGACCAAACAAAGAAACTTAAGGTACACTAGAAGATACAGGAAATGAAGAAGAGAGACACTGGAGGAACATTATATTTAATGATAATAAATAAAGTTAAATATTTACTTATAAAAAGTATCAAATATGTAACTTTTTTTAAATAGGAGTTTTTTAAAAAGTGTTTAAATAAAGTTACATATCTTTAACTTTATAAAAACACTTTTTAAAAAACCCTATCATAGGGGCTAGATAAAACAAATAATAGGGTTAGCTAAAAACAAAAAATTTCTAAAACAACGCATTTAATGATAACAATTGCGCTTATTAAACAAATTTAGCTGGTACCACCATTTTTCTAAGTTGATAATACTAAATATTTCATAAGATGTAAACAACTTAGAAGTCTTTTTTTATCAATACACAGGTCACAAAGTTTGTATCATTTGGATCTGAACATATCATGTTTCGATTGGGCTTTCAGTTATAGGGCTAGTTTTTAAGAAAAAAAACTGTTTCATGAGTTTCTGGCAAACAAGCTCTGCGGTCCTTAATGAACAATCAAAGTTGTGTAGAAAATGTTTTTGAAAAATGGTTAAAGTTTAGCTGTAATAAAGTTCAACTATCTGATTCATTTGGATCTGTCTCAAACTGTCTTTTTGTGTTAAATAAAGGCATTATTTTTTGCGATGCAAGTCTTGCACGAATGAAGCCGTCTCTTTTAGCCAAACCGCAAACTTGATCTGAAGCTTCGGTTACAAGCTTGATGCATCTCTCTTCTCCTTGAGTATGGCATGAAAAAAGCTACATCCAACATAATACCTCAGTATAGTAAGTTTCCATAAGTTTACTAATATCTATTTGTCATTAGATAAAAATTTGAGCATTAAATGGATAAAAAAAAATTTTTATTCTGATTTTTTATTTCAACCAAGACTAATTCTTTTAAGGTGTTTAAAAAAATAAAACAGTAAATCCCAAATAACTAAAGATCTTATGACTAATTTAAAACTTAGTTACATTGACTAATCATCACCTTAAATATCTTGATATACACTTGATTAGTATATGTAAAGAGATTTCGCAATTAATCAGTTGAAGCTTGCAGTAATGAAAGCTCACTTATGCTAAAAATATTCAAACCAACCCCTAACATTCTCAGCCCTTAAAATTAGGAAACAATTAGGACTGTAATATTTTGCAAGGTCAGCGATTTTTAGATCACCTTGAATACTTTAAGTTGGCATTACCGAATGCCGACCCTAATTCCGAGGGCTACATACTCAAACCGTCCTCATATCATCAGTGCTTATTAACTAAAACTCTAATTGCAATAAACTGCAAAGTGTTATACACTTATTCATTAGAGTGGTAGCATTAGATTACTTCAAATTGTAAATAAATATGAATAATAAAAAACCTAAGAGGACATTTATAACCAGTGAATAGATCTAACATAAGCAAATAATATAAAACCTTCAATCAGTTTCATTTGAAGAAAGTCTTTTTAATCAAGTTTGAAGTTGGTTAAAATTTTAAAATTTAAATAAAAAAATTTTACTAAGTATACTTATACTGGGTGCTAATTTACTTGGGCAAGGCATATATTGCATGCTTGCTTGGAACTAGAACCAACATTGCATTTTTTACCACCATGCTTTGGAATAGGATTAGAACAAAAGCGAAATCTATTTTGGATGCCCCCATTACAATCTTCTGAGCACTTTGTATAATTTGACCACTCATTTACCGTCAGTTGGTTTATATTCTTGGTAAATTAAGAGATAAAATTAGTAAGAAATATTTTGAGAACTTTCTAGTTGTTAAAAATCAAAAAAATTTAGTTAACTTGTTAAACTGTTGTCTATTTGACTTTAATCGTTGTTGCAAACACATGTGCCGTTTTATGTGCAAACCTGAAAAATACAGTTCAATTTAAATAACAAAGTGCAATGAACTAATTCCATATTTAAAATTTAATACATAGATATTGACAGATTGATGTGACTTCTAAATTAAATTGGGATAAAAGTGGCCAAGTATGAAATTTTTTGAGTTTCACTCAAAATTGATGTCGTGTTTTTTTACTGATATCATATCCTCAACTGATATTATTGTGATGTTGGTATGTCTATTTTTACTATTCATAAAGATTTTTATTATGATTTTTTATTATTATTTATTTTTGAATTATTACAATATTTCTTTACACTGAATTTGCACAGCGGAGAATAAAAATCTTTGAGTTTACCTCGAGTCAGATTTATAATTTTAATATTAATAAAGGTTTTCCATTTACTTTTTTTTATGTATTTATCTATTACTTCCTTATACATTTACAATGCTTTGTTTTAAAATTCTTATATTCATTTGTAGATATACTACAGCAACATTTGTTTTTAGTGTATTGTACAATAAAATAATACAATAAATAAAGATTTTTTCGTGATTAATAAAAACAAGTAAAATTACTTTGTTTTTGAACATATTAATATTATTTACTTTTATAATCACAACAAACTTTCAATCACTACAAACTAAAAAAAATTAAATTGTTTACTTGATACAAAAATTATTTATATTACTGTTTACAAAATAAATCTTTTGCTTAAAATTTTTAGTTGATCTAGGTATAAATCTTATTATTATTGGAATGGAAAGTTATTATTTGAAAAAATTCAGGAACATGAAAGACAACTATGGTAGGCAAGACAACTTGTGTAGAATGAAATCTTATTTTATAACTAAATGGTAATATAAAAGTTAAAATTAAAATCAAAAAATATAAATTATGATTAGAACTCTTATATTAAAACTAATTTGTCTTAAATGTAGACCATAATTGAAAAATGTTGCAAATTCAATTATTATCTTTTCAATGATCATGTCATAAAAATACTCTCTCCGCTAAAATTTGATATCAAAACAGTTTTAACTCCATAATTCTGATTCTACAACGTTATTTTATTGGAATTAAATACAGTTGTAAAATCAGCGGCAGCACTTCGATATTTAATTTAGCATTAAGCTTAAATGCAAGGAAATCAATAAGATGTTCTATTTTGTGTCATTTAAATCTATTTTTTTAAACTCTTAAAGTTGAAGATCTAATGAGTAACTTTAAATAGTAAAAAAGAGCAAAACTGCTAAACTTTTCTTATGAGAATTTCCTGTACTTACAACAAAAATGATCAACAAATCCATAGAAAAAAACAAAGTGATTTATAATAATTAAAACGACATCATAGATAATTAAAAATACTTATTATAACAAATTGATTATTTATAATAAGTAAATGGTAAGAATAATAAATATATTTTGTTTTCGGAAAAACTTGAGAAAAAAATTAAAATTTAAGACTTCTTAACTTCTGATTTTTAAATAAAAGCAATGCTTGATGACATGCCAGTGGGAAGAAGAACGTTTTGCGAACGTTTTTTAATGGTCCCGTAAAAACGTTTTTTATTGGTTTTTTAAACGTCCATATGAAACGGTGACCGGAAGTTTTTTAAAAGCGTTTTTTGAACGTTTTTTAAGGGTCCTTCAAAAAACGTTTTTATTTGGTTTTTTGAACGGCCATATGAAGCAGTGAACGGACGTTTTTCTGAAAACGTTATTTATTTGTTTTTATTAATTCTAAATAAAACGTTTTATCGTTTTTAACGATAAAACGTTTTTCAAAAAACCTTTTTTTTAAGTATAAGTTATTTAAATAAATAACTTATGTTATAGAGAAAAAAAATCTTTTCACAAATGAAAACTTAGGTCTAACAGCCTAGATCCGGATAAATAACTAAATGTTTAAACATTTTATTTTTATCTACAATTTAAGCATACGAAAACATAATAAAGTAATTTTTATGCTTTTCTATTAAGAGCTCTCTTCAAAAGATTGCCTCTCAACTTATCGACCAAAACGATCTTTGCAGCATGTGGCACACATGCTTCTAAAAAGAAAAAAACCATATAAATCTTTCATGCATTTCACTAGTATGTAAAAAAATAAATCAAAATGTGAATAATAATAAGAAATGATTAATGTAAAATTTTACTCGGTATGTAAAAAGAACAATGTAAACGACATCCACATCATATTTATTAAGAAGTGATCTATAATTACTCTATACAATAAAGTGTTTTTTTTTAATGATCTATTTCCATAAGTTCCAACATTCTTAAGCAATGCTATAACACATTTTGACATAATTTCATCCAATACATTAATAGCAAAAGCTGAAAAAGACCTTATAAAATCATAGAATATATTTAGTTTGATCACATTTTATTTTATTTAGGAAAACTTTATACATAAATGTAAACAAGAATATAACAACAGATAAAACTTTACTTTTTTATTTAAAACTATTTAAATTTCATCAAACCTTGTTGTATCATTTATTTTATCATAAAAAAATAATGAATCTTCACACTCAGTCTTTTCCTCCAGGATATTCACTGCAGATAAAGACTTTTTGACTTCAGACATTAGGCATGGTATGGTGGTTCGAGCCCCACCTCTAGGATCATATTAAAACCTCGAATATGGAGATTTAAATTAGATTTAGCGTCATCAAATTCACACCACGTTTCAGTTAAGCAAATTATACTAAATATATTTGAAGTTTCCGCTATTAAATTACACAAATTTTCAAAGTTTTTTTTAAGACTTCAATTGTTAAAATGAATAACATATAAATGATCCCGAGAAAGAAATTCTTTTATTTCATTGTTATAGAAATAGGAACAATTGTTTCGCAAAGCTCCTACATCACTAAAATAGTTTAGATCCGGATCTGAATTAGTGTCAAGCACCAAGTCGTTAAATTGAAAAAAGTTAAATGATAGCGATTCAAAATTGTTTTGATAATTAGAATCCATTTTTAAAATTTAAATAACTAGAAATAAAAGAATTCTTTTAAAAATTGCGCGTAATAAGTTTGTTGTAAATAACTTTAGCAAATTTACCTTTGGCTCTTAAATCCTTTGCTTCTTTAAACAACTTTTTCCTAATTTCCGTTGTTCTTTCGCTAAAATCTTCATTAACATATAGTTTTTCATTCCAAAGTTTTAGTTTGATAAATTTTTCAAAAACTGCATTTCTTTCTTTGTAATTAAGAAATTTGACTATTATTGTTCTGTTCTTTTTAACTCCTTTTTCATTTATTCCTATTCGATGGCCCTTTCAATTTAAATCTTTTTAGAAAAATAGTGGTTTTATCCGAGTCAAAGTAAGAAGTGTTTTTTTCGAAAGGTTGATCTTGAATATCTTTAGATTTTATTTAAGTATAGTCATTATTTATCATTTGTTTTAAGACTATTTTTGATGACGGTTCTAAATTAGAGGTTGCTAGTGGCTATTTGTGGAAAATTCTAGTATGGTTATCATTTCTAATACTGTAATGAAACTTTATTTTTTCTTCTTCACTTCTTGACGCGTTTTTTTCGTTTCGTTCTATCAAATTTTTTTTGAGAATGAATCTTTGACTTGCTGTTAGATCACGACTTATGTACACATTTACATATTCTTTGATTTTTCTTAACTTAATTGATGCTCTAAGAACCATATTTTTGCTATTTACATTTTCAAGCTCGATAAGCAAAAGATCAATGATTCGTTTAGATTTAAGGCGGCGAATAGATCTAACTCTAGTCCCATCGGATTCAATAGCACTAAGTAAGTTATTTACTTGTAATTTGTCATTTTTGTCAGCTTGTAATCCATAGATGATGACATTTAATTCTTTGCGTTCCTGCTCTTTACGTTCTTTTGTGGTTTCAAAAAGAAGTGACAATTGGTCATTCGTTTTTTTGGCAGCACCTGAAACAACTTTTGACCACAAAGTTTCTTTTGTATCAGAATTGATTTCCTTTGATTTTTCGATTTCTGCAATTTTACTTTTCAATTGCTTGTTTTCTTTAACACATTCTGCAACCTCAGACTTTAAGTATTTTATTTCATCCTCGAAATTTTTTATTGCGCTATCTATCATCTTTTTTATCTGTTTTTCTTGCAAAGCAGTTAAATTAGTCATGGTTACGATGTCTTTAAGACGCCTTTTTTAAGTCGATTATGCAAATCTTAAAGACATCTTTTTTCGACATCGAAAAAACGTCTTTTTTGTCTTAATCTTGTCATGAAAATTCATAAAATTGTGTCTTTAAGGCGTCTTTGTTAGTCAATTAGGAGCATCCAAAAAAGTTACTTTCTCAGCGTCAGAAAGACTTTTTTGTAATACTTATAAGTATACTATAGTATCCTATATACTATAGTATTCCTGATTTTTATATATGAAAAGCTGTTTTCATTAAATAAAAATGATTAAACCTCTTCATAAAAAGTATGACAAAAAGCTCTTTCCGATGCAGAAAAAAATAACCTTTTTTAGATAACAATATAAAAAAGAAAGCATTTTCTTTTATATGTTTAAACATAGGAGAATTATTTCTAAATAAAACAGCAATATTGTTCAACAGATTATATTAATTTAAGAATCATCAGTAGATTTATCGTTTTCTTCATCTTTCTCTTTCTCTTCTGTTTCTTGAGCGAGCTCTGTTTCTTGGCGCTGTTGCTTACGCAACAATAAAATTAACTATTTCACGTCAAGAATGAATAAAATTAACATTAAACAGTTTAAAAATATATAAAAATGGGTATGTAAAAGAAATTTACGACCATCAAAACTACTGTTCAACGATGTATTTTATTATTACTTAAAACAAGTTAAAAATTTGCACCTATTAGCTTTGCTATGAAAGCCAAGTTATCGAAAACAGATATTGATATTTTTTTTGTCTTCTACAACGTGAATTTTTAATTTAATTTCACTGAAATTAAGTGTTGGAGACCAATAACAATTTAAAAATTCGTTATTGACTAAAGACTATCAGATGCGAAAAGATAATTCAGCTAATTCACCTTTAGATTTTTTATTCATTTAAACACGATAAAAGTATTATTCAAAGCTCTATTTTAGCCTGAAACGTAATAATGCTTTACTTAAGAACATAAAATTATAAAAACTGGCGATTTCATAACAAAAATGAAGACTAGAAAGCTGCAATGATATTTAGCTATAAGAAAGTGTACCTTTACGGTATCCTTTTTACGTGGTCTTTTGTATCCAAACCAAAAGTTTTAAAGACGATTCTAAAGATAAATCTGTTGTCATTATAATGACAATAGATTTATCACATGCACATATTTATGCATTTTCTACTTGCTTTGTTGACACAACAGCAAACAAGGAAATAACAACTTTAACATAAAAGTTAAAGAGCTTTTGTCTCAAAAACTTCGTCATTCAACTAAATACAAACAACAACATTATTCAGATCATTTAAAAACATCAACAAAAAAAAATCGCTACTTTACTAAATGTTTCTTCTTTTCTATCATCCATTTCGCTGGCACTTGAACAAGTAAATACAAAGAAATTGTTTACTTTTTCGCCTGGAAAAAAATATTTTAATTTAATATTTATTAAATAACGTTCTTCAAGCACAACACATTAAAAAAATAGGTGATATATAATCAAATATTTGTAAACTCTAACTATGTGGGGTGATTTAGCCTTGCTGATGTGTTAAAAACCAAGATTAAATTGTTAGACTTTTTAAAACACTTACCTCAACTAATTAAATTTAGACTAGATCATATTGATACCATAGCTCTTTGTTTGGTGGAGAATTTTTGTACTTTAGTACATTTATGCCTTGGGACCAATACAATTTTTTCTCTGCCTTGTCTAATCATCTTACTGGCACCACTTCATCCACTTTTTGCTTCTTCCCAATTATATTTTTTTAGCTAAACAGCTGCTATCCATCTACTTTGAAAATCCATTTAAGCAAAATCTTTTAAGAATACAAAAGCATAGTATTTAAAATCGTGGAAAAAATACACAATAGAGTAATAAGTATATGCAAGTAATAAGTTTAAAGATAAACACGTTGTCAAAGATACATTTAACATATATATATATATATATATATATATATATATATATATATATATATATATATATATATATATATATATATATATATATATATATATATATATATATATATATATATATATATATATATATATATATATATATATATATATATATATATATATATATATATATATATATATATATATTATACATCTAACTTTTTTCTTCAACTTGAAGTTTCACCATTGCTGGATCATCAGGAAGAGTTAACTAAATCTCAAAAAAAAAATTCAATAAAAAGAAAAAATATTTTTCAGGAAGTTTATAAATTATCATAAAAAAATTTTAATTACTATGTTTTTTTTGGTTAACGGGAAGTTTACAGAAAGTAATTATTAAATAAATTTCTTTGGAATGGGAATAGTTTAATTTGGTCATTTGTTTTTATAATTTTTTAAGAGGTATTTTTTTTCGTGCCAACATTTAGAAATTAATTCAGATTTTTTATTTAATAAATTTTCCTGATTTAAATGAGTAATTATTTTAAATTTTTCTTGCAAACAAAGCATACATTTTTTGGAAATCTTATACCATTGTAAATTAAAATTTTTATTTTTTTTGTTTAAATCCCAAATATATTTTGACAGCATAGTCTCTTTTGAATTTTTTTTTGTGGTTAAACGATTGTTTGTGGTTGGCATAACGTTTTTTCCATTCCCCTCGGTTAAGCCAATATATTGTTTATCAGGGTTATTTTGTGAGGAAACAATGCACTTGTAAATTACATTTTTCGAAAGACATTTTCCATTTAGAGGGCAATCTATTTTTTGTTTTCAGTTACAATAATCAGTTTTTTTTTCTTTTATATGTTCATTTTATTAATTAACGCGTAGTTGTGGCCTTTTATAATTCTTTCTAAATTTTATGTACAACTATAACTTACTTTAATGGTAAATCTTATGTAATTTATTAGAGAGAGGAAAATTTTTGTCTACTTATTTTAGAAAAATTTTACCTATATTTGTTGAAACATTTATGCTGTAAGGGGGGTTGAACCAAATTATGTTTCTATTTCTATTACGCTTTTTTGCAATTTTCTTTTCAAATTTTAGCTCGAAATTTTTCGAAAATTTTAGCTATTGTAATTATACAGAAAAGTTATTGATTAATTTTGTTCAAAACTTCTGTGTAGTATACGCTGATAGTCAACTGGTTTATAATGTTGACACATTAATTCACTTAGTTGAAAACTAAATATAAGGAGCATTAGATAGTGTTTCAGTTTTTCCATTCGAAAATTAATTAGGTATCATTAAAAAGCTCATCTGTTAGCCACATAACTTGATTAGTCAAATTGTTAAACCATCTGGAGAGATGGCATTTGCTATAATTAAAAAATTTTTTTGGCCGAGAAGCTGTAACTCTGTTACAGAAAAAATATTAAAATGTAGGAGATTAAGCAAGCAGTAGAATAAATATATCTACTGCTTAATTTCCTACATTTTAGTGTGGAGACACGTAAAAATATAATAACAGAAAGTTATTTTGATATAATAGTTTCTCTTCTTCTGTCATTGTCACGCCAAATTGTTGCTCCAGTTTCTTTTGATACAACTTGTCTAAACTACGTATATCGTACGCTTCGTTTATTTACAGTGTTTGTTTAATGCATTGTAGCGTAAGTTTTTGATAGGATGGCTTCTGAAGCAGTGGTAATCTAAGTGTGTCAGTTGAATTCCTCTTCCCGAAAAATATTACAAATAAGAAATTATTAGGCCTGTTTTGGAAGAAAAAAAATAACCCGCTTTGAAAAATGGCGAGATTTGCTGCCATTTAAAAAAAAATGGTCCCTATCTGACATAACGAGTGTGAATAGGTCAAAAACTCAATTTTAAGGTATGGCTCAAGCAGCAGATCAACAAGCTACTAGTGTTAAGTATTAAGTTTGGTGATGAATATTTTAAAATTATTTTAGTTATCCACTTAAACTAATCCATATACAAACCAATCTTTAGGTTATTTATTAAGAAAAGGATCTGCTCTAAATTAAACATGCCTTGTGGTTTCCGTACAGATCATCAGCCACAATTATTATTTTGGACAACATTTTTTGTTGAATGCTCTAAAGAAAATGCATTAGACAAAATAATAAATATTAGATGTAAATTAAAAAAATTTATATTGAAAATTTTAGCGCTGTTTGTCAAAAGTATTTTTCATTTTCAATTAGTCATTTTATTCTTTTCTTGCGAAACAAATTTTCAAAGGTGATTGAGTTAATTATGTAAGTCTTTATATGTAAGGAAAAGATTTTAAACATTTAACTATTAAAAAAGAATTAGCGACAGATCTACAAAAAACCGAAATGATATCGATGATGCAGTCTAGCTATTTAACAAAAGTAATTCTTAAAGTAATTCTTAAAGATTGAGTTACGAATAGTTTTATTTAGTCTCCATCAAGTCAAAATTTATTGGTTAATTATCAAAATAAACAGAAAAAATCTCCAGAGTTATATCTTCTAGTAAATAACCTCTAATCTGTTTGGAAAGCACTACAGTTGTAATTTGTTATAAAGGCCATCAAAATCGATCTAATTCAAACCAAACGATTCACAACAAAAAATTTTTGGACTTCTATTTCATTTCCATCGATTAGTATTTCGGAAGATTCATTTCATACTGCATCTCAACTCAATCTTCATCGTTTATACTTTCTTTCTACTTTGGAGAACGCCATTTTGGATAGAAAGTTGATTTTATGTTACATAAATGACGGACAATGTTTAAAACAAATTGCTAATATTTATGTCCTTAAACTATAAAATACTACTTTTGACGGAAACGACTTAAATATTTCAAATAATTCGCATAGCTAAATTTAGTGGCTGGATTATCGACAACTGTTATTTTTTTTAGAGAAATCCGCAGATGGGAGAAAATACATAGCTTATTTACCACCTTGTAGCAGCAGAAGTGCAGATTAAAAACTTGGCTCCGCCTACTCAGCGTATGAGTTGTATTTCGGTACGAAGTGAACTCGTCTCAATTAGCTCTGCTATTACGATGTTTCCTTCTCGACTGGTAGATAAATAATGTAGTCCAGTAAATAAAATTATCGCTTTACAGAATTTTTAACTTTACCTTGTATTCATCATACAATCTTTTTTATTTCATGTATTTTTGTACAAATTATACATTCTTGTAAATTTCATACATTGTTGTATATACTAACAGGAAACAACTATACGTGGTTTCGAACCATTTTTTAGTTTTTTATTTGATGTACTTTTCTTGACATTTCCATCTGAGTGGTGATCTTGGCAAAAAACTTTTTGGAATTATTTCATGAAAGTAATATGTTCATTGTTGACTGATACTATATTTAATATGTCTGATGTTGGTTACAAATATAAGTAAAAACGCGAACTTTTATCTTCCCCTTTTTGAGTTAATATCTCAAGAGAGACATACAAATAAACGCGTTTCCTTCACATAAATAAATTTACGGGAAGGAAACCATTGGACATTACGTTAGGGGTTGTCCATAAAGTACGTGTGTCTTTATTTTGACCCCCTCGCCTACCCCCGCATTTTGCTACACGCTTTTTTGAACACCCTCCACCTCCCTAAATGTACCTACGCTTTTAACCTACCTATCTAATATTTTATGATATTTTTTTAAATTTAGTGTCTCATTACTTTGATAATTGGTGCACTGTTCTCCCATCTCGTTTACACAATTTGAAGATCCCCTCTTCCCCTCCTAGCGTACATACTTTATGAACGATCCCTTTGGAATGCATTTCTAGCAATGATAAAGAAATTTTAAATATTAAATCATAAACAATGAATCTAAAAATATACTAGTAAGCTGCTTTTATCAATCACCTGACAATGACGGTCTAAGGGAGAATCTGAGTACGTTTTTTGAACAAAATGTTATTAAAGTAGGGATTAAAGAAAAAAAATAATTATTAATGAAAATCTAAATATGAACTTTTTTAACTACTAACATGATTGCAAAGCAACTTTTATTGATAACATTTATAATATTTTATTGATAACATATTACAACTGATGTGTTCAATAATAATATACAAAAATGTATAGTGAAAGCGGATATCTTGTCATTCCAATTGTTTCTATCATTCAACACCGATGGATGGTTGCAATTGCTCCAATGAATTATCTTCTGAGCTATCATTTGAGGAGTTTCAAATGCAATCTAAATCTAATAAAAAAGCCCCTGGAGCTGATGAAATAAACGGAAACATATTCTTAGAACGTTTTGAACAATTAAAAGATATGCTCTGTAAAGTTTTCAAAGCGTCAAAACAGTCAGGAGTTTTTCTAAACCAGTTAAAAATAGCCAAAGTAATCACAATATACAAAGAAGGAGACTGAGAACTAATATATGTAACTACCAACCTTTATCTCTATTTTATCAACATTTTTAAAATCTTAGAAAAAATTATTTACAATAGATTATATCCTTATAAGAAGAATATGCTTAAAAAGAAGTATTTTTTTTATAAAAATCAGTTTGGTATTCAAAGAAATAATTCTGCTGAGCATGCAGTCATCGTATTCGTCCGTAAAATCTCTAACTCTTTTAAAAATTTACAGCTCACTTAAGGTGCGTTTTTAGATTTATCAAAAGCATTTGACACAGTAAATCATGGCGTTTTGATTCATAAATTTAAATATTATGGATTAAATAGCATAATTTTAAAGTTGTTGAAAAGTTATTTAACAAACAAAAAAAAATTTGCTTCTTTTAACAATCCTTATGAAAAAATGTTTTACATATTTCAAGTTGTGTTCTGCAAGGATCAATTATGGGGCCACTTCTTTTTTTAATCTACATTAATGATTTTCATAAAGCTTCTAATCTTTTTATGCTTGCAGATGATACTAATTTATTTTTATCTGACAACAATATTAATAAACTTTTTACTACTATAAATGAAGAACTTATAAATAGTTTTAGCTGGTTCAGATGCAATCAATTTAACCTAAATTAAAACAAAACAAAATGGATTCTTTTTTTATTCAATAACTAAAAAAAGTTATTTATCTTTAGCTGTGCCTGATATTTTTATTGACCAAATTGAAATAAAAAAGTTTTAGGTGTATTCCTTGATGAAAACATCACATGGAAGCAACATTATATTGATTGATTATATTGATACTAAATTTTCCAATAATATTGTAATTCTTTATAAGGCCAGAATCTGTAATTAATTTCACTGGATGTTTTTCTCTTTTTAAACAACTTTTTTCTAAAAAGAAAACACTTAACATTTACGAACTTAATATTTTTTATATTTTATGCGTTGTTTATGTATGTAAAACTAATCTTTCTTCTAACATTTTTAATGATCAATTTACCTTGAAACCTACGAATAAATACTTTCTAAGAAACACCAACCTTCTATATGAGCCTTTTTGTTGAACAAATTTTACCAAATTTGCATTGTTTATTGTGCACCCCATTTTTGGAATAAAATTGTACTACTTCTTTGCATCTTTTTAAGCTAAAATTAAGCTAAAAAATTTTTTACTTCCACATATTATCAAAATTTGGCTTTAAAAGTTGTATTATGGTAATATTTATTAAATTTTATTAGCTATACTACAAAGAGATATGTTTATATATATTTAATTTTATTATGTTGTAATAGTTGTTATGTTATATCCTAATATTTTGTTTACACTAGTATTTACATTAGTCTGTTAGTTTACACTAGTGTTTACACTAGTCTGACAATAAGATCTTACTGACCTACTTTCAGATACCTAGTTTTTCAAATGGTAGTAGTATTTGCTTACTTTATAAATTTTATTAATTTTTATCTACTCTCATTATATTGTAAAAACGAACTAACGAATGTAACCTCAATTTTTAAAATTATAAAAAAACGCTCAGTGTGATGCAAAAGTATTCTTTATAAACTTGTACAAGTGTATTGTTTTTTTCTAAATAATACTTGTACTTGTGTAATTTTTCTTTATTTGCAGAAAGTAGTTGTCTTCGATATCAACATATTCTATTGATGTCAACATATTCTTTCTGACCAAATTTCACCAAATAAGATCTGTAAGTTTCGATAAGCAATGCCAATTCTATATATTTTTTAGAACAACAACTCATATTAATAAAAAGAACAACAACTCATATTATTAAAAAGTGGATATCGAACAAACCAATTCTTTGTCAGTGACGTCTTGTTTAACTCTTTTTAAAACGGTATGCTTAAGGTCCGCAAGCATAAAAAAGTAATCTTTTGATATAAAGACTACCTGCCCAAACCCAAACCCTCAGTGGATGTATAAACAGTCACTGCGCCTATGCCTATTTGATTCAGTTGGTATATCTACACTTTGCTGGGTCTATTGGTATAATATCGAATTTACCAAACTCCTGAAAATATGAGTTGGACATCGCAAAGAATACCCAGCAAACATGAGTTTATCAAAAGTTTTTTACTGCTGCGTTTTGCTCATCGATTATACGACGGTCCTTCATCCAAAAGTCAATAATAGCCTATCATTGTGTCGGCAGAACCTCAACGAACATGCTTTCGTTAGACCACCGTATTATCGCCGTCAACAAAATATCGAGATTTAGCAACGAGACGCGGACTTCATTTGACAACGGTGTTGCGTTACTAATGCGCCTTCTGACTATAACCATTTAATATTTGTTGTACAATACGCGTTTTAAAAATTATTAACAAATATGGCGGCCAACTACAGTTTGAAATCCATACGAGATTTAATTCTTTTAAGTTACGCCGACGATTTGATAGATGATGAAAAATATATAATTTTAAATGAGTTTAACGAGTCTCGCGAGTCATATCCATATTGAAAATATGACAAGTTTGATATTAACACTTAGGGTGATGCACAATGTCAAGTCGATTTTTATTTCAAGAAGAACGATCTCGCCACCCTAGTTCTTATTTTTGGAATACAAGAAAAAATTATAACCTCGCAGAAAACTATATGCAGTGATCAAGAAGAACTTTGTGCTTTGCTAAAACGACTTGCTTTTCTGCGTAGATACACGGATGTAGCATCTTTTTTTGGTACAAACCCTACAGAGATATGCCTTATTTTCAAGTAAATGATTTCATCTATGAAACCCACTGTCATAGACTTAACAATTGGAATCAACCTATCCTCCTACTTCAGAAACTGAAAGAATACTGTGATGCCATTTACCAAAAAGGATCTCCAACAAATAACTGTTTCGGATTTATCAATGTTATAGTTTGAAGGATCGCTAGACCTCAAGTTGATCAGAGAGTTGTTTATAATGGCCACAAAAAAAAAACATGTTCTCAGATATCAAAGTTTAGTATTGCCTAACGGTTTGGTGGGCAATTTTGCTGGGCCATACGAAAGAAGAAAACATGATGCTACTATGTTGTATGAGTCTGGGGTGTTAGTTTTATTGAAAAACAATGTTTGGTTCAATGCACAACCTTTGTGTACATAACACGAGACCAGCATGCTTATAATAAGGCTATTAGTGAAGATCGTGTATCAGTTAAATGGTTATTTGGGCTTATTGATAACTACTGCGGATTTTCAAAAAATGCAGAAAGTAGGGAAAATATACTTTACATGTGCATTATTACAAAATGCTTATACATGCCTCTATGGAAATATAGTGTCAGAATGTTTTGATTGTAAACCTCCAACATTTCAAGAATACTTTTCTTTATAAAACAGTTTATTGTAGCTTTTATTTTAAACACGATATCAAAAAATGTAATATATTAGAATAATAGCAATAGCTGTTTAAAACATAAAAACTAATATAAATAGTTTCTACTGTAATTTTTCAAAACAAGTTTATCATTTATTCAAAAACGCATTTAGTAAAGTGTTCTTTTGAGCCATCATGGCAAGCATCTGTTGTAACATCGCATTGTTTTGGTGTTGTTACATCTCAAATTGTAGTCTTCAAAGTTCATGTCCATGAGGAATTTGCTCTCTCTCTAGTTTTTTATATTCTTTATCGTATTCCTTTTTTTCTTAAGAAACACAAATGTGTCTGAACTGTCTCTTCAATATATCAAATTTTTTTTTTGGACTCATATTGTTTTCATTGTTTCGTTTTTGAGTTTCGCCAAATCTTTCCATGGCCTCTGTTTGCATTTCTACTGCTTTATTTCTTTCAGTTTCATTTACAAGATTCTTCTGTTGTAACTCATTGTCATTTTTATTTTCAGTATCTGTAAAAATATTATATAATTCTTTT
Source organism: Hydra vulgaris (assembly GCF_038396675.1). NCBI lineage: Eukaryota > Metazoa > Cnidaria > Hydrozoa > Anthoathecata > Hydridae > Hydra > Hydra vulgaris. Next base: position 26,805,368 of record NC_088921.1, on the reverse strand, counting down.
ATTAAGCTTTCTGATTCTGTATGATTGCCACCTCTAAGTTCTGATGCTGATGATGAGAGTATTTACTTTTTCATCATCCCAATACATGGATAACCTAAAAATATTTACAAAGAACCTTAGCTTGGCAGAAAAAACGTTAATAAATAAATATATTATACACAGCTAATATTAAAAAAAACGAAAAACTTTAAAATGATGTTTGTATTGTTGTTGTTTTTTATATTTGAATTACAAAGCTTTTTGTCGACAAAATGCTCTGCCATTTTTAGCGTTCTTTAAACAACGTGAAAACGAAGGTACAGATCAAATTACTTGTCACCAGGCTACTTTTAGGGTTTTCACTGAAAAAACAAACGCGCGCGTCGCATATGCTAAATCTCCTTAATATACTTTACACGACGCTCGCGTGCCGTGCTGGTACCATTGCAAAATATTCATTGGTTCTATGACGGTCTTTCGTCGACAAACCAGCACAATAAGAAACGCCAATTTCACGCCGTTTTTAGGCGTTGCGAAACCAAATTAAAGAAAAATAAGAAATTTTTAATCAAAAAAATTAAAGTATTTGCTATCATACAGGTTGCATTCAAATAAAATAAAGTTTAAATTTATTGTTGTGGGTCATTGTCATTATCAGACTTTCACATACCTCATTTTCAGAGTTTAACATACCACTTCTTTTTTTAGCACATCTTTCTAACTTGACTTTCAATATTTTGGTCTAGTGCTCCACGTAAAAACGTAAAAAGTCTTTTTAAAACTTGCATTCCTTTGTATTAATCCTTAATTTAAAATATTTAATTTTCAACATTTCATATATTTACTTTAACAATTGACTCAAAATGCTTTTAACAAAAGATTGATCACAAATTATACAATAAAAAAAAACTCTGTTTCTAATTTGATTTTAAGGTTATATTTTAGAAATAGTTATAAGTTCTATATATTTGAGATGCAATTATATAGGTTTAACATAGTTTAGGTGCAGTTACAGGTTCATATATTTTAATTTATTAATTTGGTTTGGGTTCAAAAACCTACAAGACTGATGACTTAAATAAAATGCATATAAATGAGCAAACTAAATGACTTTCAAAAACATGAAAATACGACTACAATGTAATTCTTTTAATACAATTTTATTTTATTAATATACTTCACGGTACGCTTCACTTTATTTACGCCAACCACCAGTTCAATTAACCTGACAACAGAGTTTGGTTGTATAAAAAGAAACATGCATTCTATTTACAGCATCTTTAGTATTAAATTCCTCTTTTCAAGATACAAAAATAATCTATACATAAAGATTTCAACTACATCATAACTAGCGATCGACCTAAACTCTGTTTTGGCATCGACTTCGCCCGAAAATTCCATTTGAATCGATACCGAAATTTCGGTTTCGGTACTTTCAATTAATTTGGTAAAAAGCAAAATTTCGGTTGAAAAATATACCAAAAACCGAAAAATTTGTAAGATTTTAAATTTTTATCTAATCTAAAAAAATGGTTGTTTTTGAGAATTTCATATAAATATTTTGAGAATTTTATCAAAAGAAAAATCTTGTATTGAAGAGAAAATCCACCAGTTAACCTTCAATATTGACTTATATTGCCAATTTGTGTAATAAATCTCAATTTGAGAAACGCGTTTTATCAATTCTAACTATACACGTACAAAAAATACACGTATAAAAAAACAAAAACAAAAAAAAAAAATGTAAAATTGCATTTTTAAACAAAATTTTCTAACAAAATTAATTTTGACAAGCCGAAATCTTGGTCTTGGTTTAGATAAAATATTTGCAGAATTGTTGGTTTTGGTTTTGATACCGAACTAGAGTACCCGAAATTTCGGTTTATTTCGGTTTCGTCTTTTTTCCTGTTTCGGTCGATCAATAATCACAACTAAGTATCAAAATATACAAAATATCTGAATAATAAACATCATAAAATGATAATTTAAAAATTGAAATAAAAACGTGAGACTCTATTTAAACATGTGTTTAATCAAATGATTCTGTATAATTTTCAGACACAGAGTAAAACCGGGTCGAACTGCACATCATATCATTTCGCACACTGGTCGAAATTATCCAATAAAACTAAACAGATATGGCTTTGAAAAAAATAAAAATAGATTCAAATACAAAATTATCTCCTTTATTCGAATTGATAAAATTATATGTCGATTCAACTCCATTTTTTTCTTTTTTATACAACTTTAACGGGGAATCAATATTTTATATATATTTTTTATCGTTGCGAATAAAATAGCGCTTAAACTAACCCAAGATGGCAACAGCCATTATAGAGGATTCTAACCGTAAGCATTTTGTGATCAAAATCTATACCACGTACACTAACGTGGCATAACAACTTTCATATTACTAAAGATAGTATAAGGTTGAGTGAAAGCACAACCCTAACGGCTTGTGTTACTCAAGATGGCAGCCACTAACATAGTGATTGTTGCAACCAGGTTATTTCCAGTATTGTGAGCAATATATACTTGATATGATTTACTATCCCTGAGATTTTGGTGAAGATTAATTAAATGTTAATTGGGAAATTTAATATTTATTAATGTTTTGACACATCCAAAATGTCGGTTATTACCATATTGGTTTTCAGCCTGTTTTGGTCATGCCGCGCTTTGCCACTATAATTCAAAATGATCAAAATAATTTTCTGAGTAGTTGGTAAAGTTCTCAAGCTTTTATCCACTCCTGTATATATGCAGTATATATGCAGGAGTGGATAAAACTTTTTTGGCTATATACGTGTATATGGCCAAAGCCATTAAAAAAACACACCAATAATTTGGTTTCTTGATACGAACATACTCTGGCCTTCTGTAAATTTCGCCGCTTTCTTTTAATAAAAATATACTCTACAGATTTTTAGGTTTGTATTAATACCAGTCATGCAATTTTTGCAATTTCCACCGGTTTCTGAGGGCAAGTTTAAAAAGGTGTATTGTTGAAAATAAAAACTATTTTCGGAATTTGATAATATTTTATACACATATGAAAATGATGAAAAAGATGAAAATTTTTTTTTTCTAACATTATATTTTGCCGTTTAATAAATATAACAGTTTCCATAAATTTTCAATTAAGTTAATGGCCGGAGCAAGAAGAAGGCATTTATTTGCCTTATCGCCGAGCACCGTGTTACAATTTATAATTTTTACAAAGTTGTTTCAAGAATATATAGTATAAAAAAAAAATTTAATGAATGTTTACAAAAAATATATAAAAAATAAAGATATCGTTTAATACATAAATAAAAGATATCGTTTAATACATAATATCATAAATAGATTGGATAAAAGTATGAGTGAATATATAAAACTTTATATAAGTTTAATAAACATTCATTATTATAAAACAACACATAAAAATAAAGCAATATAAATGACATTTGCCTATTTATCTATGTTTTTAAAATTTCAAAACTCAAAATAATCCTAAAACATTTTTGCCAAATATTCATATCACAATCATATATTTATTTGCTTATAAAATAGTTTAGTTAAAAAACCTTATAAATATTATTTTTAGATAAAACCTATAATTTCAGTTCTCGCTCGTCTCGGACATCTCGGTCTCAGAAATCTCGGTCATTTTTCTACCTCGGAATCTCGGTCTCGGAATACCGAGAAAATATTTGCAAAAAGATAAAAACCGAGATTACTGAAAATTATTGAAAACCTTCAAAATTTAAGCTTTCGTTTTTTAATGAGAGGAGAGTCAAAACGTTTTTGAGTAAACAAGAGTCCTCAGCATAAATTTTCTCACGAGGAACTATTTTTCACGTACTTTTCAGTGATCTCAGTTCTAATATCGTAAAAGTTTCTCAGTTCTAATATCGTAAAATAAATCGTAAAAGTTGCAATTGCAGTGCAATGTTTTTTTATTTACGATTCTGTTGATAATGAGATTTGTCGCATAAATAGATGTAAAAATATATTAAATAAAAAAGGCTATTAAACTAAAAAGTAAGTGTTTATTAAATTTATTCATAAAAAAGTTATTTTAGTTTAATACATTTGGTATAGCAACTGCAACTTTAATGGTTTTTAAAACTGAACAGATTCATATATTGAAATGGAAAAATTGCGAAAGGAACTTATTTGAAATGGCAAAACTACTGTCTAATTTCGAAAAATGACAAGTTTCACGTTGAATGCACATTGTGTCCTGACGGCGCGAAGGAAAAACTTATTAAACGAACAGACTACAATACAAAACAAATTCACACTCATTCATAGCCGTAGACAATTGGGGGCTAAGGGGGGTCTATAGCCCTCACCACCCCCACCCCCAACCACCACTACCACTTTTCGATTTGTTGCGCCTCTGATAATATTTCTATAAGCAATTTGAAAATATTTATATAACCTTCGTTATTTAAATATCTATAACTAATTTCTTTAATTGCGAAACAACAATAAAAAAATATTTCGCAATTAAATGAATAATAAAAATAAAAATGCCGCAAATATGTAAACTTAAGTAAATAACTGTAAATTTTACGTTACCTTTCGAATAAAAAAAAAGAACTCGTTGTTTTGAACTTGTTACGATGTGGTATTGAACTTGCTACAACTAATAAAAAGTTGCTTTGTTCGTGTAAGGCGATTTTTTTAAATAAATTTGCATTTTCCTTTTTTTATTTAGAGTTTTAAGTTTCATAAATTTAATTATTAAATTTAAATATTATTAGATAATATTTATTATTTAATAATTACAGTTTGCAAATTAGATTTAAATAAGTTTCTAATAATTATTGTAACATTACGTAGCATTCTATTATATGATTTACTTCAATGGTATGTCTTTAAAACGAAAATTGTCTGGTGCGGAAGGAAAGCGTCATAAACGACTGAAGGAAATTTTGGAAGGGACAGATGCCAACCGCACTATTACTTCTTTCTATGTAAGAACTGTCGTCTCATCAATTTCTCCTAACTTCGCCTCTACCTCTAGCCCTGAAACTACAGTAACTACAGCATTTTTTTTAGATAATACTTCGAGTTCTAATGGTTTTATCAGTACTTTTACTACTGCATCTCTTGCTAACAATGATACTGCTGCTACTACTTCTTCTTATGCTGGCTCTGTATCCACTGCTACTTCGGCATCATTTTCTAGTTCTTTCTTCAATTTTTCTTCTTTGATTACTAATTCAGCCAACAATGATGTTAACTCTGCCTCCACTGTTACAGTCTACCAAAAAAAGCATCTAAGTAATAGTCCGCAATGGTACAAACTGTTTCTATGGTTGCATTACAACAAATGTAACGATACAGTTTTATGCTATTATTGTATGCTGATGGAAATGCACAATTTATCATCTTCAAAATGCAGCAAGAGTGTTTTCACAAAAACTGGATTTTCTAATTGAAAAAAGGGTTACAAAAATTCCAGAAACACCAAAATACTCTTTCTTATCGAGAAGCCATTGAGAATGTTAAAACTATTCCTTCAACAAATAAAGATATTGGTGAACTTCTCAGCAAAACTCATGCACAGGAAAAATGGAAAATAGAGCAATGTTAATAATAATCACGAATATTCAATTTCTCGCCAGACAAGGTATTGCTCTGCGCGGTGATTACAATACAGACAAAGATTATAAAGAATTTAATTCGAATTTTTCTCAGTTACTTAATCTCAGAAGCAAATATAATCCCGCTTTAACTAAATAGATGAGAAAGTCGCAAGATAAATTTACGAGTGCAGCTATCCAAAATGAAATTCTGCATTAATGGGTCTCACTATACTCAGAAAAATAACATCCAACATTTTTGGAAAATGGTTTACTATTATGGTAAATGAAACCACAAATCAGTCCAACACTGAGCAAATGGTGATTTGTTTGCGATATATAGATGAAGATGACTTGGAAGTGCATGAAGTGTTTGTCGGACTTTATAGTATGAAAAACACATCTGCTGAAAGTATTTCTGTAACTATCAAAGATGTTCTTATGCGGATGAATCTTTCAATTAGTAATTATCGTGGTCAATGTTATGATGGTGCCAGCGTCATGACAAGTTGGAGTTGCAAAGAGAACAAGTGACCTCGAACCCAAAGCACTATATTCCCATTGCTATGGTTACATTTTGAACTTAGCAGTACAAGATACACTTAAAGCTATCAGCATCATAAAAAATGCTCTGAACACTGTTCATGAAATTACAAAGTTGATAAAAACATCTCCCAAATGTGAATGCCTTTTCAAAAAGATAAAAGAAAATATTCTCCCTGGGACACCCGGTATTTGTATAATCTGTCCTACACGCTGGACGGTAAGTGCAGAATTATTTTATTCCATCTCTGAAAACTATGAAGCTCTACAAGTTGCTTAGGAAGAAGCTAAATCTGAGACAAAAGACAGTGAGGTTGTTGCTCAAATAGGTGGAGTTGCAGCACAAATGGAAAAATTCCGTTTCTTGTTTGGAATTGAATTGGGCAAGACTATTTTATGCATGGTAGACAATTTATCAAAAAGTTTGCAAAAGGTTACATTTTCGGCTAGTGAAGGTCAGAAAGTTGTTGAAAGAACTTTGATTATATTTAAATCTATTCGGTCTAAATATTCATTTGACCTATTTTGGAACCATATTAAACTGCACGGTTAAACTGGTGTATGTTGTTAAATATACACACAAAAAAAACTGATTAACATTAACATTATAGATATAGCCAATGATTTTTGTAGCCGAAGTGATGGTAGAAAATCTGTATTTAGACAATTTTGAAAAAAAATCTTCAAACAGCTGTAATGTTTTATAAAATTCCTATACTATATAAAACTCAAAGTTTGTAGCCAAATTTTGTTTACTGTTTCTGATCTATATATTATTTTCCGAATCACGGACGCATTCGTAAATATCATATTTTAAGGCCGAATTTTACGTCATATTATTAAAAATATTTTTAAGTAATAAATTACTCCAAAAACCTATAAGATATCACATTTAAAAAAGTTAGTGTAATACATACAGTATAGGCATTACTACAGAGTTCCGAAGAGTTTTATTGTTAAGAGACATGTTATTTGCGCCCATACTCTTTCTAGCCATTCCCCTCCAGATTAAAAAAGTTGTCTACGGCATTTATGGAAGTTCCATCAATATCGCCATGTTCCTTCTGCTGACAAATCCGAAAAATCAACGCATCATCAGTCTCGCTCAAAAATGGTTGACTTGTTTTTTAATGTAAAGCTAACATTGACTGACGATATTTTGTTAAGCTAGCTTCTAATATTGGACTTAGCTTCAACCAAATTGCGAACCCATTGGTGCAAAAGCTGAATGAAAATTACACAAAGGTTGAAGCTCCCCAAAAACGTTGAGAGAGTTGAGATATCAATCAAGCAAATAAGAATTTATTATCAGACCAAAGCAAAGATGAATCAGATACAGAGAGTGACATGTTAGCATGTACATCTCAGAGTTTTTGCAACGCACCAAGCGTGCTTAGTTTAGAAATAAAAAAAGAAGAAGATGAAGACGAAAATAAAGCTAAAGCAAATTCTGACGAAGAAAACGTGCAAGATGAGGAAGCATTTGAGTACGACCCTGCATTGTCTAGTACTAAAACTCTCGAAGATGTTCAAACTATTGTAAAAAAAATTAAATTTACACTTTAATTAGTCAAAGAGCTTAAAGAAAATACTCAATCTCTTAGAACTAAATTCAAATTGCTAGTTCTTGATGTCAATACTCGATCGAACAATACATTGAAAGTGTTGAAAACTTTCAAAGACATGATCCCAGCTATAAAAAAAAACTCTTAAATCATTTGGACATGATTGTCCTGATTATTTAGAGACAATCATTCCTGAATTAGTAGCAACTCTTCAACCGTGTAAAATGGCTATGGATACCATGAGTAGCGATGATGATGATTTGAACATTGCAGAAGGCGCATTAGAATTTTTGTTAGAGGAATTGCGAACGAAGAAAAGTTTAGTTTGTGCTCGTTTGATTGAAGAAATTGAAATAATTCTTAAAGAAATGATTCTTAAAAGACCTCTGATCTTAATGTTATTCTTGTCAAGTTTCTCAACAATCCAGCAGTTCTTAAAGAGCCGAAAGTGTCCCCATTCTTACTCTCATCAAATAAAGAAATTATTGAAGAAACGAAAAGAATCTGTCTTAAACATTTTTTCACTCCATCCAGTAATGATGACAGTATTGGTGTTGTGGAAATTGCATCTGAAGCTCATCAGACAGTCGAAAAGACTCCCAATGATCTTAAGTTACGTCTTCTCGCTTCCTTAAAACATCGAACAACTTCAAACTTTGTTTCAAAGCTCAAAAACCCACCTAGAAAAAAAAGAGAATCCAATGCCCGACAACAAATCCGAGTCAATGATTTGACTGCTGATGAATTTAACAGCTACTTTACGACTGTAACTCAAATGGGAAAAGTTATGCATGTTAAAAAATGCGTTGAAACTAATCAAGTCATCATCGATTCGTTGTGAACAAAATTTTTCAATTTCAAGCAACCACCGTACTAAGAAACGGGAGAGAATGACAGCTGCAACTTTGAATGACTTAAGTCTTTTGAAAAGTTTTTTCACGAGTCAACGTTTATTTGATAAATGTAGAAAACTTAAGGTTCATTAATATAATAATAATAAAAAATTATAAAACACAAATTTTCGGAAAATTTCAGTTTATTTTTATAGTTCTTACATTTTTGAAAAAATCTCGGTTTTATCTTAGTTTCGTACGAAAATATCTCGGTTTTATCTCAGTTTCATACGAGATCTCGTCTCGGAAAAATATTACCTCTTATATCGAGATGAAAAAAAACCCTAGATTCTGAAAGCATGAATAAAACTTTCTTTTTGTTCCTTGTTCTGTTTCCTTCTGTTAGGTAATTTACAAGAAAACAATAAAATGGCGTAGATTTGAATTACTCTATTAACAGTTTTTTAAAATACTTTTAGATAATAAACAATTTTATATACAAAGTTATACGATTTATTATAGTTTTATGTTTTATTATAGTTATATGAACTTGTTATTATATTCTAATCGAAATTATTTGAAAAGTATATTTACAGGTGCTAAGCAAATATATCAATTCACGGAGGTTGTTATTGACAAATAAATTTTAAACAATAAAAAAACACCGTTTCACGAATTAAATAAAAAAATCACAACTTTTTATTATTTTTTTGCTGCTGTTTTAATCCAAACTTGTTGAACGTCTGGAGGGCCTAGTATTTGATACCCGCTGAATGCTAAATGTAAAACGCATACACATTAATTATGTTAATTAAATTTTTTCAAAAGGTTTTTCAACAGATTTTTAAAATAAGTTTACCTGACGAGTCCCCTCCAGGAACATCAAAGAGCGCATTTCGATGCCTTGCTTCATAATTGAGTTGTTCAATACTAAAGCGTTTTTTTGGTTCAACTGGTTTAATTACTTTTACATCCAACGATTTTTTAATTGCTAATGGGATCTTGGTAATTAAAGATAAATTTTTTGGTGTTGTTGATGTTGTTATTGTTGTAGTTGTTGTTTTAGGGATTTCAGTTGTTGTACCGGTTGTTGTTTTATCCAATTTTACTTGGGTTTTTGTCGTAGGTAGAAACGGATTAAAAGTTGGACCAAAATTTTCTTCAGTCCTTCTTACACAGGGTTCACTAATACATATAGGATTGCCAACATGGTTTCCTTCAATACGTGAGCTAGTCAGCATAACCGGAACATTATTGTAAAACTTCATATCTGATTTAGATAATGGTTTCTCGACAATAAATTCTGGAGGTAGAACAAATTCGTGAGTTACTTTTGAAGCAGCGTCAGAAACTTCGTGACTTGATACAAAACTGTGGACGGAATTTTCGTCTCTTGGGCTTGTGTATATTTTAACTTCATTTATAACAGTGTAACCGACAAGTCTAGTAGTTACAACAACTCGTGGTAAGTAACAAACAGTACCTTTAATGTTACCACTTTCATATGGTAAATCTTCCTTTGTAGACTTATTTGTTGTTTTTGTTGTCACCGTTGTAGATGTTGAAGTTGTCGTCGTTGGCGTAGTTGTTGACTGAGGCGTTCCCGTATTTTCATGGGAATTACTATAATCAACAATTGTTGTAAAGTTGGCTATAATTTCGTTCCTACCTAAGGCTTTTTGCGATTTTGTTGACTGACTTGATAGTTTCATCTCCTCTTCTTCGTAATTGCTTTTTTCTTTGTCAACTTCAAGAGCTACAGGAAAACCCGGAGGAAAATCTACTTTATTATTAATAGTACTTCCAATGTAATATGATAAACCTTTATATGCTGCCTCAGCATTTTCTTCACTTTCAGGTATATTTAATTCCGAGCTCGGCACTTTAGTTTTTTGTAAATCATTTTTTTCTGCTTCAGGTGAAAAGTTATTCATTTCTGGAGGCCAATTGTTGACTTCTGGATGCCAAGTGTTAACATTCTCCCACATATTTTGTTGAGGAGCGTACTGAAATTGAGCTGGAGGTTCGTAGTCTACACATTTGAAAACATAAAGAATTTAGAAAAAATTTTAAACGATGGACAAATTAACATAATTTCAAATCCAAAACAAGCCTCACTTGGTATAGCAGGAATAAATTGCCGTTTGGAAATGATGTCATGGTTGTTATACTCAAATTTTTTTTTTTCTGTCTTCTTCTTTCCAAGTACTATAATATTTTACAAAAAGTATTTTTAATATAAGTGGTTCATATTTATTTATTTTAGAATTATATATCAATCAAATTACTTACATATATGCGCGCGTGTACATGCGCGCGTGTGTTTTTTTTAAATAGTAAAATATGTATTTAAATAATAAGTGTAAATAAGTTCTTTATTTTTGAGAATGATAGCCATCTTTTATTGTTCTCAAGGTAGTAAAATCTAATATAAAAGTGCATCTTTCAAATTTTATGCAATTAATAAATAGCCATATAACAAAATAGCGGTTGTACAAAATTTAATAAAATAAAGTATATAGCTCACCGAAGTGCACTTTTTTATGTTTAAATAAAAAAACTTTAAAAAAACTGCACCCTAATAATCTTTTGAACCATTTTCCAAACGGTTCACAAAATTAGTTAAAAAAAAAAAAAGATTTGAGCTGATAATAGCGTTCACACTTACTTCGATCACTAAACGCTGCTCCTTGACAAAATCCTACATGACAAATAAGAACTGTACATACAACAAGATATTTCATACTTTAAAGCAAAAGTTGTAAGTGTAGAGCTGCTGGAGAGGTTTATTAGTTTTGCACGCACGATCGCTTACTGCAAGTTTAACTAGATATGGTTCAATGAGCATGTCTTTGACATTGTATTTTATAATAAAAAAAATTATAAAGAGAAATTTCTTTGCAGTATACGGTTCTTTAGTTTTTGAAATAAATTTACTTTGACAATTAAACGAAGATATTAAAATACAGATCAGTTTTTTTAATATGCGTATTGCAAGTCTTAGGCGTGGTTGATTTCATCTCTAAATTTTCATACTTTTTAATGTTACTAAACCCGTTTTTAGCCTTTCAACGTAAGCAAGGACAATATTTTAAAAAAAGTCATCAATAAAACACTTTTCAGAACTTGTGAATTTTTTTTTTTTTCAATAATAATGATGTATTTTATAACATTTATAATGTTTATATATTTGAGGAATCCATTTGCAAAACGCGCTCAGTCCGAGTAAATTGACTGAGAAAACGAAGAAAAACTGAACTACGCTTAGTTGCGCATTACCAAAAGTTGACATTGATAGAAAGCGGTTTTAGATACCGTAAACCGAGGTAACTTTGTACCAATTTTGATAAATAGATAACTTTTTGAAAAAAAGGGACATTTTCCCAAAACTATTTTGATGCTCAAAGTTGTGCATTACTAATATCATTTAATTAGCAAAATGGTGTATGCATTGTATTCACCATATCTAAGATTTTATGGAAATAATGAGATGGTCAATGTGACCCGGCAATGGGGTAACTTTGTCATAGTAAACTAAAATAGTTTTTTTAGCATCGGATGTAAATTAAGTGTTATTTACCACATTTAATGTAATTTAAGCTTACAGTTAGCATTTATTTCAAAAAGGGTACCTAAAATATGTCATGAAATTAAAAAAAGGGACAACAAAAATAAACATAAACAGTATTAAAGAAACATATTAGCTAAAATAATTTGATTTTTTTAAATTATTTTTTTATTAAATGTCAGAAAAAGCAAAAAATAAGAGAGTACTAAAGAATAAACAAATAGTTTGTAACATAAACTGTTTTTTTTTTTTTAAATTTAGGCATCTCTTCAGTAATCTATCATAAATTCAATAGAGACTTATTCACCTTCAGATGCTGTTTCTGTTTCACTAACGTATTCTACAGAAATACATTAGTGGCCATAGGAATAGACACCCCTTCAAAATATATGAAAACTTCACCTTAGTGTGTTTTTTAAAAGAAAATAACCATATTTATGCGGTTTTCTATATTGGTTATTATTTTTTGATGTGTTTAGATTAAAAAAAACTTTTTAATCTAAACACATCAAAAATTAAATTTTGATTAAAGTTCACAATTTTAATATAAAACTATAACAATTTAATGGCAAAGTGGCAAGTTATGGTAAATTTATGTTTTACTGCTTACAAAACATGTTATTAAAAAAATGACTTATAAAAAAAAAAACTTCATATATTGTTGGATATCCATTTTTTTTTATTACTGCAGCAATCCTATGAGGCATTGAGTCCATTTAATTGCCCAAATCTTCAGTGCTGATCACGTGAAACCAGGACTTGATTATGGCCTCTATTAATTGTCGGTTGTTCCCAGGTTTTTCTTTCCTTACAAGTTTTTTCAGTCGAGACCACAGGTTTTCTATCGGATTCAGGTCCGGACTATTTCCAGGCCACATCAAAACGTTAATCTTTTTGGCTTTAAACCAATTTTTGACAGTTTTTGCCCTCAAACGAATCATCAATCGATGGGAGTGATTCGGCTTCTAATATGTTTCCTTGGTATTTTTTGGCGTTTAAAATACCATCCATAATGTGGATACACCCACAGCTTCTCTGATCATGCATCCCCACACCATTACACTTATGGGGTGCTTCATTGTAAACAATGTGCACTCAGGTAAAAGATCTTCACCGGGCCTTCTTCTCACATAATTGATTCAATCACTTTAAAAAATGGAAAACTGCTTTCATCACTCCAAATAACTCTTGCCCGGTCTTCCTTTGTCCACTCCTTGTGTTCTTTTGCCCAAATTAAACAATCCTTTCGTTGTTTTTTGTTTAAATATGGTTTTTTCCTGGGTCTTCTTGCTTTTAAACCATTTTCAAAAAGCCTTCAGCGAATTGTTCTTGAACTAACCGAAACTCCGGCGGCCTCTAAATCATTTTTAATTTCAGCTGAAGTTGCTCTTTGGTTCTTAAGTGCAAGCCTCATTACCATCTTGTCATCGTTGGCAGTTGTCTTCTTAATTTTTCAATTTTTTGGCACATTTTTGAAGGTAATGGTTGCCTTAAACCTTTTGCACACCTTCCTCACTCCAGATTTTGTTGCTCCATTTCCCAACTTTTTGACGATTTCCATGTACGAATAACCTTCTCCACGTAATGTAACAGATTTGCATTGCTTTGTAGATGACCAATATCCTTTCGTCATTGTAAATAAAAGTACAATTTTAAAAAACACACTAAATCTTCAAGAGTCATGTCGACTTTTCACCAGCAATTGTTGAAACTCAACTAAATGACTACAAAACAATGATATTGTATTTATAGCTTAAAAGAGTTATGAATAAAAGTGCTAATTAATAACGTAATTAACTATTTGTCATCACAATAAATAGACTAATTTTCACAAAAACACAAAAATAATGAGACATTCACCTTTTACTAGAAAAACCCATTAGCAGAGCAATGACTCATTTTTGACAGCAGTTAACAATAATAATCCATAATTATGTTTAAAATTGATATAAACGATTAAAATTTGCGATTTCCTATAAGCCAAATAATAGATGACGTGATTTAAATATAAAAATTAATAATTAAATCTACCAAATGCATGATATGTCAACTTTTCTAAGAAAAATGGTAAAAATTACAGGGATGTCCATTCCTATGGCCACTAGTGTAGATTTTCCTGGTTCAATTTTAAGTCTTTTTTTGGATACATTTTTTTAATTCTTATTTTTACTTTGTGTAACATCTTTCTTATCACCACCTTCATTTTTTTTCTCACTTAATGTCTAAAAGACTCTGATCTAAAGCTTTTGGTAACGTTGCAAATTTTTTAATACGAGAAGTAAGTTACCAATTCAGAAGTATACTTCTCCATGCTTTTTTTTAATGATGCAAAGAATGCAACATCAAGAGGTTGAAGTAAAAGGGTTGAATTGAGCAGCAGACATATGAATGTAATGTTATGCTTTCCACAAGAATGAATAACTTTATGACTTGAATGGGAAGAGAGATTGTCACCTATTAATACTTTTTTCCCGAAATGATTCTTAACGCATGGCAATAATGTTAACCAATCCTCAAAAGTAACTTCATCAAACCAGCCAGATTGGGTTCTATTCAACCGAGAATTTTTTGGACCATGTTTTATCCATAAATCGTATAAATGTATGCTTTTAAAAACTGTGTATGGTGGAAGAACTTCTCCAACTCCATTTTCACAAAACATTACAGAGAAACAAGCCTTACTGCTATTCATTTTTCTCTCAGGGTACTTAGTTCCACGTTTCATAACAATTTTTTTATTTTCAGGGTCATCACGCAAATTTATTTCATTATAACTCCAAATGTTACCAGGTGGAATTCCTTCAAGCTCAAGTCTAATATTGCCAAAATAAGTTTTTAATTGTTCTTTGCTTATAGTTGCTCGTTTTCTTTTAATATTTGATGCAATTCTATGGGTTAATTGTGTTCATTTCATAAAACTTGAGACCCAATCATCACCAGGAGTATTGTTTTTAAATATTTTTACAGTACGATTTTTCGATTTTAAATAACCAGCTACTAACATTTTAACATTAAGTTAATTTAATGGAAATCCCCAATCACACATAACCTTGATTCTAGATGAAAATAACTGCTATTCATCATAAGTAAACATGGTTGGTGCACCAATGCATTTTTTATGCTTTGACTTCATTTTATTATGTAGAGTGCTTCTTGGTATACTAAACCTTTTTGAGGCTTGACGAATGCACATACCTTCTTTAATTGCACTCATACACTCTTTCAAAAAAATGGTATTAGAACAAGTGTTGTATGCACGTTTTCCAACACAATGCTTGTTATATTTACGAGGCATTATGCTTTAAACAAAAGTAAATATAAACAACACAAGCAAATTGCAATGTCGCAATTTATTAAACTATTATATAATTTTATTAAATTGCAATTAAATTAAAAAGTTAGAGTCTATAAATATTAACTTTGTTATAAAGTTAATGAAATTATGATTTAGCAACAACAACAGGAAATATTTTAACAAGAAAATATACTTTTTTAAAAATACTAAAACACACTCATGCTAAGAACTGTTTTTCAAAATAAATTACTCGGATAACATGCTTCAAAAAAATATTATAGTTATAATAAATGACGATCAGACTACTTTAAAATAAATATTATTTACTAGGCTAAAGTTACCCCAAAACCACCCTGTAAAAAAACCAGAATGTTGTTACTAGAACCAAAAACTTTTCGCTTAATTTTATCTGAACCTTTGTCTTCAAAACAGAAGAAAAACTGAGTTGTTTGCTATCATTTTTATCTTCGCCGAGACAACATTCTGTTTTACAGTTTTTGATTGTGTTTTACCAAGATGTAATTTTCATTCTTTCCCACTTATAGTAAAGAGCATTGGCAACAAACTTCATATCAAAATTTAAGCAAGAAAGATTGCATTTACAAATAAAATAAAAATATTAAAACGTTACTTAACTGTTTAAAAGTTACAGATGATTAATTAAAATTTTTAAAAATGGCCAAAGTTACTTCGGTTTACGGTACATAAACACTGCATTTAGTACTCAAGTAGCAAACAATATAATATTTGCCATGGCAACAGATGGTTTAAAAAACAGTAAATTGTATGAGTTAGGAAAACATGAAGGAAGGAAGATATTTCGAAGCATTAGTGTTTAGAGGAAAAAAACTAAATTAATAAAAGTGACAATAATACGACGTGAATTAAACAAAACTATAATAGAAATAGAAGACGACAGCTTACTTGAGCATCAATCATGATAGTATTTGTAGAAAAAAAATTCGACTTGTTAAATAATCAAAACATAATTATCAAATATACAATTGAAAAAAGAAAGTGATTCACTTACAATAAATTTTCTTGATCTCCAGTAACAAATAACAAATCCGGAACATACTTTAACACCTATCGCAAGGATGCAATAACAAATGTGCACATAAAGCCGCATTCTTGTCACGATCCAAAAATATTTTATGATGTATTCAAAAGTTAATTTCAAAAAGTTTTTGCATTATGCAGCAAAGAACATGTGAATCATTAGTTAAAGTTTCTTACGGAAATGTTCATAAAAAATGGTCATATATGACCATTTTTTTTATTCTTATAATAAAAAGATACGTCAAACCATTGTCAAAAAAATAAAAAAAACAATAAGCAAAGTAATCTACAAAATAACAATATTAACATCAATGAACTACAATTAAATTATATTTCTCTACAATGAGTAAGTAAAATTAAGTATTCAATTAAAAAAGATATTTAAAAATGCAGGGTATACTCTAATTTTGAACTCACCAAAAAGCTTTCGACAGATAACTCAAAAAAACAAGCCTCAACCTCCCAACAACCTTATCCTGGAGTCTACAAACTGGAGTGTTCAAATATAAAATTTTATGTAGGTGAAACAAAGCTAAAGGTTTTAAGAGGCATTTGCTAACATCAAAGACATACTTTTGAGGAAAAAATTTAGCTTTAGCGGGGCATTCCAGAAATCGCCATGTTGCCTTTAGCGGAAATAAAAAAAAACACGGTTAAAGTAGAGGCAGATTATTTTAAGAAGAAAGTGAAAGAGTTTTTGAAAGACGATATCACCAGTGATCTCCAAAAGAAAAGAGTTTGAATGAAGATTACAGTGATTATGTCACATCGTTGTTTTAGAAATCTTATTTTTTTATTGAAGACGCAAGAAAACATTATGTTCGAGTTTTATCATTTGTTTGTTTTCAAATAGGTTTTTTTTTATGTTGCTCGTATAACGAGGGTATATATAACCCTTAGAACTATTGTATTATACGAAAAGGAATTTTATAAGGATAAGTTTATATACTTTAAACAGATATTTTAACTTCATTTTGTCTACAAAGTGTTTTTATACCTGGTCTTAAAGAAAATGAGATAAATTTAAAAAATTGTATCGACAACGTGTTTTTGGACCTGATCTATATTTTGGACCGAGATAAAACCGAGATTCGTACGAAACTGAGATAAAACCGAGATTCGTACGAAACTGAGATAAAACCGAGATATTTTCGTACAAAACTAAGATAAAACCGAGATTTTTTCAAAAATGTAAGAACTATGAAAATAAACTGAAATTTTCCGAAAATTTGTGTTTTATAATTTTTTATTATTATTATATTAATGAACCTTAAGTTTTCTACATTTATCAAATAAACGTTGACTCGTGAAAAAACTTTTCAAAAGACTTAAGTCATTCAAAGTTGCAGCTGTCATTCTCTCCCGTTTCTTAGTACGGTGGTTGCTTGAAATTGAAAAATTTTGTTCACAACGAATCGATGATGACTTGATTAGTTTCAACGCATTTTTTAACATGCATAACTTTTCCCATTTGAGTTACAGTCGTAAAGTAGCTGTTAAATTCATCAGCAGTCAAATCATTGACTCGGATTTGTTGTCGGGCATTGGATTCTCTTTTTTTTCTAGGTGGGTTTTTGAGCTTTGAAACAAAGTTTGAAGTTGTTCGATGTTTTAAGGAAGCGAGAAGACGTAACTTAAGATCATTGGGAGTCTTTTCGACTGTCTGATGAGCTTCAGATGCAATTTCCACAACACCAATACTGTCATCATTACTGGATGGAGTGAAAAAATGTTTAAGACAGATTCTTTTCGTTTCTTCAATAATTTCTTTATTTGATGAGAGTAAGAATGGGGACACTTTCGGCTCTTTAAGAACTGCTGGATTGTTGAGAAACTTGACAAGAATAACATTAAGATCAGAGGTCTTTTAAGAATCATTTCTTTAAGAATTATTTCAATTTCTTCAATCAAACGAGCACAAACTAAACTTTTCTTCGTTCGCAATTCCTCTAACAAAAATTCTAATGCGCCTTCTGCAATGTTCAAATCATCATCATCGCTACTCATGGTATCCATAGCCATTTTACACGGTTGAAGAGTTGCTACTAATTCAGGAATGATTGTCTCTAAATAATCAGGACAATCATGTCCAAATGATTTAAGAGTTTTTTTTTATAGCTGGGATCATGTCTTTGAAAGTTTTCAACACTTTCAATGTATTGTTCGATCGAGTATTGACATCAAGAACTAGCAATTTGAATTTAGTTCTAAGAGATTGAGTATTTTCTTTAAGCTCTTTGACTAATTAAAGTGTAAATTTAATTTTTTTTACAATAGTTTGAACATCTTCGAGAGTTTTAGTACTAGACAATGCAGGGTCGTACTCAAATGCTTCCTCATCTTGCACGTTTTCTTCGTCAGAATTTGCTTTAGCTTTATTTTCGTCTTCATCTTCTTCTTTTTTTATTTCTAAACTAAGCACGCTTGGTGCGTTGCAAAAACTCTGAGATGTACATGCTAACATGGTTTGATAATAAATTCTTATTTGCTCGATTGATATCTGTAATTATCTTTTTACGTTTTTGTACTCGTGTCACACAAAGATGGATTCCATGATCATAGCAAATGTGATGAAGTTGTTATGAAAAACGGCCGGATTTAGTGCAAATACTTGCTCCACCCATAGTTTGACCAATGCAATCTCGGTAAGGATTAATGCCGAAGGTTATTAATCATTATTATTGATAATTTGGCAACCTCAAAACGGTTTTGGCATTACATATTTTTCCCATTTCGATCATACCAAGATTTTGATTCTACTTATTGGGTCCAAAAATTTGAATATTCATAACTTTAATTTGTTTAGATGTTGCCTCATAACTCACATAGGAAAACTTTCCTCTATTAGATTTTATCAGCTTTATTTCCTTCATCACTTTGTCCCTCGAAGACGCTGATGAGCTATAAATTGTCTGACGAACTCTCTCGACGTTTTTGGGAGCTTCAATTTTTGTGTAATTTTCAATCAGCTTTTGCACCAATGGATTCGCAATTTGGTTGAAGCTAAGTTCAATATTAGAGGCTAGCTTAACAACAATTTCGTCAGTCAATGTTAGCTTCACATTAAAAAACGAGTCAATCATTTTAAGTGAGACTGATAATGCGTTGATTTATCGGATTTGTCAGCAGAAGAAACATGGCGATATTGAATGAACTTCCATGAATGAGCGTGAATTTGTTTTGTATTGTAGTCTGTTCGTTTGATGAATTTTTTCTTCGCAAGCTCAGGATACAATGTGCATTCAACGTGAAACTTGTCATTTTTCGAAACTTGACAGTAGTTTTGCCATTTCGATTAAGTTCCTCTCGCAATTTTTTACATTTCAATATATGAATCTGTTCAGTTTTAAAAACCATTAAAGTTGCAGTTGCTATACCAAATGTATTAAATTAAAATAACTTTTTTATAAATAAATTTAATAAACACTTACTTTTTAGTTTAATAGTCTTTTTTATTTAATATATTTTTACATCTTTTTTTGCGACAGATCTCACGGTCAACAGAATCATAAATGAGAAAACATTGCACTGCAATTGCAATTTTAACGATTTTTAAAAACATTAGAACTGAGATCACTGAAAAGTACGTGAATAATAGTTCCTCGTGAGAAAATTTAAGGTGAGGGCTCTTTTTTACTCAAAAACGTTTTGACTACTTTCTCATTAAAAAACAATATATATTTTTGAACCTTGCCTAGAAGAGAAAGAGTATCATTAGAAAAAACAGCCCAAATATGACAACAATATTCCACACAGGGGCGAATAAGAGATTTTTAGATGTAGACAACGGAATTAGGTAATAGAAAAATGTTTTTTAAAGTTTAAAAGTGTTAAAGGTTTTGTTCCTTTTAATACTGAAATTGAAGTAATTAATGGCAATCTTAATTTTAATATTGAAAAACTTGACAATTTTTAATTTTTGAATGAGAATAAAAAAAGTATAATAGAATTTTAGAGTTAGAGTATGGAATTTGGAGAGATGAATTAGCGAGCACGATAAAGAAAAACAACCTTAGCAAATGTTAATTTAGCTATTGATTGTATATATATTGTTTCAATGAAAGATTAGCATTAAACGATAATTCACGAAGAGGTAAAGAAGAGGTCTCAGTGAGAGCGTTGTTATTTATTAATATAGGAATGTTAACGGTATTGCAAGAGTTCTTTGCAGTAAATAACTGAATTTTGTTGGACTTAAAATTTACACGCTGCTGCGAGCCCCAGTCTGTTACATTAGTGAGATCAGATTCAAGATCGGCAGCCTGTTTTAAGCAATCGAAAAGAGAAGACTTTTTTCAAGACAGGAGTGCAAAGTTGAATCATCAGCAAAAAGAGCGACTTTAGATGTAAGGTTATCAGAAGATTTCTAATGTAGATAAGAAACAAAACAGGACCAAGGATAGAACTTTGAGGTACCGCAGATGTGACTGGAAATAAAGAAGAGTGTTGGCCTTGAAGGATGACTTTAATAAAGCGGTTAGAAAAAAAAATTTGATGATCTCAAAAACTTTCCCAGATACATCATATGAAAAAAACTTATGGAGAAGACCAGAATGCATAACTCTATGGAAAGTCTTAGATATGTCAAGAGCAATACCCCTAGCCTCTGGACCTTCATCAAATGCACGATAAAAACTTTCAGTCATAGAAGTTAGCAAGTCAGACGTAGAACGAGTGGATCAGGGACGTGGTGGCTCAGTTCGAGGGTATCATCGAGGCTCAGTTCGAGGGTATTTTTTTGTTTGGTGCAAAATAAACACTTGGTCAGCGGTAATAATAAAAAATACGCTAAACATTAGTTTAGCCTAAATAAAAGAAATCGTTAAGAAATGTAATTTAAACAAACAAAAGATGACAAACTTTGTCTAGCGTAAATAAATAAAATCGCTGTTGAATAATAATAACAAAAAACGTTGTTAACCTGAAATTAATAGATTTTATACACACCTGTCCAAAATTGGTAGAAACTACTTTGAAGCCCTCCAGAAAAACCCTTTTGAGGGATAATTTTTGTAATATTCCTGATCACAAAAGTGTAAAATTTGAAATCATCTGTAACCGTCCTTAGAAGAAAATTTGATTTGAAAATTACATCCTACACAATAGAGAGAAAATGAGAGCATTCTGTTTATTTTGATTTTCTAGAGCATTCAAATTTGAAAGTTTATATTTAAACATAAATATTATCATATGTGTACATAACTAGATTAAAACATAAGGTAAAGAGCTAAAAAACTTTGTGACATTTTCATAAAGGGATGTATTCTTTAGTAAATATTAGTTTTTAAATTCTATATTGCAAAGCATTATTAACCACACATGAAACCACAATCATGTCCATAATATTGATAGGAATAAAAAGAAGTATTCTGTGTGTTCTAAGAAGGAAGGAAGTTTTAAATTACTCATTCCTAAAAAAAAAAATCTTAGTTTACTGGCAGAATAAAAAAATAGTTTTTACTCCCAATTTAGATATTCTTGCTGTTGTAGTCCGCGAAACAAGTTTGCAGCCACTTTCCATATTCTGGATGGTCTACTGGCCTCTTGTATCTGCTCCAATGAGACTTGAAGCTGTGGTGAAGAGCTTCAGTGGCCTGCTCACTATATTTTCCAAGGGAGTATTGATTCTTTTCTATGAAGTGTTTGATGTGGTAAAATACTGCATGGACTTTTGGAGTAACACTTACTCTGTCAAGAGTCAGATAGGAGGCTTGGAATGATGATAGTTTTTCATAATAGTCAGGTTCCAGGGTCATTCCAAAGCAGGCAGACACCACTGCATCAAATTTTCTCAGTGCATCATTAATGCCAAAAATGTTGAACGCACAGTCTTTTTCTGCAAGCCTTTGAAGGATATCTACATTTTTGAGGAGTTTTCTACACTCATTTCCTGCAAACTGACCACCATGGAAAGGCTGAGGTTTGATGTGAAGAGCTTTGGGCCACTCATCAGCTTTCAACCACTCTTCCTTCAATGCTCTGAACAGATGGTTGACTACTCCAAGTAAGAGATGGAGTTCCATTGGTGGAATGAAGTCCAAGACTAGGACATTATCAGGCAAGCTTAAAAGAGGCTCATGGACAACATTCTTAAAATCTTTGGCTCTTTTGTAGTCCTGACCATTGTCCTGGAATGCTTTGAAGCATTTTCTCAATGAACCAAATGTTCGAGGACTTCCACATGCAGACAAATCCTTTGAGTCCACTTCACACCAAGTGTATGGGTGAGAGCTTGAATGGGACTTCAAACCACAGATAATATTGGCTAACTTCAAATCACATGAGATGAGGAAATGGGCACCCTCAGGATGAATAAGATTCAAAATTGTTCTTACATTGTTGTAGTTTTCTGGAACTTCTTCTGCACAGCAACAAGAAGTTGACGCTTCACTCCACTTTCTTTAGCTACTTGTGATGTCAAGGTTTTCTTGCAAGGTGGAGACCTAGACTCTAACACTTGCTCCATCTCCTGAATACCCAAACTGACCTTAAAGAAGCCACCACCACCATCTAGGCCAAGCTTCACAATGTGCTGTGTATAGACTTGTCTTTGAAGCAGGACATCATTCAGAAGTTCTCCTAGGTTTTTGCAGTGTACAACCAATTGCTTCCTTCTCTGTGATTTGTCATTGCAGACTTCAATGTCAGTTTGAGTGAAATGAGCAGACAGCTTTATTCCAATCTCAATAAACTTTGTTTTAAAGTTGAGTTCCACAACGTAACTTTTGGTGACTTGGTTTATGGTAGACACCAATTTATTCATTGATGAATTGGACAAACCAGTGTTGACTTGGACATTCACCAGATCTTCTCCTGTCAGTAGTGGGGTGTCTCCAAAAAGTTTTTTGGCACTTGATGGTCCCAAAATAAAGTTGAAAACATTTATATATAGATGTATTTGTTTGCCACAAGTAAAATAGACACTTAAAGTATAATGATATTATGATGGATAAACAAACATAAGTAGTAAAAAGCATTTGACTATCTAATTAACAAATTTTGATCTTTAGCTAGGTGCTAGTCTAAATGTGTAAGAAAATATGCATTTACTGATTTGACACTACACTAAACCTGGATAATTATTTGATATGTTTTATTCAACTAAATTCAGCTGTAAGTTAAGTTTAGTGTACTTTATCATGCAACAAAATAAACTTTGTACTTATTCAAACATTGCCCTATCTCAAATTTAAGGG
This sequence comes from Hydra vulgaris, assembly GCF_038396675.1. Classification (NCBI taxonomy): domain Eukaryota; kingdom Metazoa; phylum Cnidaria; class Hydrozoa; order Anthoathecata; family Hydridae; genus Hydra; species Hydra vulgaris. Next base: position 26,781,751 of record NC_088921.1, on the reverse strand, counting down.
TACATTAAACACTAACTTATCTTTTATTTTATTATAAGAGATAACTAACAAACATATCTCTTTTTACAAGGGGCTTTTTGATAACGTGTCTGTGATTTCTTAAAATAGTAAACTAAGGATAAGAATAATTAGTCTTAAAGCTTGTACATAACACAATAGTAATTTTAGCATAAATTTATGTACCTTTTGTGAGACACAAAGGGCGGCCACCTTTGCTTTGTGCAAGTTTGACAGTTCCATGTGGAGATGCTTTTTTGACAGTAACAACTGAAGCTGCAATTTGCCCAATGACAATAGAATCCATCATTGCTAGTTTTCTCATGTTTTCACGAAATGAGAAGTCAGAGCAGTTATGTGATATTCCTTTTCCAAGAATTGACAAGCACTCTGAACATCTTTTTTGGTTTGAAGAAGACTGTGAATGTTCAGAGGAAGTCTCCAGTGGGTGTTTTTCATAAGATTTCAAATGTCCTATTTGACAAATCAGGCAGTCACAGTCCTGTTCCCGAGTTGAAGGTCTGACTTTTATAGTTTCAAATTGAAACATAAGAGGAAGTGAAACATTCTCACCATTTTTCTTCTTTCCAAGAGCAATCCTGCATGTGTCACAAATCCCTTTTGGAACTCTAGAGTCTGATATGTCAAGTTTCATTTGGAGCACAGTTTTAATTGTATTGATTAATTGATTGTTCAACTCTCTTGTACATTTTCTCAAGCAAAAAATACAAACTGTTTTTCTACAGTCTTCATGAGTTTTCTTTGAGTTTGGCATTTTTCTGAGACTTTTAACAAAATTTTTCTCAATAAAGGTCTGATTCTAAAGGTAAAGTATCAGAGAATTTGCTATTTCCCGAAAAAAATTTTGTTGACTTTTAAATATTTTAAATTCCAGAAAAGCTAAAATTATTGCAAAAAAAATTGTTATTCGAGTATTTATTTAAGTATTTGATTGCTATTTTATCCTAAAATGCTGCAAAAATGCAAATAAGATATTATAACCATTGTTTTAAACTATCTTAAAACAGTGAAATTCTTCAAATCAAATTTTCTTCCACGGACGGTTACAGATGATTTCAAATTTTACATTTTTGTGATTAGGAATAATACCAAAATCATCCCTCCAAAGGGTTTTTCTAGAGGGCTTCAAAGTAGTTTCTACCAATTTTGGACAGGTGTGGCTTGTTTCCCATGTTTTCATTTTTTTTTTTTTAATGTTTGATCTTTCAATACTACCTTCAATATTTTGTTACATAATTTAAATACCAAAAAATTCTAAATAGCTATAAACCAAACAATAACAGAATAATAAGCCTATCAAGGTTGTTGGCTAGTTAGAAACGAGACAGTTCTAAATAATATAATGAAGACGAGTGTGACATCTCTTGAAAAAACTACAGTAACTTGGTAGCGTCTCTTTGAAGAATAAATAAAGAAAAACAAAATTTATTTGGAAAACGGGAAAATATTAAATCAGAAATGTAAATACAACTTTTTTTCTTGAAATAAATATTGATTTGAGTTTAAAAAAAACTAACAGTACAATATTTTGGAATATTATATTCAATGATTTCAGGTAACGTAAAGGGTAGAGTTAGCTTCAGGTTTGTTTGTATCATTACGAAGATGGCGGATAAATTTGTTGATTTTGCGGATCTGGTATTGAATTTGAAAGTAGAATGTATGTGATTTTTTTTATGTAGACTAAGTGTGCTTGGATGGTTAGGTTTGTTTAAAATTCGTATAAGTGTGCTGAGACATACGAAATCAAGATGTTCTTCAATAGGAAGGATAGGAAATACAATTTTTGAAATGTAAAATTGATGAAATCGATTATACATTTTTCTGAAATTAGGGAATATCAAAGACTCAGACAATAGGAGAGTGTCAAATCATCAATGGCCAACGGTATTAAATAAGCACCAACTGCATCAGGATAGCATGATTAAAATGATTTTTAATACAAACCGTATTCAAAAAAAAATTTAGACGAAAAAAATCTTGTATTAATCCTATTAGATCATTGAATGACTTTTTTACAACAAATTTTTTTCTTGCAACTTTTGATACTTAATAAGTTGATATTCTGTCAAAATTTGCGGAAAAATTTTATAGAGCCAAAATGCTAGATTAAGAAATGAAATAAGAAGTAAAAATTGAAAAATCATAAGAGCTGAGGGGTCGTCCATAAAGTACGTACGCTTTTATTTCGTCCACTCCTCCCCTTCCCCCCCCCCCGCTTTCCCCGACCCGCATTTTGCAATACGCTTTTTTGAGTACCCACCATCTCCCTAAAAGTATCTATGCTTTTGACCTATTCATCTAACATTAGATGATATTTTTTTAATTTAGTGTCTCCTTTCTTTTACAATTGATTCACTGCCCTCCCATCTCATATACCTTATTTGCAAACCCCATCTTCCCCTCCGAGCGTACGTACTTAATGGACGATCCCTGAAATTAATTTCGAGTGGTTTAAAATTTCCTCGAAAAAATTTTTAAACATATGATTTACAGATATTCTATAGAATTTCTATAGAGTGTTTAATAGTTTCTATAGAAACTGCTATAAATTTTTTTTTTCTATATAAATATATGTAAAAAAAAAAAAAAGCTTTATTGGAATTTCTATAGAAATTAATAGGTTCTATAGAAATTTTGTAGAATTTCAATATGTTTCAAAAGTTTATATAAAATCTAAAAGATTTTCTTTTCTGGGTTGTAATAGGAATTATATTATATGTAAAATCAAAATGTTGCAAAAACTGAATCAAAACTAAAATACAAATTATATTTAGAACTTAAATGGGACACATGCACCTCCACAGACATTTAACACATGCGCCTCCACAACACAAACACATGCACCTCCGCAGACATTTAAGGGGTAACTCTTGTACCTCCACAAACATTTAAAGTGTAACACTTCAAATGTTTTTAGAGGTACACTGTTTTTATATACAAATGGTTTACATGTATATTCCCAGATAAGTGAATGGAAACATATATACCTTTTCAGAAAGTTGAGACGTAACACATGTACTAATCGGTTTGTAGGATAAGTAACTGAATTTTTTTTTTTTTTTTGCTGCTGCTAAAGTGAGCAAGTCATTAGGCTGTTTAGTAAATGATTTATTTTTATTTTGAATTTTACTTGGCGTCTTGTTTAGGGGAGAGTGGGGTAATTGCAAACGCGGGGTAACTCCAAACATGGTCAAAACAACATTGTAGAAAAATAAATTCGACAATTTTTTTTTACATACTGAGAATGGATCCTATGCTCAGTTCCAGACGAGCAGTAGTGTAATGAAGCTGCAGATGTTGTTTACTATAGTTTGATTTTAACTTTTTCTAATAATTTTATGCAACTTTTTTCTTGAGTAACACTCTGTTGTAGCTTCTTTGGAAATAATACCACTCCTTTTTTTTGTTTTTGTTGCATAATATAATTTTTAGACTTAGTTATTATAATTAGCATTTTATTCGTTATTACATAACAGTGTTTGTGATTGCCTCGAGATGCGTTCGGAATTACCCCACGTAGGTACGGTAATTCCGAACACCAATGGTATTATTTTTGCCATAAATTTTTATTTTATAAAAGATTTTTAAAAATTGCTTATGGGGGTTTGCGACTGAATAGTTAAACTAATTGATAAGCAATAAATATGATCATTTTTGTATAACTGGTGTCTTAAATTCGCATTCCCACTTAGGTGTTTGCCAATACCCTACTATTCCCTACTTGGCTTAGACGCAATAGTAATTTGTATATAATTTAATAGTTTAATTCCATATTAAATTTTTTTTTCTTTTTTAGGCGTCCTAAGAAGACCAAACGATCTTGTCACAGAGCACCACGGAAGGTGGCGTGATGCTCCGTACCTATAGCGCAAAACATACACAGAGCTCGCTTCGAACCTTGTATCACTTGCTTCTTAAGCAGGCTCTCTAACAACCGCGAACAACCATAAATGTTCCATTTTACTATCTAGTTCTTGGTTTTGTTTTGATTTGCTTTTTTGATTGCATTCTTTATAAATAAATGAATGTTTTACTTGACTGTTTCTTTTTCTTCTAATTGTGTAACGTAGAATGGGGTAAATAGGGACAACCTTGTGGACAGTAAATTAGTCTAATATTTGGTATCAAGGTTAATTAGTTTTTTGTTAGAACTTTATTTAACTGTCCCGATTTACCCCATATATAGAAACACACCCTAGTTTATATTTCATATTGTAACTATAATGGTTGACAGATTGTATCAATTAAATCAAAATTATATACAATATTATTAAATGGAAAACAAAATATTGTTAACTAGAAAATAAAACTAGGTACAAACTTGAAGACAGAATGGCATACAAATTTACGGGTGATGTGGAAGTTATCGGACAAACCCTAATTTCTTTATTTGAGCATAATAATTAGTTTTAGTGGTTTTATGCATAGGCATAAACGTTCTATAAAATATAAACTTTATTATTTGAAACACAATTATTTAAAATGAGGTTAAATGCAGCTGAACGAGAATCTTTTCGAAAGCGACCAAAAATGTTTTTTGTGAATAAACCTAATATAAAAAAAAAAAATTTAATTTAATTTAAAAACTTTATTTTTTGTTGATGGTTACAATAGTTTTAACAAGAATAAACTAATTAAAATCAACACATTTAACAATTATAGACAATACACACTCACATGAAAATCGTTAAAAACAATAAATAATAAATAAACCAAAAAAAATCAAATAAATAAATTGACTATATATATGTCCACATATATATATATAGTCAATTTATTTAATCGTAATTAATCGTAAATTAATCGTAAATCATTTTGAAAAGGAAGGATTTGCTCGAAGTACAATATATGACAAAATAAAAAAACTTGAAACTGTTCAATCGTTTTCTGATAGAAAGCACTCTGGTCGTCCGACATCCTGGACTAGAGAAAAGAAAGCCGAATTAACGAGACTTGTCAACAATCGAAAAGGGGTCAGTCAGAGAAAAATAAGTATTAAATTCGGTGTAAATCAATCGACAATTGGTCGTTAGTTAGAAAAAAATGAATATTAAATATAGAAAACGTGAAAAGACTCCAAAATACACTATAGAACAACAAATAAAGGCAAAGAAAAGAAGCAGGAAACTAGTTGACCAACTCTATAACACAAAATCGCTTCTAGTCATCGATGACGAAAAATACTTTTGTTTTGCAGGGGACAACATGCCCAGAAATTCTAGATACTACACAAACAACAAAAAGACATGCCCAGAAAGTGTTTGTTTTATAGGAAAAGAGAAATTTCCAAAAAAATTATTAGCGTGGATAGCCATATCTGACCGTGGTATGTCCGAGCCATTGTTTCGCACTTCCAAGGCTGTAGCGATCAATTCATCAATCTATATTAATCAATGTTTAGAAAAACGACTTCTTCCATTTATTCACAAGTATCATTGAGACTTTAACTATTTATTATGGCCAGATTTAGTAAGTTCTCATTATTCTAAAGATTCTCTAAATTGGATGGATCAATATGTCTAATACGTTGATAAAGAATCCAATCCCCCAAATGTGCCTCAAGCACGACCAATTGAAAATTTTTGGGGACATTTGGCACAGAAGTTTTACGAGGGAGATTGGCAAGCTTCAACAGAGCAAGTTTTGATTGATCGCATTAAACTAAAACTACAAGAAGTTGATTTAAACTTTTTACAGTATAAAAGGCGTCAGAGCAAAATTGAGATCAATTGCAGATGGTGGTGTTTTTTCATATAAAAAATATTATATTTTTATTAAAAGATAAATGCTTTATTTAAAAAAAGTATAATAGTAGTTTGTTTTTTTATTTATAAATAAGTTATTGACGTTTTTATTTTGTCCGATAACTTCCGCATCACCCGTTAGATGCTTAAATGCGCGTCTTCATTGTCATTTTTAAAACAAATAAACAAAATAAGGTAAGGCCTACGAAGGTATAAGACAAGGTAAATGCTTATGGAGGTATAATAAAACTATAAAACTAATGTGAATGTCACAAACTTGTTTTTATCTCATTAAAATACAAATTTACTTTTCAATAACATGATAAACGAGGTTAAAGTTTCTAATAAGTTCAAAAAAAAATAAGTTGTCACTAAACATTGTGTATATTGATAAAAATTAATCTTGGAAAAATTACATTGAAAGTACCTCTATAAAAGTTACAAAATGTATTAAACATACTAAACAAACTGCAATTAACACAGTACACTATTCCTTTATTAATTGCCAAAACAATTATGCAAATACCGTATGGGATAGCGATAATAAAACAAAACTTAAATCTCTTTATCATTGTCAGAAACACGCAGCTAGCGCAATAAATTTTAAAAACCGTTTTACGCACTTTAATCCACTTCTAAAAGAAAAGAAAGTTTTAAACATTTACCAGCGAAACGTATAATAAGATTTTATGCATTATGTTTAAATGTAAAAAAAAATTGATCCCCTTGTGTGTTCCAAAACCTGTGTATTAAAACCTCAAAATAAATATAATTTACGCACTAATAGTTATCTCAATACCTTATTTGTCAAAATAAGTATAATCAATTTTGTATTTCTTATCGTGATTCATACCTATGTAATAAAATAGTTACACCTAATATCAATTGAACGTCCCAGCTGAAATTATTTTTTACTAGAAAACATCTTCATCTATTTCTAAGGATTAAATATTATTAGTTTTATTTTGAATTTGTAAATGTATTTAATTGTAATGTATATAACTTCACAAAAAATTGTAAAGTTATATTATTTAAATATTGTTGAAATATAAATTATACAGGACTTTGTGATGAGCTCTAGATGATCTTCTTAAAGTCCTTCCATTAATCTTTTATTTATATTGTATGTATTGTAAAGAACTTTAACAGTAAAAAAAAAAAGTGATAATCACTGTGACTGGAAATTTATTTTAATGTTCACTACTTTCTTAAGTCAACCTAGAAATGCATAATTTCTTACAACATAAATCAGAGCCCACGAGAGCTTTTATGGTGCCCGAGGCATAGCAGCAAATAGATGCCCTTATAAGCTTGCATGTTTCTAAAAGGAATTTTAATTAAAAGCATGTACAATTATGCAAGTTAATAATCGTATTTTTGTTTCTAATTATTTTACATCTACATTTTCGTGAACCGCTCCAGGATTAAGTAAAATTTATGCAACACATTTAACATTCACTAATAAGGTTAAATATTTTTTTTAAATATTGTTGAAAAAAATGCTTTTTTTTTTTAAAAAAAAAAGCAAAAATTATTATTGTTGTGTCAACTTACGGTTGACAGAACAATAATAATTTTTGAGAGATAGCTGTTGCTTTTACTTGTTCTTTTACTTTGAATTTTTTGGATATTAGTACTGCAAGGTTGCGTTAAAAGCATATTAAAAGTAGATTGCGTTCTTTACCATCAGTATCAGCCTTGTTGTTGATATTGTTTATTAGTTTTTTCAACAACCAACTTGCATTACTTTGCACTTCTGCACGTTAAAATTCACAATCCAGTTGTGCGACCAATATACAGCGCTGTTGACATCCGATTTCAAATTTTTATATTAAGAGGCAAATTGATTGGCATCAATAATTTTTCTGATCAATAATTCTTATGATACAATCATCACCGTATAATTTGTTTTGGTCATAAATGTAGTCTAGTACAGAAGTACTTAGTAGTACTTTTAATACTATTTTTGTTCCTATTTCTATTTTTGTTCTTCTCCTTCAGACGAATAACAAAAATAGTATTAAAGCAAGTACTGATTCTTGAGGGACGCCACTAACCATTTTTTTCCGATCGGACGTTTATTTTCTAACCACTACTTATTACTAGTAGTTAGAAATAACTACTACTTATTACGAGGCTAGAAATGTCATAGGCATGATTCTTATATAAAAAAGTCTTTGACACTGCGTTAAATGCTTAGACAAAGTTAGTAAAAATTTTCTCAACCAGATATTTACGATAAACCGACCCCATTAGAATATTGCGGAATTCAATCAGGTTTATTGAGACTCTGAAATTAGATTGTATACAGCGTTTCATAAACCTATCATTGATAATTCTTTCCGTCACCTTTTCACAGTTAGAGGTGAGAGACACCAGCTAGTTATAAAATTTATGAAAATTAAGTTTATGAAATACAATTTATTAAAGAAATTTTATATATGAAAAGGTATTTATGAATTTTATTTTTCCAAAATTAACCTGCAAAGTTTTTCTTAAACAAAAACAATAGTTGGTTCATAAACTGAAAATTTATTTTTTCAAAAAAAAATTATACAGAACCTTATAAGATAGATTCTATTTAGACACTCAAAAAAACTGTATAGACAATAGAAAAAGCAAAAAAAAATTAAAACCTTAGTATTTGGCATTTCTAAAAAAAAAATTTTATCCTTCGAATTCTGGCGCCCCTATTATCTTGGCGCCCGGGGGCACCTATGCTTCTTTTTTTCTCCTTTTCGGCGGCCCTGAAACAAATATCTAACCAAGTTCAACTGGATGTTGCCCTTTTCCCCCTCTTTTGTTCAAGGTTGTTCTGATTTACCCAAATAAAAAATAATTTTTCAGCCGACCTAAAAAAATCTAAAAACATTCGCAGCTTACCTATTTCTTGGAAATTTGTAGTAGTCTCGTCATTGGTAAAACATCATTTTGGTAAAGTTTTAAAGATGTTCAATAACTGTTGCTGTTTAAAAAAATTCTCATCATTTTATATAATTTTGCGGTTTTTAGTCTAATTTTCAAAACCAATTTAAATTTCATCTTTTAATTATCAAAATCCATTTTATAACTCACAGGTTTTAGAATCCTGTAAAACATACATTTAAATTTTATAACAATTATGAGTAACTTAAAATGGCTTTTTAATAAATTAATGTTTTTGTCTCTATTACCTATTTATATTTGTACTTGCTGCAACCATCTACTGTTTCATCATAAATAAATGACCAGAGATGAACTACGAACTACATTGAACTCCGAAACTCACAATTCTGAAGCAAGTGTAAATTCATCGCCGAGCCACGGCTGCCTTTTTGTTACCGTCATCTAGTTTTAAAACAAACTTTTATATTTACAAATAAGAAACAAAAAATTGAAAATTTTGTCAAAAGATCATCTAAAAATGTATTGTTGTACAAAGTGGACGACCCCTAAGGGGTCATCCATAAATGATGTCAGTGTTTTTTCTCAATTTTTTGACTCCCCCTCCCCCTTTGTCAAACTCTGTCAGTTTTTGGCCAACCCCCCGTTATATATGATGTCAGTTTTTGTGTACTCACCCCCTAAAAAATAATAAAAATGTTTAAAAACTATTGATTTTTTTTCTGACTAAATTATACATTTATATAATAGAAGATCTCATCAAATTATATTATATAATAGTCGATATCTCATTAAATAATCAACTAAGCAAATAGTATTATATATTTTTAACATAATCTTCCCATGGGTTGTTGAAGTGATCATCGATTGAAACAATTAGTAGTGAATGCTCTCCGCGCTCTAAAAGGATACCGTATTCTTGAGGTACAATCAAATTCGTTGCGTCAGCTTCATTTTCATCTACTCTTTGGTGCCTGATAGAAGGGGTGTGTTTGTGTTTGTGTGTGTGTGTGTGTGTGTGTGTGTGTGTGTGTGTGTGTGTGTGTGTGTGTGTGTGTGTGTGTAAATACTTAAAGCAATAACTAAGTAATGTTTTTGTTAATTATTAACATATATATTAGTGTTTGAAAACAAGTAAATATATAATAAAGAAGTACTAAAGTCCAAAGAAGAAATATCAACAGAAGTCCAGTTCAAATTAGTTTCGACTAAATCAGTATAAAAGAATCGGACAGACTTTGAACATATCCAGTTGTCGGTTTTATTGGCACATGTCGTTTTTTTTTTGCATCGTATTTCGTCTTTCCTTTGTTTTTTATCACTTCGGCATCGTACTCTTCTTTGAACTTTTCCACAATTTTTCCAAGCTCCATTTTTTCTACGTTACTATATTGGCTTTTTACTGTCCTTTTAAAAATTCTTTTCGTATTCGCCATTTCGTTCTTACACTCTGTTATTACAACGCATACAAGTAAATAAGTACTGTAAATGGACATGACGTGACGATAGAAAGAAAAAAATTTCTTTTTTAATGAATAATGACGTAACGATAGAAAGAAGAAAATAGAACGTTATTTTTTTAAAAACAAAGTTTTTTGAATGAATGATATTACGTAACGTAAGTAAGTAGTGAAAAAGAAAATTTTTATAAAAAATTGTCTTGTCTTGGATGGAATTTTTTCTAAAATTTAATAGCCGGGGGGGGGGGTTGGAATAAGAATGTCCTGGGTGGAAAATTTTTGAAAAATTAATTAGCGGGGGGAAACGTCTATTAGGCACCAAAGAGAAACCATTTAGCAGTTTCCGAACTCTTCTGCAAGGCGATGACTGCCAAAAATTCTGTCTGACGCTTGGCAGCGATACGAACAGGTTGGACCCTTTTGATTAGAGGGAGTGTTATAGCAGAGGAATGGATGGAAACGTGCTTTTTTAACATAGCTTGAGAAGCAAAGTAGATATTGCACTTTTTACAGATTCTATCAGCTAGGCAAGACTGAATTGATGGACAAAATGCATCATACGGCAAATTTGGAAATCCTTTGGCAGTACGAGGAAGAATACTTTCAATGTTTGATGCGATGAGCATAAAGACGGATGATGGAAACAATTTTTTTGCTCTTTCGGAGACGTCTACTGCTTTGAGCCCATCTATCGTTTGGTTGACAGGAACAGGTGGCGGAAGCAATCTTGCTCTAATTAGAGTAAAATAAGAGCTTCTAATAGTCCGACAACAAGAACAATTTTCAGATTTCACAATTTGAATATATAAATATAAATACTGACTTGTACGAAGATGATCGGCAATCCAACTTCGATCTTGTAATAAAAGACTCCTTGACTCGTAGCTCTGATTTGTCTGGATCAATATACTCTGCAATGGTTGGATAACCGTCAGTTTGTAGATCAGATCAAATATCAGCCAAAGCCTGTCCAGCAAAACCAAAGTTCTGTTTTTCTAAATTTTCATTTATTGTCCTGCCTGATTTAAAAAGATATGTTGGTTATTATAGGTTAAAAATTATATCAATATTTTTACAAATTAACTTTTGTAAATGTAATTACCTTGAGAATCAAGATGAGTTCCGTAATGTTTGTGCGGAAGAATCACCCTAGATAATTCTTTACTTAGAGGTGCCGTTCGTCGCTCAGCTCTGTTAAATGCACTGCGGTCTGGAGCGTTTGTCATGATGAAAAGAGCGTCAAGGTTATTCTTCAAGAAATGGCGAACCCCGATTTCAACTACTTTATGGTATCTGGAATTTTCGTCGGGTCCTCCATCGACGCTAAACACAACGATAGGCTTAACCATATTAGTTTGAGGATCTCTGGTAATAGAGTCGAATTCTTTGATATCCAAGAGCAGCTGACATTCTAATCCATGAGCAAAGGCGGTCGAGGATGCGTATTTTCCTGATCGAACAGCAATTTAGGTAGGCCCAGAATAAGTAACAGCATCTGTTTTTGCGAGACCATTTTCTTTGATCGTAATTCCAGCGTATACAGATGGTAAAAGCTTGTGTTTAGCTGCCACGACCCAGTCGTGGTCCAGGAGAGTTACCCGGTACTCCGGATGCATCAACAACGGCGCCTGTTTTTTGGCTGCTGTGATTCCAATTGGCACTCTAACCTTGTCGTCTTGGCTAATGAAACACACTTCATCTGGCCCTAAAATAGAATAAACTTCTTCCACATATTTTATAGTTGGACTGCAAAAGAGTCCGTCAACATGTTTTAAATGAGATTCATTCTGAGGACTCAATCTAACAGGGACTGTTTTGACATGCCTTTCTTCTAATGTTTCGTAACTTCTTGGAAGTAGACGAGTATAGAGATTGTAAATCCAATTTTGTTCATCTCGGGTGTCAATTCGTCGAGAGTTTTAACGCTCTAAATAATAAAGAAATATATTTGGATATAATTAACCTTTTTACAGAAAACGGGATTTTTTTCGTAAATTATATTAAAATCAAATCTTGAAATTATTTGCTAACATTTCAAGGATATTTACAATAGTGCAAGTACTAATTAAGAGTAAAATTCTAACAAATACAATATTAACAAACATAGCTAAGCTATCATTACCCGAAGAACCTCAGACCGACGTCTTTCATCAGCGGACCAACCATGGAGAGCAATATCCATAATCGCCTTCAAAAAAAGAGGTTGATCTGCTTTTAATGACGGTCGACCAGGTTTCTTTCTGATTTTTAGTTTTTCGTTGACTTCTGGATGCTCCAAGCAGATTTCCTCTATTCTAGCTTCTTTCAGTACTCTAGTTTTCTTCTGTTGAGCTTGATCATACTTTTTTTGGCCAGTTCTTTACATAGATGAGTTAGTTTCTTCTTTTTCTTTTTCAAATCATCCTCTTCAGCTTCAGCAATGAATCCACTTCTCTTTCTAGTCTTCAGTCCAGCAACTTTACAATTTAAAGCTGCAATCTCAGAATTGAGACGATCTTGAGCTGTTCTTGCATTTTTTGATGTTTCGTGGTCAACAAACTTAAAGATAATGCACTTTGTTGGTCATCAATAACAGATCGCTCATTGGTGGGCTCAACAAACTGTGAGAAATTCTTATCAAATTTAAATGGAGTATACGTGGGGGCAGACTGTTTTGGAGTATTGGCCCAAAATGATAATTGCTTGCTCTTGAACTTCATTGCCTTTTCATTAAATAAATTGATTAAATACATTACTCTTGATTTAAGATCCTTATGTACCTGTTTCTTGTCTTTTAATGAATTCCATATACTATGGACTTCTTTCTGGATATTAGCCTTTTTTTTTATCGGGATGAGCATTTCCATACGAGAGCATCATTAAGTTAAGTAATGCGGTTTTATCCATATTTTGATATAGATTTATTAGTATTGTTTACATCACAATCAGAATATTGATTTTACTCATCGTTAGCGCAAGCTTTTTAAAAGAGTTTCTTCAACCCGCTAGGGAGAAATTAGCGTTTTGAATTTTCAATAGACTTTATGTGTTTGCATTGCATCACGTTTTACAATCAACTAGAGAGCAATTAGAGTTTCGTATTTGAAATAACGGCAATTTAATTTCAAAAAATGACAAATTTATGAGTTTACTTTTATGAGTTTACTTTGAACCACATTTTATAATCCGCTAGGGAGCGAATAACGATTGTGAATTTTATATATAAAGAGTTAATATTTCTGACATAATTTGATTCATAGTGAAATGGTAATATATTAATAAAACGATAGTAATTTTTATTTTACGTTAGTAGTTATTATTTATTTAATGTCTCTGGGAAACTTATCATATTAATTTATAATATTATATGAAAAATAATTTAATAAAATATAATATCAAATTCCCCGCATTTAATATTAATTTCTCCACAAACAAAACATCATTTCTATACCATTTAGTACATTTAGTAAATACCGTTAAAATCTGCTCATTAAAACTAAAAAAATAATTTAGATTAACATCATTTTGGCCTCAACACTTCCTCCCCATTGCCAATTAGTGTCAAACTTTCCAGCGCTCTCCCCCCTTTATTTACTGACATGGATGACCCCTAATCTATTTTGAATTCGCTACTAATAAAACGGAAATTTTGTATTATGTAATAATATAAAAATATAAACTGAAAAAGAGGTCTTCTAAAAACTTGAAAACGAGAATTATTTAATACCCGCCATGTGCGGTTTAAACATGGTAGAAGTAGCGCCATCAGTTTTTCTAAAAAATGAAAGTATTAGTACGCCTTTCCACTCTCTTTTTATGCTTTTCTTTTTAAAAAATTATATTTTTGTTTTGTTGATTTTGTAATTATATCTAAACTTATACAAATTTTAAAATAACATTTCATGAGATAAAATTAGTAAAAAACATGAAACGTCGTATTATTTGTGCCTGACTATAGCGAAACTTTATTTAAAAAATTTATGCACAGGAAAAAAAAATGACTGAAGTTCCAAATAAAGTAGCAAAATTAAATCATGAAGACAAAGAAGAACGTTTTGTAGATACAGAATATCAAGACATAGTCGAACAAATAGATGGTGTTCAAAATCAGATAGATGCTCTAAATGAACAAGCTTCAGAAGAAATATTACAAGTTGAACAAAAATATAACAATCTTAGAAAACCTTTTTTTTCCAGTCGAGCAGATCTTATAAGTAAAATTCCAAAGTTCTGGGTTACTGTCGTATCTTTTCAATATACGTATAAGGTGTAAGTATCTTGTACGATTTTCTCATTCATGTACTTTTATTGCATTGCTAATAGTATATTTAGTTGCATACTTTACAGCATTTAGTTTGTTATGTATGTTAATTCATTTAAGTGCAAGCATATGTCCTGATGAGAACTAGTGGTTTTTAATAATTTAGGTCACATTTAGATTACCCAGCAAAAAGTTTATTAAGTTACTGATTATTTTGTCATATATGCTAAAAAAATTAACTAAAAACTCAACTTTATATTTAATGTATTTTATGTCAAATCATTGATTTTATATTATCATTCGTCTTTTTTTTATTTTTGTTGTAAGTTTAATTAGTATATTTAATTAGTAATTTAAATAGTGTATATAATTAATAAGTAATAAATGATAAAAATGAGTTAATATTACTTAACTATGCTTGAGTTTGTAAATCATCCACAGATTTCAGCTTTATTAGATGAAGAAGATGAAGAAGCACTACATTACTTATTTTCTGTTGAAGTAGAAGAATTTGAAGATATAAAATCAGGATATAAAATAAAATTTGTAAGTTTTGTATTCAATTCAGAAATAACATTATTACCTTAGGATTGTGGTGCAACTTAACTATAGCACTAATATACTTTTTCGTTCTTTTTTTTTTTTACTTTTAGTACACTTGAATTCCAAGTCATTAAATCTCATGAATTTTTTTCTTATGGCAGATCAACAAATATGTTTAGTGCTTCTGGACAATACAAACCTGAAAAAATAGAGATATAAAGCATGAGTCCTTTTGGTACTCAGCATCCTTGATTGTTAATATATAACAATCAGGGATGCGAAGTCTGATATATGATATATTAAAATTGCATCAATCACTTTTTTGATCAAGGGGTGTTTATCTGAAAATCTTATAAATCAGGGAATATTTTCAAAATAACTACTAGCTGAATGTTAGTTGTATATTCAGCTTAAAGTTGTGCTGCATTATTCAAAATTGTTCAAGTTCTAAAATCGTTTGGAAGAGGATATTTAGTAAACATTTACTGCAATATAAAGCTAAGTTTGTTTACATTTATTTAGTATATTGTATTTTGGGATTTGCTAGATATAAAAACAAGTAGAGCAAAGCAAGACCGAAAAGACATAAACTTATTTTTTCTAAATTTTTTTTATTAGTTTCACAGCCTGCTTTATATCTTACTTTCTTTTTACATTTACAGTGTCCTTATTAGGCTTCTATGTCTGACATCCTTTTAAATTTGATCTTTTGTAAATGTAATGGTTTATGAAAAAACATGTATTTAGTTAAAATATAATGAATCCATGTGTTTGAAAACTGAGTTTTTAATCTGTTTAGGTATTATTTATTCTGTAGGATTTAATTGATTATAAATACATTATGTTATTTACTTATTGAATCAGAAGTTAAAGATTTTAGACTTGACTATCGAGTATTGAATTAAACTGGCTTTACCTGACTTAGGACTTGACTTAGAATTAAGTAAAAGAATTGGAATAGACTTCTGACATGCAAAACAATGGCTTCACAGCTCTGGTTGCAAAACTATTATTTCCTTTAACATAATCAGGAAAGTCAAACCTTGTTGTTCTGCACTAGTACTTGTTGAGCTGCAAACCTCTTTGCATTCGCTTAACCTATTTTTCTGCTGTGTGAAGAAACAACTTAAGTGCAGTTCATTCAGAGGCATATGATGGATAACTTCAAACTTTGTTTTATAAAAATGTTTACTAAAGGAAAATAACATTTTTAAAAAATGCTATAATTATACTTATGGTAATACAAAATACATTTCTGTAAAATATTTTAAAGTAATATTTTAAAATAATGTGTTGAGATTTGGTTAATACACTGATGTAGAGACTTAGTAAGTTTGGAAAGCAAAAATAGTCACTTTACAATTAAAATAATGCAATCCAGTTGGATTGAATTTAAAATTTAACTTAAATAATAAGCATAAAATTAAAAAATTAACTTTCGCTTGAATGATGAATTCAATGAATTTTGAAAGTAATCTTTTTTTTATATGAAGCAACAGCAAACTTACTGGTAACATTCTATTTTGATCAAATAATATCAACCCTTGTTCTGGGAATATTAAGCAAGTTTCAAAGTCTAAGTCCAAGAAATGTATTTATTTTTCTGATTTGGTCAAAGGAATGTTTAAACCATGATTTGTAGTGTCAAAAAAAGAAATAAGTCAACATATTTACAATAAAAAGTGCATTCATCACGTATTCCTATGATGACTGAAGATTGGCTTATGTAACAAGATGCTTTACTGTCCCACTAACTCCGTCACTTTTAACCATGCAATGTTGCAAAAAAGTGCTTCTCTGCAATAATGTTGAAGTCTTGTTTATGGTAGCATAACTTGGTAATATTTTTTTTATTGTAATGCAGCTCCGACACTGAAATAGCTCAAATGTTTAGAATTTTTAATGTTCATGAACAACTTTTTTATTAATAAAGCAAAAAATAGCTATACTTTGCTTGAATTCATGTTATACTTTGGTTGAACACACATTTTGATTAGACACAATAACTTTGAATATCAAGTTTTTTATTTTTTAGAAAATAAAAAACAAATGGGTGCAAAGTTAAGTTGTCTGTTTGTTATTCCAGTAATTCCTTGCAATGCATCCTGTATTAAAAGTTTTCTGTCAAGAAGAATCAGAATTGTTTTTTTTTTTAATTAGTTTTCAAATGTTGAAAGTAGGTGGCTTGACTTTTTGATATAAAATAATGCTCTTTTAAATTGTCTAGTTGTTCACAAATCATCTGAATAAAGCCATCTAGAAATAAAGTTGCTTGGCCTAAAGTACATTAGAAGTTTGTTTTTTACTATTTACAAATATTGACTTTGCTAATTCATCTTCATCAAACAAATTTCCAATATAATCGAATAAAAGCTTTTTTTTTCTGGACATTTATCATAACTATGCAGCATACAATCTCTTTTTTAATGCTCAAGCAGCAAATTAATTCAAATTACCAGTGTGCAAAAATTCTTGTAGAAAAACAACAAATTAACTGCAATAAAAGTTTTGAAGTTCACTAAGACTCTAACATGTTTTAAATATTATTTGTATAAAACAGATGTTAATCCAGGTAATATACAGAATAAAAATACTTATTTTTATATGCCAAAATAAATTAAAAAAATGAGTTAAATAAAAGCACATTGCTACTTAAGCTTCTAAAGCTTCTTTTATTACTATATCAGCTTCAAAAGTGTGTACAAATAGACAAACTTTAAAGACAAGCATTTCTTTGTGATACTGTGGTCTGGCATTATTTTCAAATAGGCTTCACCCTGACTGACAAATAATTGAAAAATTGATGGACAAGGAAAATTATCATTAAGTTTATTCTTAATTTTTTTATAAGGTTTCAAAATGAAATAATCTACTAAATAATATTGTTTTGAGTTTTTTTTATTTATGTTATATTATTCATAAAGATTTATTTTTCATAAAGATTTAATCTATTTAAAATACTTATGTTTAAAAATATATTAGTATAAATGTTTTAAAGTTAATATTTTTAAATATTTACTATTTTCCTCATTTAGTATTAGTTATAATATATAAATAGGTAAAATCACTTACTAAACATTTTGGGATTGAAACATCTTTCAGCTGTTAACCACAGTTTAAGTTTAGTTTAATGCAATTATTGTAAGACTTGTTTTAGTATATCTTCCAGTGGTATTAGTCAACTAAAGGATGATAAAGGTAAGAAACATATAAGCAATGATCCTAGTAACATATCTAACAATCAAAAGCAGTGCGATGGATCATTCAGACTGATTTTGGATGTACAAATGTCTATACAGATGACCAAATTTCTCGTGCTGAAATTATGCAAATTTTACAAGTTGTAAGTTGTAATTATAGTTTTAAATTAACAGAAAATGGCAATGCAAGATTTAGCTCAATGTTTACTTTAATCAGACAAAGAAGGAGAAACAGTAACATATTTTGGTTCTCTTTTTATTGGTCATTGTGTCTATAACCAACTAGTTAATCATTATTTTGAAACTGACTTAAAACTGAGTTAAATCATTATATCTTTTACATGCAAACCAAATGTTAACAAAGCTTTCAAAATTAAGCTAACATTGGATCTAAGGAAAAAGCCTAACAATATTTTCTTGGGTTTGGTGTAATAGTAACCTTCATAAAGTTCATACTGCTTTTAGAAAAGGTATTAAAAAGCTTTCCTCAGATTAAGATGATTTTTTATTGATAATCACTTTTTTTTTAACTTTTTTAAGTGCCAGGCATGAAAATTATGCTTATTTAGTTAAAGTAACTAATTTGGTTGCTGAGTTTGCTAAAAAAACATGTTGAAACTTGATGGATTCTTTGGTGAAAAAGCGCATAAAGCTAAATATCTTTAGGTCTAAAAATTGTTGCATAGTGTTTCACAAATTCTTTTTCACTAACCATAATAATTTTCACATTTTATTATGAACAGATTTGTGAAAAAGAATTTGTGAAGCACTACGTAATGATTTTTAGACCTAAGGATATTTAGCTTTATGCGCTTTTTTACCCAAAATTTTGAAACATTTGAAGTAACATTTCAAACAGAATCATTGATAATTCACATACTTTATCCTGTAATGTGCTAACTACCAAACTCAATATTTAAAAAATGTATTATCCAAAAAAAGTTAACTAATGATAACGGAGAGTTCAAGTCACAGAATGAAATTTAATCATCGATTTCTGCAAATTTAAAAACCATAAGAAATCAAGTTCAATTGTTCAGGAGTAAAAGGAATGACAGGCTATGTCAGAATGAGTTTAAGTTGATCAAACTAGAGATAATAGCTCGTTTGAGCAGCAAAAAAAGAAAGAGATGTAACTTTATGACGATGTGAGAGCGACTCAAGTTTAACAGATAAAGCAAGTCCAGTTACATTTACAATGTGCTTCTGGACTTTGTCTAAAAAAAGTGGGTTTGTTATATGTCATTATAGAAATGTCAACAATATTGCAATAGTTTTTTGCAGTAGATAATTGAGTTTTGTTAGGGTTAAAATCCACAAGCCACTGCAAGCCCCAAGCTGTTATAGAAGAGAGATCAGATTGAATATCGGCTGCTTGTTCTAAGCTAACAAAAAGTGTAGACTTTGTGACGACAAAAGTATAGTGTTGTGTTTTTAGAAAATAGAGCCACTTTAGATTTAAATTTGGCAGAAAGATTGTTATTATAGATAAGAAACAATACAGGAGCAAAGATATAACCATGAAAAAGAGTGTAGGTCTTTGAGAATAACTCAATTGCCGATGCTTAGAAAGAAGTAATTTAATAATCTTAAAGTTTATATGAAGAAACTAATTTATTTTTTTTTAACATTAAGGTTTTACAATAAATTGTGTAGGCATAAACTGCCTGTCAACCTAGTTATATAATACTTGACAATTTCAGAGTTTGTATGACTAATAGAAAATAAAATGTGGATTAGTTGTAGAGAAACCATTTATTTTTTAGATGATTGTCTTAAAGCTTCCTAAACGTTTTTAGAAATAACGCTGATACAATGTCATTAGGAAGAGAATTCCGTTTATTATTGTTAGAGAAAAAAAGTTCATGTAAATTTAATCGTTAAGATTATTTCTTTAGTTTATATGCTAGAGAGCAGGCTAATTACTAGATGAGAAGCCCTTTCTCTAATGCTAGAAAGAAGGCTAATCGATAGTGAAATTTAATAAGTGAAGCAAGAAATTTAATAAGTGAAAACAAGAAATAATAGTTTATTTGGTGGCTATAATCACAAATTAAGCAGCTTTATTTATATTTTTGTTTTGCATACCTTCTTTTCTTTATTTATGTTAATTGTTTTTTCTTACTTATTTTGAATTAAAATTTAAATTGTTTGCATTTATTGTTATTCAAATCTGTTATATATTTTAACTAATAAAGTTTAATAAAAAAATAAAAGTTGTAAATAAAAAAATAAAAATTTGTTTCAATTTAATACTTCATTTATGATATGGTCATTCATAAATATTTTAGCAAAAACTGAAAATAATTTTCTATTTAACTCTTTATTTTCTATTTAACTCTCTTTGGGTGATTCTCTATGACTTAAACTCAAACAAGATTTCTCTATGAAATTAATAACTAAACAAGAATTGTGCAAAATACCTAATGCTTTTTATACAACATGGAGTTTAAAACACTCAGTTTCCTCCATTTGTGATTTACAGTAAGCTCTTGAAAAAATGTTCAACAGAAGCTCATTATTTGGCTGCTATGTGGAGTTTTATAAATTGTTCTTAATAGTTATCCAATGGTTTTATAATCCAATCGTTCTTACAAAAATTCTTTAACTAGCGACTCAAATAAATAAAAAAAAATTTATAGTGCACTAAATTGAGCCCATAAGAGTAAAAGTGGACCAAGTCCATATTTCTATATTGTTAGAAATAAGCGTTCTTAGTGTTTGCATATATTATAAATCAGCCATATGTAATATTATTGATGTCTAGTATTTTAAATCTTTTTTCTTAGACAACAAGATATGTGAAATGCACAAATAAATTTTTGAATAATTATTAATAATATAATAATAGTTATGGACTTGGTCCATTTTTTCTCTAAACATAATCAACAAATCGCTAAATCATTTTAGTGTAAAATCATGAACAAATTTCATATTATTCGTTTACAATAGCAATTCAAATTAAGACAAGTAGTACAAATTCATACTATGTTGTAAAAAAACACAATTACTATTTACTAATTATCGGCAAAAATAGTCCTCATTATTACAAACAGTACAATAAAAACCACACGAATTTACTGATCATCATCGCCGCTGTCATCGAGCAGTTCATCTTCTAGTACATCCTTGTTGTGACCGCTGTGTTCCAACTTTTGATAGAAGTCATGATAGATGGGAGGAATATACTTTAACAGTTTCATTAGATGTGAGTATTTTTCTTTGCTCAGTTTTGTTGCTCCACAGTACAGTGGAGCCAAACTCACTTCACTAAGATTCGTTTGACGTCCACGTTTCGCTAGCGAAATGAATGATGCGTCATCATCTAAAGAGTATTTAAAGAACAGTTTGTATGGCTCGTTCTTTCTAAGTTGCAGCCATTGCATATCCAGCCAGTTGACCTTCTGATCACTCTCATCCACTTTCCGATTTGTAATTAATTTCAATAAGGGCTCCACACTCTTGAAATTATCAGTGCTTAATCTTGCAACACTGAAGCGCTTCTTCATAGAGCAGTTCTCAATCAATTTGTACCACTGTTCTGGCACGAAGATCTCTGTGGATTTTGGTTTTGCTCTCTCAATTATTCCAAAATCTGCATCGTTAGGCAAATAAAAATGCCCAGAGACCATAAACTTATGATTCACCAGTTCAATACTCGTCGTCTGCGTCAAATGCATCCATAACAGTGCAATTTTTATATTTCGATTTTGGCCGCTGCACGAGTCGCTGAATGCTGTAATAGACATAATATCCCTATTTGCCAGATTTTGACAATATGCCAATAAGCATGAACCTATCTCACCTGCACCTCGTGAGGCTGTTCCCTCATGCCATACATTCATCACTGCATTGTCATTTTTAAGGTCATGAACGCCTAGATTATACACTGATAATTGCCAGCAATAATAAACTTCATTGGTTGTAAGGCAAGGCAATGACATGACCTTTTGCAGGTCAAAACAAAAAGATGCATGTTTATTGTCTTCATTTTCCTTTTCTAGTTTTAAGGATTGACGCGTCTTCTCTGCTTTGCGCAAATGAATCTCATGCGCTGCTTTTAGTTGAGATTTTTTGTGTTCAGTTTTTTCTATTTCAATGTCTGTTTTAAAAATGTCATATTTCTTGCACGTATCTTTTAGTGGCTGATGGAACGTCAAGTTAAATTCATGATTACAAATGTCCCGAAATTTCCACTCTTTTTGGGGTTCGACTGAATCCTGTATGCATTTTTCTCTATACATGTCATACATAGTGGATACCGTCAAATGAGCAGGTAGAAAGCGGCGAGATGCACTGTGACTTCTAGTATAGTGACTTTCGTATGTGGGAAACATGCAAATATGATCTTTAATGCGAGTGATGTGTTCCTCATGAATGCGTTGTGTCTTGTGATCATATTTTCCTCGTCCATCTTTGCCTGACACACCACCATTCTCCCGTTGGTTGACTAACGCACGATTTAGTCGACCGCTGGTAATGTCAAATATCGCCAAGAAGTATGGTTTGCAAACAGTAACGGGCTTATTATCTGCAAACACAGAGTATACTCGTGCAAAATCCTTTGCATGTTTTTTTTCATTTTTCGTAATTTTGTTTTTTCTTACTCTTGGTCGTCTACGTTCTACTGTTGATTGTTTCACGCAGCCAGCAAAAAACAGATTTTGTGCATCAAAATCTCCCAATTTCCAGAAATTTTCAAACAGAGTTTTAGTCTGCTCTAAAGTCAAATTTTCAGCACATTTGTTTTTGCAACTGTGATTTATTAAATAATGTTCGTTTAATTTCTTAGCTTTTTGTAAGCTTTACATATTCACTACTTGTATTTCGTAAGCACTTAATCACATTTTTCTTCCAGTTCGTTACACAACGTTTTCGTTTTCGAGGGCATTGATCGGTTACAATCGGAGATTCAGTTGTTACAATCGGAGATTCAGTTGTTAAAATCGGAGATTCAGTTGTTACAATAGGAGATTCAACTGCTACAACCGGTGAATTATTGGCTACAATCGGAGATTCAGCTGCTAATGTAGAACGTTCTGTCTGTATATCTGCTGCTAAGTTAGAATCTGCAATTGTTGTATCTGTAGCTAGAGATCTCTGAACCTTCTTGCACTTTATCAATGCCAGTGACACCATGTGTGCGGCTCGTGAATGCATGTTTACACTATTCTACAATAAATATTTTTTAAATATTACATACATTCAGAATATTATTAAAAAGAAAAATGTACATGTACACAACATGCATGCAAGTGCTCCCCTAGCTAGATGCTATTAAAGCTACAAAATAGACCTTTCTAAAGAGGCTGTAACTTTGGTAGTGACAGACCATTATATCTACTGTCTAACAAATCAATACTTATATTCCTGCTGAGAGCAATTAAATAAATCTTATATTATCGCTCACCAAACTAATTCAGTTTTGTCACTTTATAAAGTGTGAAAGTGCTGTATACTTCACAATATTAATATAAAACCATAATCAGATATTCATTTAAAGCATCTTACCTGTACAAATGTTATTCTTGTTCTAATATAATAATAATAATTCTAAGAAAATGTGAAGTTTATGTGGTCTTGAATCTTGATTTCTTTCATTAAAGCACTATCAATGGACTTGGTCCACTATTACTCTCTATACCTGGTGATTTATTGTTAGAGTAAAAATGTGTTGCCCTCTGTTGAATAAGAAATAAATGTGTTATGGACTAGGTCTATTTTTGCTCTAAAAATATAGCAAATTTTTAGCAGTTTTACATACATAAGGGTCATTTGAAAAAAATTGGACTTAGTCCACTTTTACTCTCATAGGCTCAATTTATCTTATTACTGTTTGTTATATTAATTACATATAATAATTTATTACCTTTTTTTAATATAACTTTATCTATCAGGGTCATTTGTCAATATATTCTTAAAAGGAAGCATAAGGTCAAACATGGTCACATTTTATTTAAATTTAAAAATAAATTTTACAATCTGAGTTAAATAAATAATAAATTTTACAATTTGAGGTAAATGATACTTTTAGGGTCAAGCCCTCAAAAAACTGAACTTTTTGCACACTGTATGTTAAAAAAGGCGAACTCTCTTTATATAATATAGGTATGCTTTTTATTTTTGAGACAAAATTATAAAATGTAATTTGACTTTGTAATTACAAGTTTAAAAAGGGTGCAATCAATATTATGTAAGTTAGTAGTTAACAGAAAATTGCGTGTGCTTTTGTTTCTGGGCTCCCTGAGAAAGTTCAATGGATGCTGAGATCAAGTTCTCGTATGAATAATCTTACTACTATACAAATACTTGTGCGAGCAAGAGCACTCATGATTGAAGAACAGAGTGATGGAATGAATAAAATTTTTGCTGCTGCTACAAGAAGATGTGCTGAACCGAGAACCGAAAAGTGTACCGAGGGAAAAAATGTTTGCATCAGTTCTCTCCCTAACCAATTAGTAATGGTGTTACCTACTATACACTTTAACATTAACAACTTTCTTCAGGATGTGTTGATTGACTCAGGATGTACCTGCTGTATCATTTATAAAAAATGTGTGCCAAAAATTACGAAGAAAGTAGTTAGTGTGGTAACTGTAAATAGATAACCACAATGCGAAAGCATTAGCTGAACTCAAATTGTTACACAAAATAGGAATGATGGGTATGGATGGAATAGTGGCTTTTGGTGGAGTATCAATATCCGCAACTCGTGATGTTTGTTTTATGGGAAGAAACTAATCATGTTTACTTGGACTAGGAAGTGATATGTCAAAAGATGTCAGTAATATGAATATAATAGCTCGGGATTTCACAGCTTCATTTAAGAAACAAAATCAAGAATGGATAATTGTGTGGAAATGAAATAATAATCCTCAACCTGAAACTCTAGTGAATAAGATTGCTGAATACACTATCCCTGTTGGCGTAAAACACAGAATGAATCCTTCAAAGGAAATTGAATCCTTCAAAGGAAATTTAAAGTGTTTAGTAACATTTTGGGTAATTGCTAGTTCAATAGCACTAGACATGATTGTTGAGGTTGGTGGCAATATAATTAAAGATGTTTGTTGGTTAAGAAAAGATGACACTACACATAAACATGTCCAAACTTGATGCAGTATTTAAAGGACTAAATATGGGCTTTAACTGGAAAATGGAAATTTTGCATATCTGCACTGATTCAAAAGTGGTATTTGATTAGGTTACCGATGCACTCGCTAGAAAATCTAGATTGGCAAAAGCTACAAATAAAATGCTGGTAAGAAGAAGTTTCCAGAGTATTGTAAATATAGTGATAGAATACCAACTCAAAAAAGATATTAAGCTTGTCGCTGTGGAGTTTAACTTTGCTGATGCTCTTACTAGAGTGCCTAATAGTTGGTTAAAAATGTTTAATAAACCCTCTGAAATGGTAGCAGGTGGCATTATTAGAAGTTCCCTATCTTCCAAAGAAATCGAGTACGTTCATAGATCTCCAGGACATTGCGTGAAAAAAACATCGTACTTAGTTTGTAAAATCGACCCGTCAGTAAATAAGGAAGATGTAAAACAAGTGATTGAGATATGCATAGCCTGTCAATCAATTGATCTAAGTCCAATAAAATGGTCAAAAAGGAAAATAGAAGTAAAAAGAGCGTGGTAACGACTTGGCATGGATATAACTCATGATGAGGGGCAGCACTATCTTACTCTAATTAACTGTTTACCTACATGGTATGTAATATGGCGATATCTTAAAGATCAAACCAGTGTGTTATCCAAGAATTAAACAAGGTATTTATTGACCAAGGAGGTCCGGATGAAATACTGACGAACGATACTGCATTTCAAAGCACATAGTTTGTAAATAAATGGAACGTAAAACTTCGATTCAGGTGCGCTTATGTACCTGCTGGAAATAGAATTGCAGAATGGTGTCATCGAACTGTCAAAAGAACAGCAAAGAGAGTTGTGAAGACTGTGCAGCATACTGGAGGCAGTTTATTGGTATTTTAGTCCAAAAGATAGTTGTAAGTCTTCTACTGCACCTGCAAATCAGTTATATCAATAAGAATTTGGAGTAAGAGGAATTGACAACAATAAGAACATATGATCCTTATAAGAAGATAACTAATAAAATTAAACTTGATAATAAAATATGGGTTAAACCCCCGGATAACCAATGCGACTCTCAATACAAGATTAGAATAACTACAGGGATAATCTCGGAGCAAACAGTAGAAGTGGACAAAATGTGTCAACATGTACAAGACCTAAGACAAGTAAAAGTTGATAATGATTGGAATAAAGATCTTGGACAAGTAAGAGCTGACAATAATTTGATTGTGCATCCACAAGATGATGAAGTGGAAAAAAAATTATGTTGAATTGCATTAAGATAGATGAGCTATTTTATGCTTAACTTATAAAGTTTTTTTTAATGTGAAACAACATGGAAAAAATTGAGTTTTCAGTATTGTACAAGAGATGTGTGAGATGTACAATTTTTTTGACTAAGGTATATGGTTGTCTCAGCTAAATGATTGTCTCATCAGCTAAAATTAGCCACTTAAGAGGTAAGATCTTGGAAAAATCATGATAGACAAGAAAGAACACAGGAGTGAAGATGATCAAACATATATTATCCAAAGCAGGAAACAGTGTAATGCAGTTTTAAATCTACGCCAGCCATTTGATAAAAAAGGAGTGCAAGACAGACTTAAACAAATTTTATGCTTACTCCTAAAGTTTTTGCCAAAGAATTCTACAAAGGATTAGCGGAATGCTAACATCTGCCAAGTCAAATATTTTGATCAAGGTGCTATCATTAGCCTTAACTCAACCAAGAACCCCAACACATAATGTATTTTAAGTCAGAGTTACAAGGCAGCAAGACATCTGCCAGGTTATTTTTGATTACATGTTGCTAGTAGCTGGATGCTTAAGATGATCTTTTTTATTACCTGTAATATTTAGTTTTATATTATTAATTATTCTAATAATTGGTTAACTAGTCAACATCGGTATCAGCCTATTTTTGTCCGTCTGTATCGGCATTGGCCAAAAATGTGCAATCAGTACATCACTAATACACAATATAATAATAATTTATAATATATCTTTATTATATAAAAACTTGAAATTGGAATGATTCAAAAATAATATAGATATACAGTCATGGACAAAAGTTTGCGACCACTGTGATTTTCGCATATTTTTTAATGTATTCTACTCTGAATTGCTTTTGGGCTACTTTAGTGCTACAATTTTGTACCAATTTGTGCTAATTGTCAATTAGAGTCTAAAATTGATGTTTACATGTTTATTTTCAGATATAACTGAAATATTTTGGAACATTTTATATTACGGAGACCTTATTTGAAGCAGTACTAGTTATAATGGTATGCGGTAAAGAGCTGACATCTGAAAAGCGAGCTCAGGTCGTTATTTTGTACAAAGAGAACATTTCTATAAGACAGATAGCCAAAAAGCTCGGTATTTCACATTCCACTGTTGTAGCTACTGTAAAGAGAAATCAAAAGCTGAAAAGTTTTAAATCCCATTCACGCGCTGGGGGCCCGAAGGTTGCAAGCAACCGTATGGATAATGCCATAATAAAGAGCATCCTCAAGTGCCATTAGAGGCAAATTGCCTGGATCACCATCCAAGAAACCAAACAGTCGGACAATACGCAGATGATTATTTGATGCAGGCTTGAAATCTTACCGACCAGCACCGAAGCCGAAGCTTTTACCAAAGAATATTCGCGATCGCATAGCGTTTTGTCAGAAGTACAGGCAGTGGACACCAGCCCAGTGGAAACAAGTGATGTTTTCAGATGAGACAACATTCACGCAATTCTACTCATTTTGTAGACATGTCAGACGCCCACCAAATCAGAGGCATAATCCAAAGTACATTATACCAACAGTCAAACAGGCTCCAAAAGTTATGGTTTGGGGAGCAGCCTCTGGTAGCGGTCGTGCCGGCATTTGGATTATGCCTAAAAATACAACGATCAATGGTGCTGTTTGCTTGAGTATACTGATGGATAAGCTGCCACCATTTGTACCAATACATGGCATTGCTCATTTCCAGCATGATGGCGCACCTTGTCATGGTATCAAGGCTGTTAAGGACTGGCTGCGTTCTGAAAACATCCCGCTACTAGAACCTTGGCCAGGCAACAGTCCAGATCTCAATATTATTGAGAATGTTTAAACTGTAATGAAGCAGAAGATTGCTGCACATAGCCCAAGTTCTGAAGATGCTCATCAACTGGATTAAACGCATGTGGGTGCAGGAGATTACACCGGATTATTGCAAGAAACTGTGTGAATCGATGCCAGGACGTATTGAAAATATTCTTAAAAATAAAGGATTTCATTGTAATACTAAAACATGAATAGACATGCTGTTTAACCTGTATAGTGTGAATAAACATTCGAAATCTATGTACTGATTTATAATTTACTACTTGTTTTTCTAAATTTTGAGTGTTTTTTGTAAAAAAATTGTAGTGGTCGCAAACTTTTGTCCATGACTGTATATTAAATTTATCGCTATATAATTTAATGAAATGGCCCAGTTGAAACACAGCAAAAGTGAAGCAATAAAAATGAAATCAATGTCATAAACAGGAATGCGAAGTTCCATTGATTTTTTGGGACTCCGGACTCCGTGCTCAAAAATCATGGACTCCAACTCTGGACTCCGGAATTTTTTTTTTCTTTCTTAAATTAAATAAGAATTTTTATTATCTGGAGTTTTTATGTATAAATGCCAGAAAAGTGATAGGGTACCAATAATATTTTTATTATGAATAATATATTAATATATATTTTAAGTGCCGGAATTCACTCATCCTTCCTAACCGATGTCGCAAAACTTGCCTAAAGGTAGTTTTGAACCACAGATCCCTAACTTTTTAGGAAAAATAAGGGATCCGTGGGTTTATGCAGCTGAGCGCAACCACTGCTTAAATCTAAAAGTCGATTTGTCTCGCTTTTGCAGGATTACAATTAATAATAATAATAATAATACAACTCAAAAGATAACTTTTATTTATTTTGTATTGCACGCACAGAATTCTCAATATCTCAGATTAATTGAAAACATATGATCATAAAATTATAAAAAGATTTAAATGTTTATTTACATTAATTACACTTTAAATTATAAAGTTACAAGAAAAAAATATTACAATATCTACATTGTCAAAAAACACTCAAATAAAAAACTCGTTTGTTCGTAAAAAAAGCATATTGTCAACACTGAGGCCTAAAATATTAATTTTATTGATTCCAAACTTATCTAAACACTTCTTAATAATTTTTTGTGCAAAAACCGCCCTTTGTTTTCTCTTCGTATCGATTGTGCCAAGATTGATCACAACAATTTCATTGTTTGAGTATTGCACGTTTATACCGTGGTAGTAGCGCATAGCCTTTATGTAGAATTGACTTTTAAATAAATTAGCATTTCCGATAATTTGTTTTTGATTTGTTTGCCATGCTTTTTGGCAAGATCACTAATTTGAATTCTCATATTACCTCTATTCATTTCAAATCCAAAATGAGATGCAACTTTTTCGCAAAAGCTTTTGAATAGGTTCCCGATCAAACGCCTATAGATATTGTTTTTAGAATAATAAATGATTATTAAAAAATGGCAAAAAAACATAATTTTTTAGATTTTTTTTGAAATTAATTTAAAAATATTAACGAAAAAATAATTTGAACCTGGAATGAAAGACCTTTAACCAAAACCAGCTGGTTTAAGGCTTCTAAAAACTCGTCTTTTTCTATATGCAAATTAATTTGCTGCGGTACAAAACACTTTAATATGGATTGCTGTGAAGTGCTGTATTTGATGGCTGTATGTTTTTGCTTCTTATTCTTTTCTTCTACTTGTTTATCAAATTTTTCTTTTTCTAATGTAACGACGAGCTCCACTATTTTTAGATAAATGTCATAATAAGGTTGCTAATGCGAGCTTTTGCGGCACATGTCATTTCTTTACCGCATAACTCATTACTTTTTCTTCTTTCGGGAAAAAGACATTTGAAGCATACTACTTTACATCCATTCAACATTTTATTTGTACAATGAAAATGTCAGTAGATCGTATCTGATGCATATTTAGCCGCCGTTACTAGTCAATATTGTTGCTCACAAGTAAACAGCAAATATTATTATAAATAACAATGTTGTTATTGCAAGTTATTATGAACATGCAAAGTATTTGTTCTCTGTTATATATGCTTCAGCAAACTAATTATCTCTATAACAACCCTCGAAAACATAGTCAGGAAAGTAGTTAACATGACTAGTTATGAATTGATAACGTTAGTAGTTTTTCCATCAAAGGGAATTGTTGCGCAAAATAATTTTTATTTATCTGTTGAGGTATTTTTATAAGCCTTTTTTTGGCTTCTTTCTGATTTAGATGGTAGGTTTTTTACCAATAGTCTAGATCATTAGTTTGACTTAATAGCGCAAACTTATAGAGAAATTAGAACTTTTTTTATTGCGTATAATTAATTTGTTAGTTAAATTTAATAGCTTTTCGTATCTAAACCATATCGCTTTCATTGCAATTTTTCAGTAAGTGTTATTAAAATAAAAAATTTCATTTTTTAAGGAGAGAAGAACGAAAACCAATGTACATAGTTGTATTATCTCACAACATTTTGGGTTTAAATTAAAAGAAACAATTTTTTTCCTAATAAAAGTAGTTACAAGTTTTATTTATAATTATAGTTTCACACTACTTAACGGTTTTAAACAGTGCTTAAACAAAGCACAAATTCTATCCACAATTTTTTTTAAAGAACTTTACTTTGAGAAAATATTCGTTTATTGTTCATAAACTAGTTCATCATTTCTAATCGACGTTCTTTTTATGATAAATCTAAAAAGTTAATAGTAATAAAATCACTTATGCAAAAAAAAAAGCTTATAAACTAAAATATCATTTATTCTTAAATTTGGTAAAATATTGAAAAAAATTTGAACAAATAAATACTCAAACATACTATTACCTACTGGTCTAGCCAGGGAACGATTTTATGAGTAAAACAAGGAGGTGATGAATGTCTTATAAAAATTATTGAACTGTAAGTCAAATGTTAACTCCCTCTCTTTAGAGGGGAAGGGGCAACAACCTTCTTTCCATACAAACCGTGATATCGCCTCTGGGTTTAGACAATTGATGAACGGTTTATTACTTTAATAAACAGTTCATCAAAAGTACTTTCTTAATGGGAATTTTTTTTTATTTAATAAACTATACATAGGTAAACAAAAATCGTTACATATAGAATAAACATTATGGGTTTCATTAAAAGTTTTATATTTAAGAAATATAAAGCTTATAATAAAATTTGATGAAAAGTTTAAACTTAAAACACTTTATTAACTAATTTTAACAAAAAATTAAACAAACTGTTTCTTTAACAAAAAACCTATTAGATCACGATTGCGGTTAAATGGTTTTACTTTATATTTTCTAAATAAACGTCACATAAGCAATATCAAAAGATAATTTAAATATTCTAAACGATAAAAGTTTTGGTTTAACGTATAACTACTGAACGGGTAGGTAAATAGCCATTTCGCACGTAAAATGGAGCTGCGTAATGCTTCTTAAAAAGGCGCGACATTCGAACCGATACTCAGTCTGGCCAAATAAATAAAATCGGCAAAAAAGGAGGTTGGCTTCCCGTTTAAATGCTCTTTTTTAGTGTTTTGTGACAAGCATATTAACAAATAAAAAATAAAAAAAGAGTCCCAGAGTCCTAAAATTTTTATGGACTCCTAAGACTCCGGGCTAAAATAGGGACTCCATGGACTCTGACTCCGGACTCCGCATCCCTGGTCATAAATATATGTTTTAATAGTAAAATGGAATTATTTTTATAATAGTATTCTAGTAAAAATTATTCATTTTAGCATTTCACAGAAAATCCTTATTTTGATAACGATGTTTTGTGTAAAGAATTCATGCTTAGTGATACAGGTGAACAAACCTGTAAATCAACCTCTATATCATGGAAAGAAAATATGGTAATTTTTCTATTTTTTTAAATTTTGTTTAGTATGTTTAATATGTACATAATTTATAATTAGTTTAATATGTACTTAAAGTAGCTTGACTACAATAAAATAAATAATGTATTGTAATGTACTTTTTAAAATCTAATCGTTAGTAAAAGCTTTTTACAATTACAGTTAAAACCAATTCCTAGTGCTAAATATTGCAATAGCATACTTAAAAAAGTTGAAAATATCCACAACAACAAAAAGTGTTATAACTTTTTATTTAAAACAGATTCGTTTTTTTACTTAAACAATTAATTTTTTTGTGTATGTAATTCAGGATTTCTTAGCTTAAGTGATGAAATTTTTGTGATCTTTGTTAAGATGTTTTTCTATAATATTTATATACAAAAAAAATATAAATATTTTTCTGCTTTTACTTCATAATCTTGTTTCCAAAAAACCTTATTTATCAGGATTTTTTTCATTATATTTGTTTTCAAACTTTTTTAGTTATTACCCATACAAAAAATGAGAAAAATTTCAAAATTATATGAGAAAACCATCAGCTTAAAGGGATTCCAAACCTCCAAGACATTTTGTGTTCATATTAAAGAGAATGATAAAAAAAATATATTTGGGCTAAAAAATTTTGATTAATACAAAAGAATAAATGCATACCAAGAAAAACTAACTTTTTTATTTTAGGTGGAGCTTGTCTTCTCCCTTTGGTTGTAGGCCAAAAAGTAAGCCTAATATATGCCGCAATCTACAGAATTGATAATTTATTCAAGCGCGTTTTATTCTCAAGAGTTTCAGTACATAATGTCATTGACTTTTTTTGTTTGGGTAAGGGATCGATTTCTGTAAACAAACAGAAAAATCAATGACATGATCGTGTACTAAAACTCTTAGGAATAAAATGCGCTTGAATAAATTATCAAGTCTGTAGATTGCGGCGTATATTATGCTGACTTTTTGGCCTTCGACAAACAGAGAAAGCAAACTTTGATTAAAATAAAAAAATTTGTTTTTTATTTATTCTTTTGTTTTAATCAAAAAATTTAGCGCAAACATTTTTTTATTATTCTTTTAATAATGAACACAACATGTCTTTGACATGTTGTGTTCATAATTAAGTGAATGATTAAGAAATGACACAACATGAGGTTTGGGATCACAACATGACACAACATGAGGTTTAGGATCCCTTTGGTCATTGAGTTTACCTGATATAAGAAATTCTGAGTAAAACTGTAAAATTAAGTATAGAGAGGAGACTTGTAATATAATAAAAATTCGTAGGGCTTTTTATATAATATATAAAAACTTTTTTTTTTAATAAGGTTTTTAATGAGGTATATGTTTTGTTATAGTTGTGTGAAAGCTAAAAAGGTGTTTTAAATGAATATTTGTTTTTAAAAAATATTTATTTAATTGATTTGAGACATTAAATCTATGATATATATATTACTGGATTTTATTATATTATTTTCATTATCTAAAAAATATCTTTTTAGGATCTAACTAAACGCTCTGATCAAAGTGTTAAACCAGGGCAAAAGCGTCATGTTGAAGAGCCAGAGAGTTTTTTTTCGTGGTTTAATGATCAGTCTGAAGGTGGAAATGACGAAGTAGGAGATCTAATAAAAGATGACATCTGGCCTAATCCACTCCAGTATTACCTTGGTGTAGGAAATGATGGTGAAGATGACGACGATGAAGAAAATGTAGTTTTAATTGAAGATGAAGAAGATGATGGAGATGAAGAGGAAGATTTAGATGAACTTGATGAAGAAGGTGAATTCGATGGTGAAGATGATGATGATCAGGTAAATTTATATATTTTTAATAACAGTTGGGCTCAGTACTGGCTGGATATACTTGGCATTAACTCAAGAAATACTTAATAAATTAATTTCAAATTTTTTAATAAGTTTCTTGCATCATTTGAAATTTTTAATCAGTTGGTACAGCTTAGAAAGTAATCTTGTTGTTTTTTTTAGAGTAGGTGTTATGGCCTGGGTCTTGCTTTTAGTAACCTTTTTTGGTGCAGCTATCCATTTTTGCTTAAATTTTTTGTCCTCTTTCGCTGATTTGTTGCTTTTCAACAAGATTTCCTTTATAATTGCTCAGTAACCCCTGATAAACATGCTGCTCAGGGCAGTTTCAAGATTTTGTGCATCTTTTAGGACAATTTTGATGATTGATTTTGATGGTTGTACCATCAAAGTCTTTCACCTGATGGTTGTACCATCAAAGTCTTTTAAGACGGTTGGAACATTCTTAAGGTCACAAGAGCATATCGTTTGCCACACGAGGATCTTCAGACCTAACTTTTAAGTCTGAATATATTTAAAGTTGTTGCTGACACCTTTTGAACAATAATAATAATGATGATGATGGCCGGGCAATTAAGAAATCATTTTTGCAGTACGTTTTGTTGTCCTCAATAATGAATAAATTTACTCTGTTCAAAAGTTTGGCAAGTTTCCATCCATGACGAGTTGCTTTTAACTCTCCATCATTTGATTGCTTTGGAGTTTTTTTTTTTATGGTTTAAGCCTTCAAACTTTTGCTCTTGAGTGCTTTTCTGATAAGGAAATGACTGCATTCGAACTTTTCGGCTAGGTCTCTTTGGGATTGACATGATTTCTTTTAGTTAACCGAATGATTGAATTCACTTTTTTTTATCAACAAAATCTTTTATCTTTGTGCTGCCTCTTTTTCTTTCGATAGTTTGAGTCGTCTTGTATTGCCTCAATATGTCTTCTGAAGATTTAGCAACTTTTGATAATTTTGCAATTTTTTAGCCTTTTTCCAATTATTTACTATTAAACTGATAGTATTAGTAAAACGCAGATACAATTAAATATATGTATGATGTATTACGTCATTACTAAAAATATTTCGAGCATACTTGTTAAGTGTTGAGACAACTAATGTCGTTATTGCTAAGAATATCCTGCCGGAAAATACTGAGCCTCGCCGATAGTTCATTAATCATTAAAGCATTATTTATATGATAAACAATTAAAAGTTATGAGTTTATGTCATTAAGCTTTATTTGAAGTGATGATAAATAAAACAAATTAAGGTAATGAAACATTAAGGTAAAAATAAAATTTTATGAAATTTTTTTAGCATCTAACTAAAACATCAGATAAGATAATGCTATAAAATAAACTACTGGATTCTTCTAGATGGTGTATGGATTACTTGATTTATTCTCTTACCAATTCAATAGAACCAAGTTAGAAACAATTAATTTTGAAGTTTAACCAGTTGACTAATTTTATAAAAAGTGCTTTAAAGGTTGTAAATAAAAAAAATATATATATTTTAATGCGCCTAATAATTGAAATAATAATTTTAATAATTGAAAATTATAAGATTGAAAGAGTTACATTTCGTTTTTCTATTTAAAGTAAATCAATTAATTCTAGTTATAGTAAAGCAATAATTTTTTACTTTTTTATTATTATTATTTATATATATACACGCACGCGCACTCATGTAAAAGGAACATGAAAAAAGTAGTATGAGGTGCGTAAAATGAAAATTTGACTAGAGTGTCCAATATGCTTGTAATTAGTTAAAAAAAGTGGATGCTTATTTTTCATTAGTTGTGCTTTATAATTATTTTTATTGTTTTAAGGATCAATTGGCTGGCGAAGATGTAAACTCCGATGATAAATAACAGTTGGAAGTAGTTTATGGATCAAAATTATTTACAGCTCGGTAGCATGCCTCAAGTTCAACGGTATCTTTCTGAAGAAATGCAACGAATAGCACTGACGATTTTCTTCTGTATTTCTATTCCGCCTTTTTAATATAAATTTATTTAAAGAACGTTAACTTTGCCCATTTTTATTAATATGGATTCCTATATGAGCAATAAAATCTGTTTTACGTTCAATTTATTTTTGCTAAAACCTTATTTCGGTATGAAGACTTTCGAAATAGTGCGTCGAAGGAAATTTAAATGCTTGATAACCTTCTTTGTTTGTTTATTTTTTGCTCAGCATAAAATATTTTATATATTGAGTTGTTTGTGACGTTTTTGAAATAGCTCTAAAATTATAATGGACTTCGAATTTAAACATTTTTAGAAAAATAACATATTCAACGTCATTACTGCAATTATTGAAATCTTTTTAGGTATTTTACTTTTATTTCAAATTGCTCATTTTGGTAGAGGTGTACTTAATAAACAGATAGAGACTCTTATGAATCTATGAATGATTTTTGATAAAAGTATATACAAATATCGTTTTGCATAATGAAAATTGTCTTCTGTGTTACCGTTAATCGAGTAAAATATCTTGGAAAAGTAAAAATCATGTTTTTAAGATATTTTTTGTCGATATTTTTACCGCTTGATATCGCGTTATGAACCGTTACAACACGAAATGTGAGTAAAAAATTCTTACAAGGATCAACTGGAAGAAAGCGCGAAATCCAATAATTTATCCCATTGTTAATGGATACGTTATGTATTTTAATACTCAATTAAAATCAAGTTGACGCACTTAATAATTTATAAGAACAAATAAAATATTCAGTAACTATACAGACCATTGGGATTCAAAGCTAGAAACTATTGTGCGAATTACGAGAACAAAGAGTTCCTTAAGACTTTAATTATTGTTGACTGCTCTCGTCTACACGCTGTTTTAAAATCTCATAATTAAGGAAAGAATTTTTCAAAGCGGCTGTTTTTACCATAGTTGTTTAACAAGGCCAAAAGGTCATGAACAAGAATTTCAAGGCCAAAGACCTGAATTTTGTCCTTACAATTAAAGCCAAAACTGCATGTAGCAAGTGCTTTGACAATAAAACTACATGTTTTAATATATAGATGTAATAAATTCCCATTAATCAATCATCTCATGGATGAATGCATTATAATGCCTAGTCAATAACGGCAATTTAAGTCGTGACAAAACACAAAATTAAGTTCTGACGCTCTCTTGGAAACAAAATCAACTGTAGTAAAATGCAAACACGAAAGTAAGTTATAAGTTATTAAAGAAAAGGTGAAAGCCTAAACAATCAAGGTAAAAGTTAAAATGTTGAAGACAGCCTTAACTTTGTGCCTTAAGGCAAGGACTAACGTCTCTTTTTTTGACTATAGGCACCCCGCCATATAGATCATCAGAACATCTCAAAACATTGTGCCTTGACACAAATTGCAGCTCAACAACCTTGAACAAATCAAGGTTGTTAAGTTACCCTTTAGTTAATAAAACAAAATCCTGGTCTGGTTTCAGTAAAATGTAATTGAGCGTAAGTTTATTAGTAGTAATTTTCTTAGTGTAATGTCATTATAACCCTCCATTACAATAGACAATGCAATTCCTATAATTATTCACAAACAACGGCATTAGTTGTTTCAAAAATTTAACTAAACTGGCGTTTATTGATATGCAAAATAATCAAACCATATAAAATATTTATTGGTTGAAGTAGCCGAAGCATATTTACATATTGCTAAATTTGACCAAACATAAAACTATGATAAATTTCTGTAATTGGTAAAAACAAACGAGCATTTTAAGGTTTGTATGTAGGGATAGCAAAGATCAATCACATATTTTGTTCTAATCTTTTGTTCTAATCTTTTTGTTCTAATATTAATGTATTGATTATGCTTAATTAGATTTTTAATTTTCAAGTGTGTTTATATGTTCTTTGATGTTTATTTTCGTGGTGATGTTTCTCATTGAAAAAATCCGCTATCACCGGTATACAAATAAATCCAAAATCAAACATTAAGGTAGTTTTTTAACTAGTGCTATTAAATTTGCTCTAAAAAATATCTTAATGATGAAATTATTTTAAACATGTTTATTGAAAATGACCAAGATTAATCTAAACTTGAAATAATTGCCAAAACTATCTTTAGAAATGAGAAAACATCCAACGTAAATGAAAATAATTTGAAACATCTGGTTCCACTCTTAGGAAAGAAGTAAAACTTTATATTATCAAATTAATTTTAACCACACCACCTACTTTAAAACGACCTCTTATGCATTAATAAGTTCAAATTAATTGCCAAGAGAAAAAAAAAGAGTGACTTTATATAAGGGGCATTGAACATTAAAAAAACATTACGGAAGGTACGTAGGGTTAACCCGGGGCAATTAAACATTATCAGGAATGTTATGGAATGTTTATTTGGACACTTTCAAAAACTTTCAGAAATATATCATAGTATAAAGGACGCAAGGTGAACAAAGTACTCAAAAATCAATAATGTTTCAACGGACAATGTCGTTTGGTAAGTACAATATTCACAATAGCGTAAAAATATAAATCAGTAATAATAACAAAAGTTACTAATTTTCTGCTTTCCATTGTTTTGTATATACATTTTACACCTTTTTTGACGTTTTATGTAATGTTTGGAAAAATATTTCATAAAACATACACCTTAAACATTACACCTTTTTTGCTACCATTTGGAAAAACCTTACATAAAACATAATATGCCGATGATGCTACC
Source organism: Hydra vulgaris (assembly GCF_038396675.1). Taxonomy (NCBI): domain Eukaryota; kingdom Metazoa; phylum Cnidaria; class Hydrozoa; order Anthoathecata; family Hydridae; genus Hydra; species Hydra vulgaris. Next base: position 26,743,128 of record NC_088921.1, on the reverse strand, counting down.
ATTACTAAAATTGATAACATTAAAAGAACTGAATCAACTAAATTTCTTTGGAATATTAGTAACGAAAAAATTTCTTGGAAAACATAAAATAAAAACAATAAATACAAAAATATCAAAAAGTATCGGCAAACTCTACAAAGTTAAACCTATACTTTCCCAAAAGAAACTAAATTATTTACTTATATTCAAATTATATTCAAATTCCTTATATTCAAATTATATTCAAGTTAATATCAAAATAAAATATGCCAATATTGTCTGGGAATATACAAATTAATCTAAACTAAATTCTTTTTATATACTCCACAAACACGCATAAAGATTGTTTTATAATAAAGATAAACTCACTCACGCCGATCCTTTACTTAAAATTTTGAACCCATTAATCTATATCTATCAATATTTTAATATCTATCAACTTAAAATCTTTGAAAACATTTTATTTATTCTAAAATAAAAGCTCGGACTTTTAACTTTTTCCAGTCAATTCCAACTGCTACCTATTCAACAAAACAATACCAAAAGTATACAATAAAGCAATAATTAATATGGAACTTATTAATTTGATAATCTTATGGCCTTGAAGATAAAACTTAAAGAACTCATAGTCAACGAGACCAATTTTTTCGATATTTATTAAATGTAAAATATAAATAATAAAAATACCAATTAAGATTAAATAAAAAGCCTTAAAACGTTTGCCCTCCCCTTTCTTGTCCAAATAACAATTAATATAATTTAACCCATACAATGAAAAATGTATGTCAAGCAAAATAACAACTTCAAAAAAAGTTTTTATTTCTAAAAAGATTTGTAACAAAATATATTTAGCACTAGAGGCCTTTCAATGTTTCACCAATTGTACTAGATTATTATGCAAAAAAAAAAAAAAATATTGTAATGCAAAAAAAAAGTTATTTGTGTTAGAAAAGTATAATTTTTAATCAATTAAGATATTGTTGCTATTAGTTATTATTGTCTAATGTTTTTTAAAACAGGAAGTATTAGTTAAAAGTATCATGCTTTTGTTTATGCAAATGACTTTCATACGACAATAAATGTTTATCACTTTTAAGTTCTAGAAAAACAAAAGCATGATATACGGTTCCATTATTTTATTATTTATACGCTGGCAACCATACACATGGTTGTCAAATCTGTCAGTTGAATAGCCGGTTCTGCAACTTGATATATGCCCATTTGTGCGATTTCTCAAATTATTTGTTTTTTCTGTATATGTTAATTGACCATTACACGATAAACATTTAAAATAATAAATGATATTCTTACTGTTACAAGTAACGTGACTATTACTGTTGCAGATAGTACCATTGGATGTTACAAAACTTTTTACCTCTTGCAGGTAAAATAGACAAATTTTGCAACGACTATCATTACATTTAAAGATTCCTATATTTTTATTGTTAGATGGTACGGAATTAAATTTAACAGATGTAATTTGTCTCAGTAAACTTGGTGGTTGTTTGTAGTCTATTACAGGAATAATATTAGAAAAAATTTGTTGTATACTTTCACTAAAGGACTGAATAAAAGATTAGCTTTTAATTAGGCTGACAGTTTATATTACTGTAAAATGTAGTGACTAAAGAAAAGATTTTTTTAGCTTTCTTTTGTTGAGCTGGTCCTTGCAATTTTGCATTATGAAATGCTTTTTCAATAACATTGTTCGGGTAATTGCATTCTTTTAACCATAATTTGAGCTCTGAACGCAGTTTTTCTGTGGTATAATCAGATGTAATTACAGTTATTATTTTTTCAATATTAAATGGAATGTTCTTCTCGGTGTGGTAAGGGTGATGACTATTAAAATTTAAATAATCATGAGTGTTAGTTTCTTTGTAAAATATATCCGTTTTGCTATATTTGTTATTTTGAAGAATAACAGAAATGTCTAAAAAATTAATTATATTATAAATGTTTTCTTTTTCAAACATTTCAATCCTATAGTCAATTGAAAAGGCAACTTGTTTAATTGTGACATTTAAAATTTTTTTATATCTAGATGTTTAGGTCATATGTTAAAACCATCATCAACATATCTACAGTAGAACTGTTTAATACTCTGAACTTGTCATTTGGAAAAAAAACCTACGTAAAATTTTTGGAAAAAGTTTAGTTTCTTCTAAAGACCCTCAAAAAGACATGCATAATCTGGTGCATAATCAAAAGACATGCATAATCTGGTGCAAAGAATATGCCTGTAATTTGGTGAAAATAGCCAATTATTTCAAAAAAAGAAATAAAAAACTTTTTTGAAGTTGTTGTTTTACTTGAAATACATTTTTCATTGTATTGGTTAAATTATATTTGATTTTTTTAGGTCGGCAAAAAAATTATTTTATATTCGGGGTGAATCAGGACAACCTTGAACAAAAGAGGTGAAAAAGGGCAACATCCAGTTGAAACTGGTTAGATATTTATTTCAACTGTAGTAAAGTAGTTAATTTAATATTATATGTGTTTTATGTCAGGGCCGCCGAAAGGGAGAGAAAAAGAAGCATACGTGCCCCGGGCGCCAAGATAATAAGGGCGCCAGAATTCGAAGGATAAAAATTGTTTTTAGAAATGCCAAATATTAAAGTTTTAACTTTTTTTTGCTTTTTCTATTGTCTATACAGTGTATTTGAGTGTCTAAATAGAGTCTATCTTATAAAGTTCTGTATAAATTTTTTTTGAAAAAATAAATTTTCAGTTTATGAACCAACTATTGTTTTTGTTTAAGAAAAACTTTGCAGGTTACTTTTGAAAAAATAAAATTCATAAATACCTTTTCACATATAAAATTTCATTAATAAATTGTAATTCACAAACTTATTTTTCATAAATTCTATAACTAGCTGGTGTCTCTCACCTCTAACTGTGCAAAAGTAACGTAGAGAGTTATCAAAGATAGGTTTATGAAATGCTGTATACAATCTAATTTCAGAGCTCAATAAACCTCATTGAATTCCGCAATATTCTAATGGGGTCGGTTTATTGTGAATATCTGGTTGAGAAAATTTTTACTAACTTTGTCTAAGCATTTAACGCAGTGTCAAAGACTTTTGTATATAAGAATCATGCATATGACATTTCTAGCCTCAAATGTTATAAAACTGGAGTACTGGTTGCTAGCTGGTAGACAGCAATCAGTAGTAATTGGAGAACAAAACGTCCGATTGGAAAAAAAATGGTTAGTGGCGTCCCTCAAGGATCAGTTCTAGCTTTACTACTATTTCACTATTCTTAAATTAGTGTGAAGAGATTTTTTTTATCTTAAGAATAAGGTGCAAAGAAATATGGCCCTAGCTGGAGGAAATGAATTAATTATTAGAATGCGCGAGGCATGCTTATCTATTTCTAATGTTAACTTATTGAACTATTACACTGCGAAAACTTTTTCGAAGCGTGTCTTAAAGTCAGATGACATACCTCGACAGTTATTGGAAAATAAACATTATACTTTAAATAAAATAAAATTTTAAATAATTTTAAAAAATCGAATTAAAAAAATAAAAATATATATTAAAACAAAACCTTTTTTTTGTATAAGATAGAATGTTGAGATTGCGCATGCGTTAAATGTTAATAGAAAGTCACTATTGTTTTAATTGACTGTCATGATGTTTCAAATGAATGTCATGGTTGTTTTAAATGGATGCAAAAACCGGTATATATATATATATACATATATATATATATATATATATATATATATATATATATATATATATATATATATATATATATATATATATATATATATATATATATATATATATATATATATATATATATATATATATATATATATATATATATATACACACACAGTAATAATGTTACTGCTATAACTTACTTTATAACTGTATAACTGTAGTTAAACAGTTATAGCATACAGTTATAACTGTTACAACTTACATTATAACTGCTATAACTTACATTTATAACATATAACAGTTACAGTTATAACATACAGTTCATAAACAGAGTGATTTAAAAATTATTTTCAATTTTTTACACTCATCCAACCAAGCAATTCCAGCATTTCTGTTTTGTGAGTAGACCAGTCACATTTTAATATAATTCTCATCGCTTTGTTTTGCAGTTTTTCTTGGATATCTAAGTTATTAGTGTTGACATCAAGAAAAATAGAAGCACAGTATTTCTAGTGGGGAGCAATTATAGTTTGAAAGATTATCTTTTTGGCCAATTGAGTTAAATATTTGCCAATTCTACCAAGATATCCAGTTTTCTTTGCAATTTATTTGAGATATGTTTGATATGTTCTGTAAAATTAAGTTGGTAATTAATAATAATCCCTAGATATTTTACGCTATCACCAAACTCATATTGTAATGATTTATTAAACCATTTTTTCTTTTTTTTTGAATTAACAATAAGCATTGCATTGGGCTTAAGAGTATTTAATTTAAGTTTTTTATTACCTAGCCATTTACAAAGTATTTTTAAGTATTGATTTAACTTAAAAATAGTTTGATTTAGTTTTAAAATCTTTGAGGTTTGTACCCTTAATACAAACCGATGTATCATCAGCAAACAAATTTACAAAAGAATTCTCAATTTTTGATGCAATATTGTTCATATAAATAATAAAAAAAAGAAGTCAAAGTACACTACCCTGTGTAACCCCTATATCTCAAACCAGTTCGCCAGATTTTACTAAAGCAGTCGAATCTTAACCCATGCAATTGATCTTTCAGAAGAATTGACTGTTTGCGATAATTCCTAGCTGCAGCTCGCCGGATCTGAACGCTATTTTTGAGCAACTTAGTTACCAAGTGTTAAAAACTTGTTCCTTGAATTGATTTGAATTAAATTAGGCCATGTAAGAGAGCTGCAATTGTTTATTTTAGCAAGAGTCTCCGAAACTGCGAGAACTAATTTTTTACTAAAGAGCTCAGCGTCTTCACAGAGGTTAGCAACATCAACAACCATTAAAGCGTATTTATAAATACACTTACCAACTTTGTGATGAGTTAAGTATAACAGATCAGCCTGGTGAACTATATTAGGAAAACTGTCATTAATTTTTGCTCTTAGTATATAGATAGGAGAGGGTAGATAAATTTGCCATATTGCAGCAGTACACTTTTAATTGCGGCAAACCCTTGCCAATACCTTATAGTACTATATTAAATCTTTAAAAGCTTTCTATCCATTTTGCGTACGTATGATATAATAAATTTATAATTAGAGAAATACATATGTATGGTATACTAATCAGCAATACACAAATAGAAGCAAAACTGAAAAAAATAAAAAAAGACAAACTCCTCGATATCATTGAAGAAACTTCTCGATATCATTAAATCTAGAAGAGTTTAATGAACGCCTATACGGTTAAATATATATAATAGAACAAGTAGTCTTTCAATAAAACATGTCGCAAAGTTAACAGGTATTGATTTACATGATGATGAAAAAATAGTGAGTTTTGTTTTAGGAGCAGAGTTGGCGAAGCTCGCAGCCGAGTCAATATTTATTTATTAAAAAAATATTTCAGGTCAACTTACAGCAATTTCGAAGAGCCAAGTCAACACACACGAAGAAGCTTTAGAAGCGATAAAATTTCCGGGAATGGCCATTGAATATATAATCGTATTGCTAAAAAAAGGAAACAGCGCAAGGAAGATGAAAAAAAAAAGAAGAAAAAAAAGGGAAGAAGAAAAAAAACCTTGATTTTAATATTTTTAATGTCTTGAAGAAATTTTTGATTGACTAAAAACAATAAGCCCTAATAAGCGATGATTATACATGACGGTTGTAGCAAACTTACTTTCGTATAAACTTTAGTAGAAGAAGTGAAAGTTATATTTGTTCAAATTTAATATAATTTTCAACCTAACTTGTGATGAAAAAATTTAATAATAAATTTTGTGTAAGATATGCATCCGAGCAAAGAAATTCATACCATGCGTATCTTTTACTAGATATGACCTTAAAGCGGTCGCATCCTTTTCTTTATTACCAGTATCTATTGTTTTTTTGTAGTCAATTCTTAACCGCAAGGCACTCCATGTTTAATAAGGTGTTTGGTTATCGAATAATGAACCGTATTAACAGCTTCACTGACACAGATACAAGCATGAGGGCAGCCGCGTTTATCGAACCATTTTAAAATGACCAGATGAGCACCATCCTTAACAGCCAAACACTTGTTTGGCTGTTAAGGATGGTGCTCATTTGTATTGATCCCATGGATGACCAACGCTCAGAAACAATATCTTAATAATTTGCTCACTCAAAAATGCAAAAAATCATTGAATATAAATTTAATAAAAACAACAACTATGGAATGTAATTAATAGTATAATAGATTGTTATTACTATTAATGATATTAATATTCACTGTCTTACGTAAATCTCAAAAGAGTTTACAATTACTTTACTAACGTTGGTCTAGATTTAACTGGTAAAATCGTACCTCTAATTGATTCATTTAAAACCTATTTAAGTTCATCTATTGATAATTTATTATTTGACAGTGAATTAATGGTAAAAGAAATTGAGGATGCTTTCTCATCTTAAAAAATAAATAAATCTCTTGGTTTGGATAAAATATCAGCTAATTTAGTAGTTTCAAACAAAAAAACATCAAAAAACCTATAATTTATATTCTTAAACTTTCAACAAGTGAAGGCATATTTCCTGATATATTAAATGTAGCTAAAGTTTACCCAACTTATAAGAACAATCATAGTTCCAATATCTCAAATTATAGACCTATATCCATGTTGTAAAATATTTGAACGCGTTATGTATAATAGAATTTATGACCATTTTGCAAAACCCGAAACTCTTTTACCCCAAACAGTTTGGTTTCCAAAGAAAACACTTCAACAGAGCATGCAATTTTTGAGTTAGTTGACGAAATAAAGAATGGGTTTAAAATAAAAAAATCAGTTCACAATTGGAATATTCATAGATCATGTCAAAAGCATATGACACAGTAGACCACTCCATAGTTTTAGAAAAGTTAAATTACTATGGTGTAACAAAAAAAAGATTTAGTTGGATTATAAGCTACCTTATGAACTGAAAACAGTATGTAGTCAAACCGGATTCTGGCACATTAAACGTTTTGTGTGGAGTTCCGCAAGGTTCAATTCTCTCAAGTCTCAACTCTCAAGTCTCAATTCAATTCTCGGCCCTCTCCTATTTCAAACTTATATGAACAATTTCTGTATCTGCAAAATTAAATCCAATTAGGTATGTTGATGACACTAACTTATTAATGTCCAACAATGATATTAATCAGCTATATGTAGATATAAATATTGAACTGATGAAAGTAAATAAATAGTTTAGAACTAACTCTCAATAAACACTGATAAAACCTATTTTACATTATTTTATAAAAAAAATCACAAGAAAAAAATCTGCCATTTAAAGTATCAGCTCTCTTTATAAATAATGAAAAAATAAAAAAAGCAGGAGTTTTCAAAATAACTAGGTGCTTTAGTAGATAGAAACTTATCTTGGCATTCTCACATAAAATACATCAAATCAAAAATAAACAAACAAATTGACATAATGTACAGAATTAGCCCAATCATAAATACTCAAAGTCTTAAATTGATATAATTTAAACTAATTTACACCTAGATTAATTATGGTAACATTGCGTGGGCTAGTACACAACCTGCTAAACTTAAAAATATTTAGAGTGCAAAAACATGCTTGCAGAATTATATACCAAAAAAAAAGATTTGAGCAGGCGAAGCTATTAGTTAGGGAAATGAAAATGTTGAATGTATATGAGATAAACAGATTTCAACACACAATCTTTATGTATAATCATTTTAAAAATCTTTAACCAAATAAAATTTAAGATAAATCAAAATAATTACAATTCTCTAAGATCTAATGAGAGGTTCGCATATACACTTCGTAAATTAACTAAATATAAAGAGTACAGCAGTACACAGCGGGGACCTAAGATATGAGACAGCTTTAAAAATAATTCTAGGTTTAACAGTATTAGTTGTTTTCCATACTTATAAAGCTTTAACAAAATGATATTTATTAGCCATTAGCTTTTAAATTAAAGCTTATACGACCTGTTGAAGATGAAATTTTTTTTCCGATTTGTAAATTTTAAAACAAAAATTAATTGAAAATATAAGTTGCTACTCATAAATTGTAAGTTTTTTTATGGATTAAAACTATATGCGCTATTATTTTTTTATATATTGATAGATTTATCTTTTTTTAAACAACAGAACTTCGCTTCAAGTTTTTTGCTTGTAAGTAAGAAATTTTATTCAACTTTGAAGTTGATGTGCTTTTATATGTTTTTTGAGTGCAAATTTTTACTTTCTTTAGTTAATTAAAAAAACCTCCAAAATATTCCAGTCTGAAAATACTTTAAAATCTTTATTAAGTATATATATGATAATTTAAAATTGGTTTGAGCCTCAACAAAGTACCACCTTGTCTAAAAAATAACTTTTAGATTACAGCAGGGGTGGCGCCACCATTTTTTGGTCTTCGAGATATCTAACTTCGAGACATGGAGCAAACTCTAAACATTTATATGTTGATACTTATGTCAAATAAGGATGCTTTGTAAAAAATTGCGATGATTGGAGCCTGGGAACAAAAAACCTTTAAATTTTAGCCCCCCTTCTTCCCTTGCCCCAAACGTGAAAACAACAAGTTGATGAAATATTTTTTGAACTAGTTTCAACTAACTTACATTTATTGATAAATTTTAAATTTCATAGTAAATTATTTTAGCGTTCAAAAAATATGATCATATAAATTTTAACCCCCCCCCCCTCAATTTGAGGGGGTTGCAAATTGTATATAGTCATAATTTTTGAACGCTGAGAAATTATACTATGAAACTTATAAATAAATTTTTTTTCTATTAATCAAAAATATCTTTAGAAGCTCCAAATATGTTATTTAAAGTTAATTCAGTAATATTTAATAAAAAAATAATTTTGGCACAAAAAAGGTCCACTGTGGACCTGACTGTGGAAAGCTTTGAAATTTGACCCACTGTGGATCTGACTGTGGAAAGCTTTGAAATGGTCAATATGACCCACAGTGGAAAGCTTTGAAATCTGATGCAAACCTTTTTGATAAACTTTTTGTTAAACTTAATTTCTTATACTATGTTTTACTTTTTATATAAATAAATTTATACTAATAGGAGTTTATTTTATTTATTGTCTTTTACTCTAAATATATAACGGAGATGCTAATGTTTTCATATTTTAACAGAATTTTATATAATTTTTATAACAATATCATTTTACTTTACACTTGTTTAAAGTCCTAATCGGGGTTCTATGAAAAGATTTTGATAACTTCGGTCATCCATATCTTCTTTAAGTCCCTGTCTGTTTAAATAAATTGTTTTTATTTTGTTTTATGAAACCGTTTCATTGTGTTTGAAAACATTTCTTTGTACTTTTTATTTCTTCTATTACAATATAAAGAGGAGCACCTTGAAATAGTTAAACACCTTTTTAAAAACTGTTCTTTGTAGTTGAAAATTGACCCTTGATCGCAAATCGAGTCCCGAAAAGTTATATATGTGGGGCTATTTGAAATTTAAAAATTCTTACAGACGGAGGATGTCAATAGGGTATATATCGTTATGTTCATATTTAACAGCTTGAATAAGAAAACTTGCTGTTAGCGGACAAGGTAACCAAACTGATCTTAATACTGCTATTGCAGTCTATCAAACTGCTTTAGGTATTAACGCTCTCCCCGCCTAAACTTCGTCTTTACTTGAGCCTGTATTCCAATACACCGTACCTGATCAGAAAGCTCTAATACGCAATTATGCCTTTGTGTCATAATCTCTCGGGATATGCAATATTGCTATCTCTATGCTATATCAAAATATAGTTGAAAAACAAAAAAAATTGTAATAAAAAGATCTCTTTGAAAAATGTAACGCGCATACATTTTCAAGATCTTCATAAACTGTAAGCTGTTGTCAGCCTCACAGTTTATGAAGATCTTGAAAATGTATGCGCGTTACATTTTTCAAAGAGATCTTTTTATTACAATTTTTTTTGTTTTTCAACTATATTTTGATATAGCATAGAGATAGCAATATTGCATATCCCGAGAGATTATTAGTCATTTTAGGACTTGTTGGGTTAGCTACTCCATCTAATGAAAATTCCGAAAATTTTTTCTTTAAATTGTTTGAATTTTTTATATTTTAATAATGTTATTGCTTCAAATTGAAGTCAAATATCACCAAAAAAAGCATGGAGAGGCCATTTTTTTGATATAAGTAGACTATGGGTTACAAATACAAAACTAAATAACAAAATATATTTTAGATAATAAATATTTTGAGAGTAGGCTCGGTTATTTTTGCAGTTTTCAATTTTTTAAAGATGGTGACTGATGCTGTTGTAAATGCTGATATTATACTCAAGTGATATAGTACATCATTGATAATTTTTTTTTCGACCTGATTTGTTGATGGAGCTATAATAGATAAAGAAAAAAATGTGGTATATTTTTTATAGCATACTTATTGCTCCTATTGGGAACTAAAACCTATACCGAGAATTTTTCAAGAGTTTGGTATTGAGCAATTGTAATACCACAGCTTGGTTTATAGAAATCTAAGCAAACAACATTGCTTCAAAAATGGTAGAAACAGGCGCAGGTAAAGGGCTTGAGCTACTTATGTTTTGCATTTTGAGTTTGGTTTTATATATATATATATATATATATATATATATATATATATATATATATATATATATATATATATATATATATATATATATATATAAAAGTAAGATGAAAAAAAACAACTTTTTTACGGTACTTAAAGTTTCATGCCGTTTGCGGCACTCATCAGCCATATATTTAAATCAAGAAAAAACCGTTGAAAAATACAATTAAAAAACCGTTACAAAATTAAAAAAAACAATGGAATGAGTTCTGAAGTCAAATAATAATAATAGTAATAATAATGACAATAATAATAATAAATATAATGATAATATGGAAAAACATCTTTTTTAATCGCCAGTGTCATATTGGGAAAGAAGGAATCTGTTTCTATGTCTACACTTAGAAACAATCTCACTCCTTTTATTCAATAAATTAGTATTTTTATAATATAGAGTTTCATATTTTTCGGTGAGACATAATTTGCAAGATTTGGATGTTGGATTATATGCTTTACATCGCCTGAGAATTTTTCACTGAACTATAGGGACTAAATTAGCTTCTTTTAACTTCCATACATGTTTTGAGAGTTCAGTATCATTTTTGTATTTAGAGATGTTAAATGATTTAACGTGATTAGCGTATCTTAATTTAAAAGGAGTCTCACTTATCCCAATGTAGGATTTTTCATTAGAAGATGAATCAAGATTATCTGTTGTAACAGTTGCTTGATATACAATGTTGCTTGTTAAACATTTATTAAACAACGGACAGAGATTTTCATTATAGCAGTTACAGTCCTGTTGATTAAGGTTTGTATTGTTGCATGAAATGTATTTATTGTGCGAATTTATAATAGATTTTACACTTGGCATACAACTGTAGCTAACTTTAACTGTGTTCCTGTTAAAGATTTTATGCAGTTTATTATTATTAGGAAAATGTTTGTCAATAAGTTTCAAAAAACATTTTCCCACGTTGGTGCTAACGTTTTTACTAAATGGAGGGTTAAACCAAATGATGTTGCGGGCTCTGTTCCATTTTGGAGTTGATATTGTTATAGGATTATATGTTAGACTACATTTATAACCAGACTTTAATAAAGCTTCATTATATAGAGGAATAGTATTTTGAAATATTTCTTTGTTAGATGAATTTTGTAGACAATCTAAGTTCAATCGAACGTGGTATTTGTTTTAATATACTCGGCGGGTGATTTGAATCAGCATGGATGTAATTTAATGTATTATCAGGTTTGAAATAAGGTTTAAAAGTGCAGTCACTTAGATTTAGAGTCACGTCAGGTTAGTTAACAATTTTCATGTTGCATTGTATAGAAATCCGTAAGCCATTGCATTTAAATATTTCGACAATATGCTTTTTTATTTTTTCCATTTGAGGGCCGCTTTTATTACTAAAAACTGCCAAGCCATCGTCACGGTATAAACCAACCTCAAGCTTGTTATAAAATTTTGAAATTTGAAATAGAAGAAATATTCCTACCAGCTCACAAACCTCTGCACCATCGAACGCTCCCATGGAAGCATCAAATAAACCACTTTCTTGCATGAAAAATAAGTGATATGTTTTCTTTATTTAATGTTAGGTGTTGCTTCGCAAAATTGATAGAGTTTTTAAGAAGTGTTTCACTGATAGAAGGGTAGAAGTCGATAATATCGAAAACTAAAAAATTATAAAGGTGTTTATCTTTTATGGCCTTAAACCAATCGATAACATTTCGAGTGTTTTTCCATTGATTTAATTGTAATATATTTCTTAGGTCTGTATTAATTTTAGAAAATTTTAGAATTTTAATTTTAGAATTTTAATTTTAGAATACCTTTACTAATTCTACCAACCTCGTTTTTAGCAGGATTCAATAAACGGACAGTCGGATTGTTTTCAAAATTATCTTTATAGTCTTTTAAAGTGATAAAACAATCGGAAGATGTGTTAATGTCAATTTTATTATAAACTTCATGATTTTTCAAAAGACGTTTACCTTTTAAGTTTACATTATTTATTATGTTTGAGTTGGATAATTTGTAGTTTGAAGTGATGGCATTTCTCAACAAGTGGTTGTAATCGTTCTTAGATAAATTGTAAAGATTGGTCGTTTTATCAGCATACGTATAAGTTAAGTTAGATTTTCGAATACTGTTTATATCTTTTTTTTAATTTATTTTGGAAACTGCTGTGTTCCTTTCGAAACTTAATGTGTTTTACAAGATCAATGAGCTCATTCTCAAAAGCTATCATTTCTGTAATTTGTTTTGGATGGTTAGATGTTTTTAATCCGTAGTTATAATAAAAATTGTTTTTACTATTTGAACTCTTGTTTAAAAAGAAAAACGCTTTCCATTGCATTCTTTTAATTAATGTTTCAGTTTTATCCAATAACTGTATTTTAAAGTCTTTAATGGATGGTATCGGAATGTTCTTGACTGAATATCCAAAGTTTATTTTTTCCATCACATATGCGACTTGATTAGAGTGCTCAACGTATGGAGCAAAAATATTGTTGTTTTGATTATGTAATAATAATCAATTTTTTCGATTTGAGAGTGATCAATATAAAGTGAAATAATCTCAAAATAGATCAATAAATAAATAAAAAAGTAAGATAAAAAAAAAAACAACTATTTTACGGTACTTAAAGTTTCATGCCGTTTGCGGCACTCATCAGCCATATATTTAAATCAAGATTTAACGTGATTAGTGTATCTTAATTTAAAAGGAGTCTCACTAATCCCAATGTAGGATTTTTTATTAGAAGATGAATCAAGATTATCTGTTGTAACAATTGCTTGATATACAATGTTGCTTGTTAAACATTTATTAAACAACGAACAGAGATTTTTATTATAGCAGTTACAGTCCTGTTGATTAAGGTTAAATATTAAGATACGCTAATCACGTTAAATCATTTAACATCTCTAAATACAAAAAAGATACTGAACTCTCAAAACATGTATGGAAGTTAAAAGAAGCTAATTTAGTCCCTATAGTTATAGTTATAGTTAAAAAAGATGTTTTTTCATATTATCATTATATTTATCATTATTATTGTCATTATTATTACTATTATTATTATTTGACGTCAGAACTCATCCATTGTTTTTTTTAATTTTGTAACGGTTTTTTAATTGTATTTTTGAACGGTTTTTTCATTTTAGGAGGATTGAGTATACATAATATGTACATTAAATCCTCCATTTACAATCGTATGAAAATTCAATTGAAGTAAACCTTTTTATCGTAAGAGCAATGAATTCAGGCATATTAGTGCTTGTGCTTCTATTGACCGCAGACATAATGTGGTAATAGTATTATTAAGTCTTTCGGTTTCTTGGAATGAGACATATCTAATAAGAAAGATGTTTAAAATTTTTTTTTTTTATCATTCCTCCAGAATGGATTGAGCATTGTGATATTTAATTTAATTTCTAAAATGATGGCAAGTGAAAAATTCGTTTTATTGTTGACAATTGTATCACCGAACCCAAGATCTATTAGGCTGATTGTTAAAAAAAAAACGCGCAGATGATTAATGATTCTGATGTAAATAAAATGAAAAATCATCTTTTATCTAAAGCTTACACCGAAGCATTATTACATGTGACTACTCACGCGCAAGAAAGCATCAAATGCTATGAATGAAATTTTGATAAGAACTAATTCAATTTTAAATCGGAGTATTTACTCTAGGTATACTTTTCACATGTGTTTGGAGAAAGAAAATTTTCAAAAACATTCAGAAAAAGACAACGGAACCATTATTAGAAGAACTAATAGATGAAGCAGGCAAGTCAATTGAAACGGACCTGACTTAGAAGCAGTAGATAATAGCACTCTACTGATCAAGACATAACGCGGTAATTGCAGGAGACAACAATGCAAAGTTTCTCGGGAAAAGATTAAGTTTTTAAGAACTTGAAAATATGAGAAGAGCTCAAATAGCTGAGTTTTATACCTTATATACAGAATAAATGAGGCGTGGAATGGAGAGCTCAATTTCAAAACTTGCAACAAAGACTTACATAGGACTCATTAAAAAATTCTTTCCATCGGCAATCATAAATTTAGTCTGACGGCAATAACAAATCGCTTCATTAAAATTTGTCGCAAAATTTAGTTCTTCAGCAGCAATTGTCCATTCTAGCTGGTGAAATATATTAGCGTCTTGGGCTAACATTAACCCCTTTATCGACTACTCCGAGTACTTTAAATCACATTAATGTTTGCGGCCATACTAGATAGTCAAATACCAATAGTGAGCATATTCATAACAATCCTGAGAAAATGCTGAGTGAGTCTGACCAAAATCCTGAGCAAATAGTTAACGATGCTCAATTGGATATAGCCCAAGAGCTAATAAATATAAATGAAATAATGTGCCTCAACCTAAAATTAAATCTGAAAAGAGAACAAATGTTCGCAAATTGAGCGCCGCTAAACGGAATGAAAATCAGTTTTCTGAGCGATCTAAGTAGAAAGAAAAAAAATTTAACATGGAAGAAAAAGATTTACAAGTAAAAGAAAAATTAGCTAAAAAAGAAAGCAAAAATGAAAGAAAAAAAGCTTCCCTTGTTAACTTTAGCAATATTAATGTTACTTATGTCGTTATAGGGGTAAAAACCGTTGCTGCCATATATTTTTTCATACGAAAATGTAACGAGCAGCCTCCCGCAGCAACAATACAATAGTTAAACCAGCACCTGCTCCGGCGCCTGATAAGACGTTAGCTAATAAAAAATTCAGTTCAACCCGAAAAGGACAACTGGAGTTTTTGTTAATAAAATTAAGCTTGTCTTCGTGTGAGAAATTTCTTTATATCTTCGAGCATTTCCGGTCTGTGGTCAATTTTGTCAGCAGACTCTATTTTTTGCAAATCTGTACCAGTAAGCTCAAGATATTGTTGCTATTTTTTTTCCAACTTTTTGAGCTCTTCAACCGAAAGTAGGTACTTCAGTCACGTGACAAATTCCTCAGACAAAATTTTCGATATTTTTTATATATAAAGCATACTTTTCAGAATAAATTTAGACCGATTTTTTTTTATCTTTTATGTCATAGTGAAATATTTTACAAAAAGTAAAATGATTATACTTTCATAAAACATACGCTAGATTTTTAAATGAAAGTTTAGCTTTAGGAACAATCTTAGTTAAGTTTTTGTTACCATCTTAGCTAAAAATTATTTTATTTACAATCTAGCACCCTTTAAAATAATATATAACCTTTTCTCGTTTTTTCTGTTTATTTTTTTCGTTGTTTTGTGAAGAATTTCTCGGTCTAAAATAACTTTGAAAAATCTAAGTTTTTAAGTATTGAAATTCAGTACTTCAGCTTCAATTTTAAAATTAAGCTAAAACCTATATAATCCCCTCCTCTTCTTTCTTTCAGTCCGTCCTAATATTATTTCAAAAAATATTTCGCAACTAATATAACAAAAATAATTTATAAGTTTATTATGAAATATATTTATTTCAATATTTGTATAAAATTAGCTCCAGTATAATGAATAATATAGAGATATATGATTGGTATCTATGCTTGAATGATTTATGTTTTGAAACGGTGTGCTTGAATTTCAGAAGTCGATTCCCAAATTTGTTTTCAGTAACTGAAAATAATAAAAGTGGAGATTTGAAAAGCAGTAAGCAAGTTTTAAAAATATTTTTGCAATTAATACTGCAGAATTATGTGCCTCTAGATTGATAAAAACTGAATGTAAAGCTTTTTATGTTAGGGGGAGTGATGAAGTTAAAGTTGCTGGTTATTTTAATTCATTTCTTGCTGGTAAAGAACAACGTAAGTGCATGCTTGCACCCTATGTTGGTAACAGATTTAATATATTATATTATAACGCTGCAGCTTTGTACTTAAAAAATGTTTTAGAACTTCTTCATAATGGACTGAATCTAAACAATCATTTACTAGAATTTAAAGAAGATATTTGCAACAAGCTATATTTAGCAGTAATGCGGGCATGAATCTATTTTTACTAACCTTAAAAATAAAGATCTTAGACTTGTGTAAAAATGCATCATAGATTATGATTTTGAAAACACCTAAAATCTTTCCAAGTGATGTTATTATTCTTGAAGATATTTTGTATAAAAAGTTAGTAGCATTTGTTAGGGAGTTCACGCCTCCTTTCTTAGCAATGACGTAAAATATGTCCTGAGCTAGCTTCAAACCTCTTGCTTCTAAAGCAAGCGCTCTTACCACTGCGCCACGACCACTATGTTGTATGTTGCTAGCTAATTTGTCGCACATTTGAGCAATCTCTGAAAATATTGATGTCATTAACGGCATTGTTAATGTGTATGTAAAAGAAAAATTACTATTCCAGTAAACAGTGTTAGTTTGAGACATTTTGTTTTTTCTTACAAATACATTTGTTTAACATTAATATTTAAAAGCGTAATAAGCCCCAACAATAACCGTAAAAGCAATGACAACAGCTGTTAACTCTTCACTAAATTTTTATTTTCAATGTATTCGCCGTTAGATTTAAAATAGGCATTATTATAAGTGACATATCTGATCATTTCCCTATTTTCTTTTCAATAGATATTTATGAGAAAATTTTATGTAATGAAAAAAATCATTTAAAAAACGAATTTTTCATAATAAAAACCAAGAATCTTTTAAATATCAACTTTCTTTAGTTTAATTGGGACATTATTAACTTTTATGAAGATATTAATTTAATATAAATTTTTTTTTTTTAATTTTTTTGAAATTTATGACATTCATTTTCCCAAAGTAGAAATTACAAACATAAAAAAATTAAATTCCCATGAATTACTAAGGGTATTCTAAAATCTTCTAAAATTGAACAAAACCTTTATACTAAATATTTTAATTCAAAAACAAGTAAGACCAATTATAAAAATTACGTAAGACTATTTGAACGCCTAAAGAAAAATTCAAAAACAATATACTACACTAACTTACTAGAAAAATACAAATTAAACTCAAAACGCACTTGGCAACTAATAAACGAAATTACTGGTAACACTAAAAAAATGTCGCAATCTTTGCCCTCAGTCACTAAAGTAGATGATAATTTTTTTCTTGATCAAAAAACAATTGCTTCCTAATTTAATAAATATTTTGTATCTGTAGGACCAAACCAAGCCAAAAAAAATCTAATTTTTTGATTTGTCTTTTGAAGAGTTTGAAAGTGCTTTTAAATTGTTAAGTCAAATAAAGCTGTTGGTCCAGATGATGTTAATGGAAATGTTATTATAAACTGTTTTGAATTTTTAAAAGACATACTTTTCCAAATTTTTAAATGCTCCATCAATCAGGGAGTTTTTCCTGATGATTTAAAGATAGAAAAAATTATTCCTGTATTTAAAGAAGGAGAAAAAACTAATGTATAACACTATCGTCCAATTTCTATCCTCGCTGTTTTTTCTAAAATTTTAGAAATAATTTTGTTTAACCAAATATACAATCACCTTTTATCAAAAATTATTATATAACATTCAATATGGATTTAAGAAAAATAATTCAACAGAGCATTCTATTATTCAGCTTACAAAAAGTATATCAGACTCATTTAGTAATTCTAAATTCACATTTTGAATATTTATTGATTTAGCAAAAGCGTTTGATACCATTTATCATAAAATTCTTGCAATAAAATTAAAATATTATGGTATAACAGGCAATGTTTTAAAATCGTTGAAAAGTTACTTAACTAATCGTTCTTAGCAGTACTCGACGACAAGACCGTTGGTCGTCTACGAGTCCCCGCGTTCTTTTAATTTTTAATAACGATCATTATATATATTGTATATTTTTTATTATTATATATTTCTATTTTAAACATTGTAACGAAATGCTCATTTAAAATGTAATAAAAAAAAAATATATATATATATAAATATACATATTTGTAAAAAAAAAAAAAAGATTTTGTCTCTCTTTTATCTGCCTGTGCCCGTTTTTGGGTCACCAATGTCCATTTTTGATTCTGTGTCCGTTTTTGATTCGTTCGTCGTTTCACTTTCTTTTTTATTTGATTTACTTCTATTATGCCAATGAGAGCTCTAATCAGGTTAATTAGTAATTGATTGTTATACTCAATAGTATTATTTATTTTTAGCAATAGGTCATTCGGGACCATGTATAGCCCTTTTCTTTGTGCAAAATTGATGAGACGAGAATCATTTTGCATAATAGCTTGATAAGAAATTATATCATCTTGAAAGTCAATAAAAAATGTATAAATTTTTTTTAAAAAACGTTATAAAATTGACTAAAAAGTAAAAAATAAACTACTTCATAGGACCCAAGGACTTTGTGTACGTACACAACCTAAAATATCCATTAAAGTCAATCAATGAAAATGTTGGGCAACTAAGTATAACTCGTTCCTATTGGCGCACAACATTTTCAGTCATTGATTTTAATGAATATTTCATGTTGTGTACGTACACAAAGTCCTGGAGTCCTATGAAGTATATTATTTTTTACTTTTTAGTACAATTTCAAAATGTTGTTTTTAAAAAGTTTTTTTTTTTATATTTTTTATTATTTACTTTTTAATCTGCTAAGAAAGTTTATTTACGCTAAACTAAAACGCTAAAAGTTTGTAGCTTATTGTTCGTTTTAATTACTTTTCCTAACTTTCTTTTATTTACGCTAAACTATAGTATGTTTTGCGTAGTTTGTAATAATTTCTTTATAAACGATTTCTTTTATTATTACCGCTGACCTCGTGTTTGTTTTGCGCAGACACCAAAAAATAAATAAACAAACCGACAAAAAAGCAAGTTAAATAAAATGTGGTAATAATAATAAAAAGGCATTTTATTCTAATTTCTAATGCATTAACAAACTCAGCTTTAGCTCCAAGCAATGATGAATCTTTACCAATTATTAGGCTTCGGATACTTAGTTGTGCTGACAAAAGTGCAAAGAGCGTATTTGCGGAAAGACTCCAAAATAAATAGAAGGCCAGCTTTAGTGAGACTGTCTGAGAATATAGTTACAATCCAAGACTTTGATTGTAACTATATTTCCATCTTTTAATTTTTTTTTCTAAATTGATATTAAATTCGCTTTTTTTTTATTGAAAGCGGTCAATAATAACCATTAAAACATCATTAATAAGCATGCAGTGTCAGGAAATCTGACCAATTTTTGATAATGGAGATATTTGGTGCGTATTTATAGAGATTTAAATATTTCGAGATCTCTTCCTTCTCTAATCAGTAAGTGCTCTTTAAGACAGATTGATGCAGGACTTTGATGACCAAGCAGACCTAGAAGACCTTACCCTTTTAACATCCGGATTAAGCACAGGGAGTACAACAGGAAAAAACGCTGCTATAAGTCTTGCTTTCGGACGATGACCTGCTCCATGTACTTCAAAGTATTTCACACCGTTGGATTTCGAGTTGTTTAATGGGCGGGCGTTTCTCCATCCTCTTTCTCAGATTAACTCGAATATAAAATCATATTTTCTGACCGTTCAAAAGTAATTATTTCAACAGACACTTCGGCAACTCCAAACTATGCATTAAATACTTTAGCATTGCGTCGAAAACAAGCGGTTTGCAAAAGAAATTACTTACGTTAGCGTTTCACAAATTGGACATGCCGTCTAGCAAACTGTTTGACATCTCAGCGTGCAACGAAATGCCAAACCTAAAGGCAGTTTAGCGTTAGCCATAGCCTTCTCTATTATTATTCTTCGCTAACGTATGTTTTAGTTAACGCTTTCCAGTCTACCGCTTTTAAAAGGCAACCAAAAAAATCAAACCCAATGTCCTTATAAATGGGCAGCCGAACAGGCTTTATTCAAATGGAATACAACTTTATTCTGTGTGGATGAATCTTATAGATACTTTTCCGGATAGGTTTGAAATGTAAGTAACAAAACCAATATGTTAAATAATGGAAATAGCTTTAAGGCCGTTATTCCAAACAGTTGTTACAGTCGGACACAGAATTTTTGGCACTTGATTTCAGAAGCTGCTCTGATCAGAACTTAAGCAGATCGGGTTTAAAGCTCTCAAACACGGGCGACGGAGTACAAATAAATATTGATCGAACATTGATGCTAAGTTTAAAGGCGGGCTTTTCAATTGTATTTCTTATTAGGGTGCGGAAACTTTTTGCTCATATAAATGAACGCTAATTAATAAGCGAAAACCTGTTTCAAAATAAAAATCTATCGACATAAAATTTTTACCAATGTAGAAAGTTTTTATACCTATATAATAAATTTAGAGGTGAAAAGATTTTTGTATCTGAAAAAAATTAAGTTTTTTGTAGCCGTAAAAATTTCAGACGTAAAAAGTTTTTTGTACCTTTAAAAAATTCAGGCGTAAAAACATTTTTATACCTTCAAAAAAATACAGTTACGAAAAAATTATAAGATGGGGTGAAAAACTCAGTATAATAATAAAGCACATTTTAATAAGATGAAGACATCTATTAGTAAACGCCACTTAGACAAGAAGTGAAAAACTTTCCTTTACATTTACTAAATGTCCCTAAAAACTAACAAACGCTACCTAACATATGATTTGAACCCAGCTCCATTTACAAATCACTTTAAAAAATACCGCATATTCATACCACTAAACCACGATATCATTTAAAGCTCTAAGAAAAATTGTATTATTGTTAACTAATAACACACGACCAAAGTCTACTGAGTCAAATGGAGCTCCACTCATAGTTCGCAGAACAAAACCAGAAAACCTTAATTGGAGAACACAACTTATATTGGAGAAACGTTACCAGTAGCGTACAACAAAGTTCTATTTTAAGACCACTACTGCTTGTTCTGTACTTTGTAGAGGAGCACTGCAAACAGTAATTGATTCAACTTTGGTTAATTTGTTAAAAAACTCGCTGAATGAGTATTTAAAACCGTTAAAAGAGAAGGATAAACACAAAATAAACCATACCTAATTCATATGTGTTTTTAAAGTATGGTACTTGTGTGACAGATGTGCACGAGTATTGAAGACTGTCTAAAAAGAGGTGCTTGATGCAGCACCTCTTTTTTAATAAATTTTAGTTCAAAAGTAGATAAACTTTTTTAAACTTTTTCAAAACTTGGAAACCTTTCACGGATAACAATATATATATATATATATTGTTATATTGTATATATATATATATATATATATATATATATATATATATATATATATATATATATATATATATATATATATATATATATATATATATATATATATATATATATATATATATATTTTACATGACTGATCACTGGATTAAACTAAACGTTTTGTTTACTTTTTATATAAATTTACCACCATCCTGTTTTTATATAGCCAAGACAGTTTAAACGTAAGATGAACCATAAACAAGATTAGGTAACAAGCTTTTTTATTTAACTTTATTCATACTGGGTTGTAAAAGTCTATTTTATGCTAGGTCATGCTATTAGAAGACGATGTCTAAGAATTTTGAACGATAAACCTATTGAACCTGAAATTTAGCAATATTAGTATGTTGAGATCAAGGGTATACAGTCACATTCTTGGAGCGAAAAACATAAGTCATCTAAACGATAAACTGATTGAACCTAAAATTTTAAGCACTCTTAAAGCAACTTAATTTAAATCATTCTGGTCTGTAATTCTGATTATTATCGATTTTTCTACAACTAATTAACCCCAAATACAACACTTTCTAATGATACAAGCTTTCACCACAAATTGCAAAGTTATAAATTATTTATAGAACAGCATTTAGATGTACCTTTATCACGTTAGAGCATTATCAAAAGATATGAATTTTCTTTAGTATAGGAGTAACTTTGAATATAGTCAGAATTTAACTTTAAATTACTAGTTAGTCTACAGTCTCAAAATCCATTTTGTTATTGCTGTTGTTGTATTTTTCGGTTTTGTTGTTGATATCGCTGGCTCAGAAATAATTTAGTCTTTTTAACTGTTAATTTTGAAATATATATTGAAATCAAAACAGACTTGTTACAGACTAATAGTGTTAGTAAACATGATTATTTTATCCATTCCGCCTCGTAATACCAACAAGTCAAAGGCTGTCGAACTTCATATCTACGACTGCGGAAATGACATAGTTGCTGTATACATATATATGCAGCAAATGTATATTAAATACTTGATTTCTCATTAAATTTTTGAAAATAAATGTTTTCACTATGAGAACTATTGTCAGGATTTGCATCAATGTTGAAAATATTGGCTACAACATTTGCAAAAATTTAGTCTACGTTTGAATTAATATTGTACATATTTCATTGTTTCTGCTGATAAAAAACATAAAATAGTATAATGTAAAATTTTAAAATTATTAATGTAAAATTTGGTTACAAACTATAATGTGCTGGAGAATAGATGTTGTTGACAAGAAAGTAATAAGAACATAGGGAAACCTTCTTCAACCATGCGTTAAAACAGCTGTCTCAAAGTTTGGCGGCGCCACGGGACAGTTGCTTTTAAGTGCTACCACCAATACTTTAACACTTAGACCACCTACCAATCTACCATAAAAATAAAATCATTCAATTCAAGGATTGTACAAAGTGAAGGAAATCAAATTGTTTAAGCAATGTAGTTCTAAATAAAAAATTTAATTTCTGACAACTCAGTTAACCACACCATGCGATTGACTGAGATTGAGTTAAGATTACTGAGATTAGGTTGGGGTTGGGAATAAATCTGGGTGCAAAATAAGTCCTACATGGTCTAAAGATGTTGCTGCAATAACTAAGTCTGATATAAATAACTTTAAGCTGTGGAAACCACATTGTATAAATGAGGCTAGTCGATATTCTGCTGAAATTTGTGTTTCAACACCTTTTCAAATTTTGCCATATTAGACCCCTTGTCGTAGCCTTGACCTCTACAGTTGTTTATGGCTAGCATAATTTTGCTTTTTCAATTAAAAGCTTAGCAAGAAAAGTTTTAACTGTCAACTCTTCAGACACTGCATATCCAATATAGCTTTTTTAAACGACAATTGCTTTATCTTCTTCATCAACATTGCGGATGGTTAGAGAACTTTGTTCTTTGTGACCGAGGTCTCGAGTGCAATCCATAATAAATGAAAAATAATTTGCAAACTTTACCCTTTTTACAATAACTTTTTTTATATGCGAAGCTAAGAAGTTAATGACCACGTTTTTCCTTGTTGACACTTAGTATTTTGAATATAGTGCAGCCGTGAATTTTGAATAATGCGGCCGTGGCGCAGTGGTTAGAGCGCTTGCTTCGCAGTGGTTGGAGTGCTTGCTTCAAGCAGGAGATACAGGTTCGAAACGAGCTCTGGAAAAATTTTCGCGTCACGGTAAGGAAGGAGGCGTGAACTTCCTGGTTAAATGCACTTCCGCGGTGCTCTGTGACAAGACCGTAGGACTTCTTGGGGCACCTAAAAAAACAAACAAAAAAAAAAAAAAAAAAAAAATTTGACACTTATCATTTTGTATCCATCTCTCTCTCTCTCTCTCTCTCTCTCTCTCTCTCTCTCTCTCTCTCTCTCTCTCTCTCTCTCTCTCTTCTACAGCTAGGCATTCCAGCCAAGCAGACGGGTTATCTGTTGTGATTGTGATGCTATCAACTGTTTCAAATATTATCGGCTTTGAATTACATTCTTTAATAATACTATATTGAAATGAAGTAAGCTCACGGTATCAAATATTGCAAATAGAAACTTCAAGTTAATATATTATAAACAAGTTTCAAAACGCGATTTCATCGTCAAAACAAGGCGTTTATTAGTAAACAAATGCTCAAGATAAGTTTATCAAGATGGAATACAATTTTAAGATAAATTTTATTTTTTTCTCATGAATATAAATACTTCTGTTGAATGGCATTATAGAATAACAATAAAATCTATAAGCAATTTAAGCTTCTTACTCTGCGATAAAAGTTTCACTCGTTAACAGTAGTTATCATACGTCACACTGTAGCTAACCTATTCTCCTTCATGTGATTTTCAACTCTCCCTCCACGGGTAAAGTTGATAAGCAGGTGGCAAAACAAGTTAAAAGTTACATAACAGAGAGTTACACACATTATCTACCTCTTGTTTAGATTTAGAGTGGAGTTCTCACTAGATGCTTTTAAGGAGATTTCATCACATAAAATGTTTGGTTCACAAGGTGTTGAAGAAGTTGAAGAGAGAAAAAAATGTGTTAGCTTTGTCATTTTAATTAAAACAGCTTCACAGGCTGCTTTAGAGTCTTTAGCTAATTTTCTTCTCTTAGCATCTGCCAGTTTTTTTGAACTCTTTTATAAATTAATATTCAAATTCAAATTAATAATAAAACCTTATGTTTCTTTCTGGCAACATAAATTCTCCATAATGTAAATTTTGTAATTTATCATTAAGGTCACAAGTGATTGCATTTTGCAACCCTTTTTATTATAACATTTTTATTACAAAATAACTTACTGTCTTGTCGTTTTATTTATGTTATTATTTTCGCTAAACAAAATGAATTTAGATTTAATAAGCGAAATTATTAAAAAAAAGTAGTTAAAACAAGCAACGCGAAATAAAAATTACTTTGTAAACAATAGAAATCGTTAAAAAATTACACATATACATATAAAAACTTTTTAAAAACAACATTTTTTAAATGGACTAAAAAAGTAAATAAATATATAACATACCAAAAAGAAATTTTTAAATAACAAAATTTCTTAATTGGACTAAAAAGTAAATAACAAACTTTTTCTCGGGACCCAAGGACTTTGAGTACGTACACAATCGAAAATATCCATAAAGTCAATGACTAAAAATCTTGGTTGCTCAAGATTATAAATGGTAGTGATATTATATGAAATTATGAAGACCGCTATTAAAAAAAAAAAAAATTGCCGAGGCGCCCCACAGGCCGCGGCGCCCGGGGCAGCTTGCCCCGGTTGCCCCTCTCCTAATGACGGCTCTGCGCGATAATATTAGATATGGTTTGATATAGTATTAAATAAACATGCAAAAGGTTTCAACTTATTTGAGTAAGACCAAAAAAAATGGCAGCAGTTTATTCAGGAAGAAAAATGACAGTGTGAATAGTATAAGTAATAATGAAATTACAAAAAATCCCGCTGCAATTTAAAGTAAACTAATGATGTACTTCACTGTTTGTAAAACACTCGGCTCGCTCTCTAAATGTTTGAGCGAGACGGAGAGTTAAAATAATAACCTTCAGGCGCACGAATCTTTATGGACTAATTAGCGTATATTTCTATCCTGTATTTATACGAGTTTATAAAATGGAAGTCAATTTTAGCTGGGAAGAACTTTTCAAGTTTTTGAAAAACTCTTGTTTGGAGACCTTAGATGAAAAAGATAATAAAATTTTTCAGCTTTGTCTATTTATAGTCGAAAAGTACGTCTTTTTTAATTGTTTATTGTGCACTTTTTTTTCTTCAAGCAAACTACGAGTGAAATTTGTTGACAATATGCATTCAAATAACACAATATTCACTCAATAAATTTATAGAATAATTAACACGAATGAGGCATTACACACTAGCCTATCCAGCTCACCTATTGAAACATAAAATAAGAATTAACTTTAATATAGTTATAATTGAAGCCATTCAATAATTTTAGTTAGCTTACGTTTTAGTTATAGTTAATTGGGTATTAATTTCTAAAGTACTAATTTTTATAATTTGAATTTTAAGCAAAGAAGAATTGTTGGCAACAACAGATTTGGAAGTTAAAAAATTTGCTTCTCTCTTGTTTGGTCTAACTACAAATGTTATCATCAATACATCTAATCAATGTAAATATTTTTTGCTTTGGTTACATACATTATTATTTTTTATTTTTTAAATGAATAGTTTAGCAGGATATACATTTCAGTTATAACTGCTATCAATATACGGTGAGTTTTAATTTTTTTCAGAATTTATTTAGCCTGGGTGTGCAAAAGTTGTCCAATCATATCAGAATATAAATATTAAGGCTTTAGCAAACAATCTTGAGGTGTAGGTCAATCTAATTATTATATTAGGGACCCGTTTAATTTGAATAGGTCAATCCAAGACCTATGAAAATTAAACGGGTCCCTAATATAATAAATTTTTTTTTTTCAAAAGTATGTTATATTGGTTCTCAAATGAAGCCAAATTATAAAAAATTTAAAAAAATAATAGTCATTTTTTAAAGAGCAAATAAAAAAACTTATTAAAATCAAAACATAAAAATAAGCACATTTTTCATTTTCAGTTAAATAATAATTTTTATTGTAGTAAAATCAAAAGTAATAATTTTTTTTTTCAAATAGTCATTATTTTTGAAACTATTTTGTTTCATTTAAGAGCCAACATGACATACTTTTGAAATAAGTATGTCATGTTGGGTCTTTTGGGGCTCCTCAAAATAATTTCCTAAAGCATTAATATTTTTAAAGAGTACTTCTGATGTGAATAGACAACTTTTGCACACCCAGGCAAAATGACTTTTCAAAAAAATTAAGATTCACCGCACCCTAATCAATATGTGTGTAGAATAAAATTTAAAATAGTATAAAATTTAAAATTATATTTGGTTAAAATTGTAAAATATGAATATAATAATATTTCCAAGTTTTTAATAGCGATTTAAATAATTGAAGGTTTTTTGCACTTTTGTTAAAAGATTGTTAAAAAACAGTGCTCTTTTTTTAAGAATTTTGTCTATTGATCAAACAGTGATTATTTTAATTATATGATTGTTTGAAATTATTGCAACATCCTTAGCTTCTAATTTGATAGTTTTATTTGTTTGGCTGCTAGTTGATTTTTTTGTAAAAAAAGTAACTGATTGTTTATATAATTTATTTTTTAAATTTAAAGAATTTCCATTAAGTATGATTTTAGAAATAAAATATTTAAATTTATTTTTAAAGGAATGTAAAAAAGGCTGTATTTATACCTTTTGGGGGCCTACGCTGAATTGTTTTTTGGGGCCCTTTTTTATACAAGTGTTGACAAATCAACATTTCAGTTTTAAAAACTCATATTTGTATATAATGTAATACTTTTGCTACCATGAAAGTAACCTTTTACAGATAAAATATTGTCTATTTTGTGATAAAAGTTTGTAAGGTAATGTTTAAACTACAGTGGCTACCAGCTCTGTCTACAGCTTTGTCTACAGTGGGCCAAGTCAGAATCTGGTCATAAAACTCTTCATCATCTGGTCACAAAACTCTTCATCATCTGGTCATAAAAATCTTCATCATATGGAATGTACGACATGAGCTTATAAATATCAGCAATCTTCTTAGTTTTGATTGGGATCGTTCCATCCAAATAAGCTTTGGCTGTAGGAAGAGGCAGCACTGAGTGATTTAAATTTCTCAAAGAAAATGTTTGGAACTGAAGTCCATAAATATATTTTCTGCAAATTAATTTTCCCTTTGTTTCAGTTTTGTGGCTCATATGCCTAAAAGTGCTGATTTTGAATAAAACTTTTTCATTCCTGGTCACATTGTGGCTAGCTATTTTGTCAGACAGCATTTTTTTTTTAAATAAAATTGAGGCAGCCAGTTCTTTAAATTAGTGATGCCAGCATTTTTTACGATGATAACAGAAAATGTATTTTTCTTGGAGAATGACAGAATCAGATCATTATACTCTTATAAGGTATAAATCCTATCAGTTTTATGGATTTTTATTTTCAAGTCCTGGTCACAAAGAAGAAAAGAGTTAGCTCTCACAGGAAAATATTGGTCAACATTCTTAACCTTGTTTAGTGATACTAGTGCAGAACATAGCCTAACAAGGGTGTTGTTTTTGTTTTGGCCCCCACACCAGGCTTGGTCAGGAAGCGTTCTATTCCTGACCATGCATATTATATTTAGTTGCAACAACTTGGCCACGGCTTTTTAGATGTTTTGAGAACATTCAAATTTATGTATGTTTCCATGTATGTTCGAAATGTTTTGACACGCTAAACCATTAAATTCGTATACAATCTTTTGTAATCAAATATTTTTATATTAGCAAAGCACTTTTAAACTAATCAATGATTTACTTTTCTTGATCGATGGACTTACGTAAAATATAAAATTATTAAATTTATACATAGTCTGCAGTTTGGATACTGATCATCAGGCGCATTGCTAAAAGAAAAGTATGTTATAATATTTTTATTGTAATGCAATGATTTAATTTTTTCTTTTGTTTAATCTTACTTGAGAAGAACTGTTTTAAATATTTTGAATTTTTTACTTTTTTTATTTACTTTTTTATTTATTATATAATTCATATATTCTTTAATAAATTGAAGAATGTTTGCTTCTTTACTAAACAATCATTAATAGTTGTAACTTTTTATAAAAGTTTTGCTTAATTTTATAAAAATATTATAACAGAGAGAAGTTTACAAACAATTTATTAAAAAAGTAATTTATTTAGTTTTAGTTTTTTTTTCTGTTAAGAATTCATTTCTTATTTTCATTCTTTTTATAATTAGTTGTCTCCCATCAAGTTAATTTTTTTTGCACTTTTTAAAATGTTTTCAAAACATCTAAAAAGCTGTGGCCATGTGTTTGTAAATAAATATTATATGCATGGTCAGATATAAATTGTGATTGCACCCGCTTCCCACCCAAGCCTGCCGCACCTATCAGAAAATACATGCAACTCTTCTATATCATGGCAGAAAGATTCTATATATTTTGATAGAAAAGAGCAAACCTCATCAGGTACCTTAGCGCCAACCCCAACAACAGAAAAATTTTCGCACTATTATCTTGAAAGTTGTGTATACAGAAAACACTAACAGTCAGCTCCCTGAGGTAAAAAGTCTCTTGAACTGGAATGCAAAGAAGTTGCAAATTTTGCATATAATCTATACTAATCCCTCCTATTTTATCATCATCTTGACATTTTTGCGCAATTTCTTTAATTTTTTTCGAAAACATTTTGGTTTTGCAAACACAAACCATTTTCTCAACATCTGCAGCAGTCTTAACATTGTTACTTAAGTATTTACTTTTAATTTTTACCTGTAACTCATCACATTGCAGCATGTGTGGACTTGAGGTAAATCCTAACCTCAACAAAAATTGCTGCTTAAATATTTTCAAATAAAGTTTGTTATTTACATTGATTCCAGCATACTTGTCATAAACAGAAAGTTTTTCATTAAGAAAATGTTTTTCAGTATTACCATAGTGAATTATTTGAGTTGGATAAGCAGATATGTGCTCTTCTCCTTTGCTTACCTCAGCAGTACACATCAACAACTGCAGATCGCAATCTTGTTTGTTTTTAGTTTTGAGACTAATAAACTTATTGAATACCCTTAGTTGTTCATCTTCTCCAATGACTTCAAATCACTTTCTTCTGCACCTTAAAAAAGCAAAAGAAAATAAGTTAGTAAGGCGTACTCCAAAAAATTCAAAGGAAAAAGGGTTTTTTCTGTTAAGAATAGATAAAATAGAATTTACTCTAGGTTAAGTTAGGTCATACAAAATTTAGCTGATTTAGGTTAGACTACATAAATTTATTTTGTAGACCTAAACAACTTTTTATTGCAAGAAAACCTTGATAACCCTAATGTTTTAGGAGTTATATTTTAAGGCATGTATGGCTACAAGTTTTGTTGCTCTAATTTTGAGATATTTTAGCAAAAGGCTAAGCCATTAGGGCTTTAAAATATTAATTAAAGAGAATTTCTTGTGTTGCAATTGTTAATGATTGTCAAAAACAAGTATTGCAAATGATTATTCGAAAGGAAATTGGTTGTGTTATTATTGCAACTTCTATTCGCACTGATTTATGCTTCTAGATTGGGCTACGTTAGCTGTTCCATAGAGAAACACCATAAGTCAGTGACTTAGGATGTTTCTGAAATCAACTGTAATTCAAGCTTGCATCAAAGGCATAATGAAAGCCTTGACAAATGTGATTATTTATAGGAACTTGTATCTACCTTTAGATAACATGATTCTGTGCTTGACTCATTTTATCCAAAAATAACTTATGATGTTTCTGAAATGACCTGTTCAAATGCAAAACAAAGTAGAACATAAGTAACATTTCATCATAAGAGTAAATTTTAAGAATTTTTTACCTGTAGAAATTTTTTGCTTTTTTTTTTTTTGAGAAAATTTGTCGATTAGCGAATCTGTATCAAGAAGTTTTAATAAATCTGCATTGCTAGATAAAATTGATAGATTATTTAAAGTTTCTTGGTTCATATTTAATCTCAAAAAACTTTTCATCAATTTAAGTTTTGAAAAACTGGAACCAGAACAATTTGTTATAATAAAGGGAAAATTCTCAAAACTGTCTCAAGTTTCTTTTATCAGCTTATGAATGAATAAGCGAGTCATAGCTGTTACTTGATATTTAGTTTTGATAAAATTATGAAATTGCAAAATTTCATCAAACAAAGACATATTGATATCTTCATGATATTGTTCAACGAGTTCTTCAACATTGTTCTTCAGCTTCTCATTATCGATATTCACATTAATCAAAAATTCAAAAGTTGTGTTTGATTCTTGATATACAATCATCTTTTTATTCAAGTTTGAGTAAATTGCATTGACAACTTTGATAAGAATATCTTTCTGAAACCTTTCTTTTGGACTTTTTATAACACATTTTCCATGGTTTGGAACATCAAAGAATTTATTCTCTGTTCGATGTTTTCTTTGTGAATATTCTGTATCAGGAAGTAAAATTTTAGTTTTAGCTTCAAAATCGTCATAGTTGTCTTTCAAATTCTGAATGTAATCTGCCAGCGAAGACAGAAGTAAATAACATGTATCTAATGTTATTTTTGGATCTCGTAAAGCTTTTGACAACGAGTTTATTCTTTTTAGAATTGCATCCCAGAAAACTGTTTGTACTTCAAATTCAAATTTTTCTATTTTTGATCAAATATTCTGTGCCTCAGCACTAGCAATCAATTCAAAGTTTTGTTCTTCCAAAATATCAGTGAAGGAACTCAAATTACTTTCAAAATAGAGCTTGGTTACTTTCATTGAATCTGATCTTGCATTCCATTTTGTTCTTAAAAATGGTTTGACCCTACATGCTGAATAGTTGTAAGTTTATTGAACGATGCTAAAATAATTGATAGTTTCTAGGCAAACATCAGCTCCAGAAGATCCAACCATGTTTAAAGAATCTGAGATTCAGACTGAGATCTGCAGTCTTAAAAGTTAGTTTCAATTTCATTCAAGAAATTCACTATAACTCTGGCTAAGTTTAATCCAGTATGACTTTCAATTTGTATAAACTCTATGAATCCTTCAATTGTTTCGTGAGATTTTTCATGCACATATCTTAGAACAACACAAAAGTGTAGAATCTACTAAAATAAGAAAATATTTTGAAAATTTTATATCAGTCACGATAGCATTCAGAATATTTTTTGCTATTAGAAACCAATTCATTGCAAAACTGTCTTAGACAAGTATGAACTTTTTCCTTAATCAATTTGACCGTAACGTGTAATGTGTTCTGATAGGAATGAATTTTGCAATCAGTTCAAGAAGTTCAAGGAAATTTCCATTACTTTTTCTCCAAACATTTTGTTGGAACCTCTAAATGCTAGATTTTTTTTCCAACCAAAGTACAAATTACAGCTATCACATTTTAAAACCATTCTTCAATATTACTGTTTTTTTTTTATTCTTCTTTGTTGTGACTTCTTCTAATTAAAAAAGCCTTTAAGGCTTCTCTGTGTTCTGTAGAACTATTGTGGCTTTTTAACAGTGAAATAGCATTTTTACAGTCTCTCAAACCAGTTGTAGCAAGAAAAAAAAGAAAATCTTTAGAACCTTGCATACAAAGCAGAAAAGATTTCCTATTGCTGGCCAGTAAATCAATCATTCACGATCGTATTTTTCACCATTTGCCTTTAGCCTTTGAAAAAAGGTTTTGAACAAAAGTGTTTGTGATCCTTGTAAAACTGTTTTGATTCATGGAAATCATTATCAAAGTTCTGAATAGTTTTTGGTTCTTTTGAAATGCAAAACAAAATATCATCTTCAGAAAGATACTCCCATAAGCCAATGTCATCTTTTCTGTTGATGTTTAAGTTACAGCTATCAGTGATTAATTCAGAAAAATGTGCGAGTTCTCGCAATTGATGATCATTTTCTGAAACCGATTGTTCTGTTTCAATAGAGCAATTTATGGGCTTTATACTTCTGACTTTCATTCAAAAATCATCAAGTTTCTGTATTTTTCAAAATTCTTGTTCTTTTTTAGCTTTTTTCTTACGCTTTTCAAATCCACATAAGGTGTAATTGATTCGTTTTCTAAATAAAATAAAATAACTAAAGTAACAGGCTTGGTTGGGAAATGCGTGTGATCACACTCTGTTTCTGACCATGGATATAGTATTTAACTACACAACTTGGCCACGGCTTGTTTAGATGTTTGAGAACATTCAAGTTTATGTTTCCATCTATGTTCGCAAAATATCAGTGAAGGAACTCAAATTACTTTCAAAATAGAGCTTGGTTACTTTCATTGAATCTGATCTTGCATTTCATTTTGTTCTTGAAAGTTTTTAAAGTTCATGCTAAAAGAATTAACTTCATAACTTTATTCTTTACTTAGCTAATTTAAATATTTTTCATTTAAATATATAAATATATTAGACACTAGATAATCGGTCTTGAGCCTCGATTTATCGTCTGGTATTGGTGCGATACCTTACAGTATTGGTATCGAAATCAAGCGATACTGGTATCAAAGTATCATTTATATTGATATTGTTTGGTCTGGGTGCTATACCTTATAGTGTTGATATCGAGATCACACAACACTAGTATCAAAAGTTATCGGCTATGTTGATATTGTTTAGTACCGATAGTATCATTTGGTATTGCAACTTCGGTCATCATAAGAACTTGCATGTTATTTTTATAAACGATTATTAATTTCAAATAGTAAATTTGTGTAATTAATGAGATGTATATAACTGACTCATTTGTTATAAAAGAAATTCTCTAAGATGGTTGTATGACATGTTTATCATTTAATTTCTCATCTGGTATCTTTGTTTTAATTTAAATAATTGTGTGGTATCACTTCTGTATTTTAATTTCTCATCTGTTATCATTATTACAACTTTGTATAGTGGTTAAAAAAAAGAAAATATACTAAATTTTTACAAATAATTAAATTTTAAAAATAATTACAACAAATAATACAAATAGTTTGCAAATAATTACAAATAATTGAATTTTACAAATAATTAAATGTTAAACAGTGTGTAATGGGCAGACAAAAAAATAAGGGGTGGGTGGTGGGGTGGTATTTGGGGTAACGACCCCTGCCTACCTACGAAATGTCAAACTTCAAAATATTATTAATAAAATTAAAAAGAAAAAATTCAAAAAATTGTTATTTAACATTTTATTATTTTTCTTAAAAAAAAAGTATTTATATAACCATTCAATATATTTATTATTACTAACTATCTTATAACCTTTCTAAAATCATTCTAAATGATCAAATGAAACAGTTGTTTTATTTTGAAAAAATGCAAACCTTATTTTTTATATTTTTTTTGGTCGGACTACCCTCCTTGAACAATGACCTGGATCCATATCATCAAAATATCTCTTTGGTTTTGAAATCATATGTTCATGAGATCTGCTTGAATGTTTATTTGAAAAACATTCTTGACATTACTTTAAAATGCGAATGGATAATTGGGTTTAAAACACCAGGGTCAGATCTCTTTTAAAGACAATTCATCTGATCTGTAAGCTGTTCTAAATGCGATGTCTTATGAGGAAGAAGCTTTAAATAGTTTCTTATATCTTTATCTTTATTGTTTGCTTCTAGACCTTCCTCAGATAAATTGTCAAGGCTATTACCATTAGGCCACTGCCATGGAGTAAGATTTAGTAAGAGTCACCCTGGAAAATGTTTTTATGCTATAAATAAAAAAATTCCAGTAAATATAAATTTAAAAAAATTAATGACTATTTAGGGATTTGAGTTCAAATTAATATTGAATCATCTGTTTTAGGGATGAGGAATTTTGGTAAACAAAAAGTCTCATAATTAGAATTCCGAAGTCATAATTAAAACACTTTAAGCTGGAATTTTTGTTTTTACAGTATTTATGTTTTCATTTTACACTATTTCTAATGTAATATTAGATAAATATGTATATATATATATATATATATATATATATATATATATATATATATATATATATATATATATATATGTATATATATATATATATAAATTATGTTAGTGTATTCTACAAACAGAGTGCTCAATGTTCTAAAAGAACAGAGCAATAATAAATTAGTAAAAACACTTATCTAATTTTTGATTACTTCAACACTGTGTTTCACCATCAGTAGGTTCATCAGGAAGAATGTCTAAACATAAAAAAGTTTTCAAATTATAGAGAAATTATTTCACAGGAAGTTGGGAATTATGTAATAACTGTAGTATTTTGCAACCAGGAAGTTACATCAACTACATTAGATAATAAAAAAATCATGAAAAGAATTCTTAAGAATTAGGATAAATTTGGACTGGTCATTTATTTTTATAAGTTTTTAAAAGGAACTTATTTTTATGTCTGCATTTAGAAATGAATTCTGATTTTTTATTCATTAAATTTTCTTGATCTAAATGAGTAATAATTTCAAATATTTCTTGTCAACAAAGTATACATTTTTTGGAAATGTTATTATAGGCAGGCGCAGTTTTTAGGATAGACCAGTTTAATTTAAAATTAATATTTTTTTCTTTTAGTTGCCAAATATATTTAGACAGCATAGTCTCTTTTTGAGTATTTTTTATGTTTAAAAGTTTATTTTTAAACATAAAAAATACTCAAAAAATACTCAAAAGAGACTATGCTGTCTAAATATATTTGGCAACTAAAAGAAAAAAATATTAATTTTAAATTAAACTGGTCTATCCTAAAAACTGCGCCTACCTATAATAACATTTCCAAAAAATGTTATTATAAACCAAAGCTTAAGCCGAAATCAATAATGAAAATAAATTTTGATGCCGAGTCTTGGGATTATCTTATTTCTGTTGATGATATTCAGGTTGAGCCCCCAACAACTCTTTGCATAATGTCAGAAAATCTGAGAGAGGCTATTAAATCAAACCTAAAACTTTGTGTAATAGATATGCCTAACAATTCTCAATCTGTGGAGAGTCAAATTAACCTCAGAGGCATCTAAACAGGTTTACGGTTATGAAAAGAGACACAAATTCATTTTGACTAAAACCCAAAGTCGAAAAGAGAATAAAAGAAACGTAAAAAAGTGTAACTATTTTATAAAATGAATGTCTAGTATGTTAGTTATACTTTTTGTTTGTTTTTTTCTTTAACTGCTGAATGAAATATTTACTGTAGTCAATAATCTAAGTATAGTTCTATTGATATTAAATTCCTAATTACATAGACTTCCAGGGCCGGTTTTCTAGAGAGGGGAGCAGTTGGTGAAATGGATACAGGCTCCACGATTTAGGGGTCCCCAAACGCTAATGAACTTCCTATTAAAACTTTTTTTTTTGTAATTAATTTGGCCTAATAACCATCATTAAGAGTAATTAATTCAGCTGAGTGATGAAGGGCTCCATTAAGAGTGTGGTTAATTTGTGCCCATGGCATAATGTTAATTGTAGCATTATTGCATAACTCTTGGTATTTTTCCATTTTAATTTTACGTCGAAAAGAAACTATATAAAGTATTACACTTCACTGATTTTAGAATGTAATAGTAACATTCTATCTTTGTTCATAGGAGTGCATAGATCTTTTATACTATATATTAATTCTTCAGAATAAAATCTACGACCTTGTACCCTTTTGTAGATGTCCCTCCATTCTCACCAGAGTTGCAACAAATATCTAATCGCAGTCCAGTGTTTTCTTTTATTGTAGTAATAACCCTGTCTTTTTTATTATGTATTGGTTCACCAAGTGGTCCTGTTTATTCAACCCAAAGTCTATAATCTATGTGACACCAATACAGTAATTTTAAAAATCAGGTAATCCCATTTATGTATGAATGTGTAATAGGTATGCTTTTTTGATCAGATTCGGTTTGTTGTTTTTTAATCAGTTCTTTTTTGAGACAAAATCTCCAGTTTTAGTGGGAATGATACCATCCTCATTAACTAGTTTTTCATACAACATCCATATTTCTTCTGATGATCAATCAATTGGGAATCCTTTACTAACTCTCTCAATAAATGTCCATTCAAAAAGTTTTTGTTTTGCAAAATATACAATCTCCACCTCCTAGTCCGCTGATGAGTCTTTTAAATTTTAAATCCTTCATTGTATCTTGAATAGAAATTTTGACATTAAGATAATTTTTGCCGAACTGACAACACATTCCTTCATTGTTTAGTTCTTCTGCCCAATCATTAGTTGAGAAAGATCAAGCAAATCTTGATTAGTTTCTGTTTTCCTTAATAAAAACACAGGGCGTAACGATCTTGATTAATAAAGAAAATTAAGGTTTTTTTCCAACAACCAACAAAATACTTAAAGGAAAAAAAAAATGTTTTGGATGCAAAAGGTTTTAATAAAGGTTGTTGGAAAAAATCCTCAATTTTCTTACTTGCTCGCTACTTAGAGTAAGGGAATGTAAAGTTATGGATTCATTAATGTTAAAGGTTTCCATATATATTGTCTCCATATGGTTTTTGAAAAGTGCATTGCCAACATAAGTAAAAGACTTGTTATTTTGTGTTTTAATTATATAAGAGGTAACTTAATAACTGGCTAACATTTAACTCTGGTCATTCATCAGCGATAAAGTTGTTTATATAATTGACAAGTTCCTGTGTCCTCTCCTTTTTCATCTTATCTCCCAGATCTGTAAATGATTTTCTTTATTTTGAAAAACACTATTCTGTTATGTAAGCCTCCTCTACTTCATAAATGATATATTTTGATGTTTGTGAAAGTATAAAAAAATACCCATTTTATAAAAATATTTTTTTTCAGGCATTTATAACATTCTTAGGCTTTTTCACGCACATTTCAAATTTTTGTGAATTAAATGGTAGTCCAAAGTTTTTAAAAATATTTCTTTAATGGCTGAATATGTTATTGAGTTAAACTTAACAGCTTTGTCAGCTGTTATGTCCAACTCAATTACATATTCAAATGTGTGAAAAAGTATATTTCAGTGATGTATTTTACATATTTATCTTTATCTGTTACATTTTTTAGTTTACTTATGCTGAAACACAAATAAAATAAAATCAAATAAATAAAAGTTGAACATTTTTTAAATTTGAAACCATAAATAAAATATTCATATATTTAAAAAAAAAAAAAACTGTCTCCTTGTTCAACCTTTTCAAGTCATGTAAATAAAAAAGTGCTAACTTGCCTCAGTTCTCTTTAAAATATTTTCAAAGAAGAAATATCAATTTTGACACAACTTAAGATTTAATCTGGTTTTATGTTTAAAGTAACACGTAAATTCACAACAAAATTACCTAGTTAAGTTCAAATAACTCAAATGAAAAATGTAATTAAAACAAATTACACATTTTGAATTAATTTATTCAAAAATATATTCCATATCAAATAAAAAAAAACTTTTAAATAAATTAAAATAATAATAAATAAAATTTTTTTTTTTTTAATTATTCACCTCCACAAGGCTGAGAAAGCCACTATAGTCGAGGAGGCTACTTTTTTGATTACAACCCTCTCTCTTAACTCTACAACTCCGAAACACAAACCTTGACAAGCAAGGCCGCTGCGGGGAGAAACAAGTTGAGCGCGGTACTACCAGGGATGTGGTGGGGAATTGAACTCGGAACTTCTCGCTTATGAGGTGAGCGCTCTACCAATTACATTAAGAAATTAGCTAGAAACATGATTTTTTTAATTTTTCAACAAGTTTTACTGGTTTTCTAAATAAATAATTTTTATAGGCATTTTCAAAAAAGTATTTTTTGTCTATTTCCACCTCTTGGTCCACTGTGCCTCTAATAAACATGCCATCGATATAAAAATAAATCCCTTTGATTAGTTTTTATCTTATTGAAGACTTTCTTCATTTTGTTGACATTTTCACTTTGTTTGCATGTCATGTTGTCATCTTTTTTCATTTTGTTGGCATGCTGACAACAATCAGAACATTTTGGTCAAATGATCGAATGTGCTTAGTACACACTACAAAAAATAAAATGTTAAATAAACCTAAAAAGGTTACTTAAACTAAAAGCAATACTTTCAAATCAATCATTTAAGATTTACTGCGAAGTGTTATGCAATGCAAGAGTCATAATGAGTGTATTTAGAGTGTAATAGTTTTGTTTCTGATTTAGAACAATAGAGAAATTAAGCTTGGTTAATGTTTATACTTTAACATTTTGTACAAACTTTATAAAATTATATGATAAATGGCAAACCAATTATAACCCACAGAGAAACTGATAAACTAACTGAAAGGATGATGTAATATTTAAATCTACTATTAATCTACATCATAGCTAAAAATGGTTATTTTAAGGTGGTTATCTACATTGTGAAGTGGTTATTTTAACTTATTTTCTTTTTTATTACATCATCATAGCTAAAGGTGGTTTTAATTTATTTTCTTTTTTATTTTCGTTTTTTAACACAAAAAGCTTTGAAGATTTTGATTATAGTTTTTATTTAGTTTTTCTTCTTGTACTTTTTTGTAACCAGGAAAATATTTTTTTCCTGGTTATAGAAATTTTTTTTTTATATTTTGTATAAAAAATATATTTTATTTAAATAATATAATGGACTTGGTTCTAATTATCATTTTCTTTTTGTCATTTTCAATAAATACATTTTTTTGATAAATTAAAAATAAGCTAAAAAGTCATTTATTTTTAGATATACTTAAAAAAAAGAAAATTCAAAAGTTTACCTAATTTAAGGGTTTTAATGTATAACATTTATTAATGTAACCCATTATTTTTGTAAATAAATTTATACTTAAGTTTTTGAAATTATCTTTAGTTTGTGAAAATGAATTACTTTTATGGTCAACTATTGAAGTAATCGTTTCATTTTGTGTGTCCAACCTGAAGAGTGGATTAAATAACTCATATATTACTCAGGTTAGTTTTATAAATTTACTGATATTTAATATTTTTTGTTTTACATTTTTTTTTTTTTCGCTTACATTAATGTAAAAATTGTAGTTGCAGTTAATCAAGCTACTTGTTGGTATATCAACCTGCAAAGAATCATTAAACAAGGATGAAATTAATGCTCTTTTAAATATGGAGTTTGTTTTTCCTGCATTTCTTAAAATGGAAGCTAAAACTCACAGTGATTTATTATACAAAAGGTAATAATTTGAAAAATATTTTTTAGAAATAAGTTTTTTCTTTGAATGCAATTTAATTTTTTAATTGATGATGGTTTGTTACCATGGACACATTTATATCAATGTATTTATAAATTCTATTTTAGTTTGTTCAATATTGATCTTAACAAACTCAGATCTTCTGATTGGAAAGTCCAGTTTATGGGACATGCTGCTGCAATTTTAAGAAAGAAAAATGTATTTGATATTTTATTAAATATTATTGGCTCGTTTGAGGAACTGGATAATTTTGCTGGAAAATGTGACCTAATATTTTATGATGATTCAAATCCACAAAGCATAAGTGCAACAAGGTAGGAAGTTATTAGTCACCCTTATGTTATAGTAATTTATATATTTAAAATTATAATATAACATTATATAAAAATTATAATAATAATTATATGTAAAATAACTCAGGAACAAAACTTTTTCCAGATTTATGTCTGACCGTTGTTTTTAACTAATTTTTATGGTGTAGAATCCAAAACTGATTT
Source organism: Hydra vulgaris (assembly GCF_038396675.1). Taxonomy (NCBI): domain Eukaryota; kingdom Metazoa; phylum Cnidaria; class Hydrozoa; order Anthoathecata; family Hydridae; genus Hydra; species Hydra vulgaris. The sequence continues at coordinate 26,702,613 of NC_088921.1, read as the reverse complement.
TAGTTTTTCTCTATCAGGCCAAGTTTTTTAACCATAGAATCCTCATTTTCAAAAATTATGAAAATCGTTGTACTTATTAACGATATATTGCTTTATATCAAAAATACAAGTATCAAAATACAAGGAAATAAAAATGTAACAGGCATAAATAAAAATTTTATATAGCCTATTTTTTTTTTTCAAAAGATCTAGATAAAGTTATTATAATTGTGAGAAAATAGTTAGAAACCTTTGTTTATAGCTCAGATGCTCCAACAATAGTCAGCCATCATATGTACATCCCATCTACCCGGATAATGTTCTTCCATAAACTTCAAACTCACTAACAGCAACAAGAAAGCTGGCAAGATGACAATGCAAAAATTGTAGTTTTATTACTCATGTTACAACTAAGTGCTGTGTCGCTCTCTTATAGTTTCTGAATATTTTCTGCGTACTTACTTACACATGTATTTCCAAAAAAGTACTTGACAACATTTTTGAATTCGAAACAAAATTCACCTTAAGAAGAATGCTTGGTTATCACCAAGCATTCTTCTTAAGGTGAGTTTTGTGACATAAGCTTTTAACTATTTCATCTTAGTGTTTTTTAGCTTATAAACATGAATAAAATGTTTTTCTTTGGTAAGCTAAAAAAACAAAAGTTATACGCTTAGAAAACTGAAAATAACAGCATACAGTGAAATAAAGCATGAATATATTGATTGTATTGACCAATTGGAAGCTGTAAACACCACTCACCGCACTTTTTTAATCGTAACTGCTGATCAGAATCAATGTAGACAAAGCTTTACACAGCTAAACAATGGAATTATCTTTATCTGTAAAGCTGTACAGTAAAATTTGATGTGCTGGAAAAAAACTGACAGCAAAATCAGATCAGCATGCCAATTTTAGTTAAAATCACCATAAAAATCAAAGTCAACAGAAAAAAGTTTCAAATATTTCCCAACTATTTTACAAGTAATTAGCTTTATGAAATTAATTTTAAAGCTTGACCTTTATTTTTGATCATATTTAAAAAAATAATATCATAATGAATCAAAGATTTTGATTTTTAATGCTTATTACATTATTTGAATATTTAGCATAATTAGGGTTGATTTGCATAAATTCTGTATATGAATAATTTAGAATAATGTAGATGATAATAATGACAACAATAATAATAATAGTTATAATAATAACAATAGTAATGATAATAAATTTATGTTTATAAATTTATGTTGTTGCTATTTAGCATATTGAGTTTTGAAACACAACTGATGGTGATCGTTGAAACCCTTAAATTACCTATTATTGATCAAATGATTAAAGAACAACTTGAGTCAGTTATCCAGTTAGTAGATAAATCCTTAAAAGCTGCAATGTTTATTAGCTCTGGATATTTTACTGTTAATAAAAAAGAAAATGAAGCTGATGGTTTGTATGATGAATATTGTAGAAAGTATGAATGGAAGTCAACAGAACACTGTGTAAGTGTTATGTAAAATTTAAGTTTTTTTGAAAATTAGTAAAATGGAAAAGCTGAAAAATTTATAAATATAAAAATAAGTATTTTATTTTTTTAAATTAAATAAAAACTTATTTTACTAAATATTGCTGTAAGTATTTATAAAAATAACCATTAAGGAACTTTAAAATGTGTCATCATAGGTCTATGTCCTGAGGGACTACAATTTTCTCTTTTTAACTAATAGTTTCTACAGCACTATCTAACATTGATATTGATATTTAATAATTAAAATTACATAATTATTTTACTAATTGTCTTTGACTCTTTTAAAAATTAATTATTTTTTATCATTATTTCTGTAGCAAAGAAAACTGGTCAAAACCAAATTATCCTTATCTAATCAAAATAATAAAAAATATATCATGAGAATTGTTTATACAATTATTATTTTTTAATTATTATTGTTTATACAATTATAATTTTTAATTGTTATTGTTTATACAATTATTATTATTTTTTAATTAGTATCAACTAAAAAAGCATAACTTGATTTAACATGTTGCAAAATGTTATATAGCAGAGAGTGGGGCACCATGATACACTTTTGATTTTTCCTTCATTACTATTTTTTTAACATTTATTTTTTTAGGTATTTGGTGCAACTTGTAGGTTGAACTTACAAAATTAATTTAATAACAAAATATAACAATAAATTTACACAATTAAATTTATTTAATAGCAAAATATAACAAGTTAAACTTACACAATTAAATTTATTAAATTTAATTCTGATTAAGTTACTCCATACCCCATAAATGCTGTATCAAGTTACCCCATACTTGCTAGTAGAAAACAATAGCTTTATTTTTAGTATCAAATTTTTGTCTAATAAAGTAAAGAGCTTATCAATTGTAGTTTATAAAATAATGTTACTTACCGATAGACACTTTAAATAACATACCTAAAAACTTAGCAACTTTAAAAACTAATAAATTATTTTGTCATCAAAAAAATACAAAATAAGACCTCTTTGTCTAATGATATCTAATGACATAATTTTTTTTTTATCAAAGAATAGCTCTAGTAGTAACTGTTTCAATATATGAAAGTGGTTGTCACAACTTTTAAGGTGCCTCTTCAATTGCAATGCTACAGGGTGCCCCATGTATCATGGTGCCCCACAGTAAAAAGATTTTTTAATTTTTTGTTTAATATACAAAATATATTTTATGTTAAGAATATTTTTTTATTATTAAAATTAAGTTAAGAACACTTGTGACAATATAATTTTTCTAGCTTACCTTTTAATGTTTGTTTGAAAAAAATAAAACTGTTATTGATCTTATTTTTGAAAATGCATAAAGCTGGTTGTGTAATAAGTATTTAATATCTTTAATGTTATTTTATCTTGAACATTTTACATAAAGCTTGTTGTTTACTTAATGTATATATTCTTGTGTTTGATATTATTATTTGTCATTAAAGTATCTGATATTCTTTTGTGGTATTAGCATTTTGATGCATGAAATTTTTAAACATCAAGCTAGTTTTTAATTAATTTAAACATTGGAAAAGCATAGTTTATTAATTATTTATTTTTACTATTTAATGTTTAAATTTTCTTTTTGTTTTTATATAAAAATTTCTCATTATTTTTTTCTGATGTTAAACTTGAGATTTCAGTACATTAATTTTGTTTCTCATTTTTTACACTCAGTTAGCTATACTCAGTGCTGTTAGCGATATTTGTTCATCGTCTCCTCATATGGACAGATTTCTTGGTTTCAATTTGGAAGCCAAGAGTGTTACTACTATTCTCAATGTTTTACAAAGAGCAATCAAAAAAGAACATGAACATAAATCAAAATGGTAACTGCAATTACAATAACTTATTATTTATATTTATAATTTAAATATATTAATTTTATATTAAATAATTATATAATCAATAATAATAATTGTTAGTTATTGTTTAGATAAGTTTTAGTTTAAAAAATATATATAATAATATAAATATATATTAAAATAATAGTTAGAAATTCTTTTAATAGCAAGTTTGTAAGTTGTTATTGAAGTTCTTAAATATAGGTTTTTATTCCTAGCATTAAAAAAAGAGAAAACTTAAACATTAAAATATAATTTATTGTAATTAACAACAATAATTATTTTTATTGATGCCAAAGCTAAATTCTATAATCAGAGCAGGTTCTTTTGAAAAAAAAAAGTCAACAAGCTAGAACTTTTCTTCACGAAAAACAATATGGTATTAAAAATAAAAATGTTTTTTATTAATATCTCAAATGATTTAATTTAGAAAGTTTAATTAACTTCAAACTTAGTTTTGTAGTAATTTAAGATATGTAGTTTGTCACTGCTTTTAGGAATCCCTTTAAAAAATGAGCTAGGTGTTAACCATATTGCTAGCAAATTTATAGTTACTAGATATGCCTAACAAAGTATAATTTCTAGTTCTATTTCTCTCCAATAAAATTCAGACAATGTTATATCCAAATGAGCCATGTCAATTAGGGTTTCTTTTAGTTCCAAATAGCGCTAAATCATTAAGTAATCCCCCTTCTAGTGACTTCGTCAAAATTTTCTACTCGATGCTTTAATATAGCATTAACTTTAGGGGTTCTTGCAGTTTTCATGACTTGACGAAACTTACCTATCAAAAAACTGACATATTTGTCTTTTAAACCATCTCAAAGAGCCAATTGTAATGTATGAACAGCATATCTCATGTGGTTTAAAGGTTAAAATTGAATTATGTATATCACAGTTTAATCTAGTGAATCTACAGCTTTGTTGAGTTCTAAATCTAAAATGTCTTTGCTTGAATTTTTAGATAATCAGAGAAATATCCTACTTGTTCTTATCATCTTTAAAAAGGTTAAAGGTCCTTTTTAAAGATTGTCTTTAATAAGGTCTAAATTAAGCTTATCTACTGCACTAGTCATGTTGGAGGCATTATAAATGACAACTGAGAATAAAAATGAGAATTTTTCTTATTGTTCAGTGTTTTATCATATAGAACACATTAAGATGAGAGGTGCAAATATTTTTCAAAAATATTGTTTTTTGAACCATCCTAATATACATATTGGTATTGGATACCTTTATGGTATTGGATACCATGGTAAAATATGGTATTGGATATCACTATTAGAAATTTAATTCATTAGTATTTACCTAGTTCAGTGCTACTCTATGCTCCCTCCCCATTATGGATAAAATGCTTAGTCTTGAAGAATCTTTGCCTATATTCCTGTTAAAAGCACTTTTGAGAATAGTTTTATTTTAATGTATTACCATAGCCTACTATATAACATGGCCGGATTTGTTGACTTGAAGCCAAAAATTTAGTGGGCCAAAAAAATATGAGTTTGAAGTTACAAATAAACCAATTTAACAATATTGAGATGGTTTAAATTACATACATTTTTTAAAAATAAACAATAGTTTGTTTTGCAATGCCGAAAAAGTTTTGTATTGTTGGTTGTAGAAGTAATTATAAGTGAAAGATTGAAGAATGCTTCAGTAACAGCAACCACATGCCATAAAAAACTGTCTTTAGTTTTCCTGATAGCAATCATTTAGAACTTCGAAATTGTTAGATAAGTTTGTCAACCAAGCTGATTGGAGTCTCAGCGATATGTATCGATCATTTTAAAGATAAATACTTTAAAAAATGTAAGCGCATAACATTGAAATATTGTAAAATCCTATACCAACAGTTATTACCAACCAAGACATCTTATCAAAGCCATCTCTAATTCAATCAAGCTCAGCTTTACGTAAGCCTCCTGCAGTTTGTATATATAACCATCCTTTACTAGATAAAACAGATGATTTCAGAAAACATGATACAATTAAAAACATTATAAATCTTAATGAAAGTTTTTGTCTAGAAGGATTTTCATTTAAAAGAATTGATAACTGTGTGTTGTATCTTCAAATTTTTTTTTATGAAGGTGATGTTACTCCTAATGTGGAGAGTGTTATGATTGATGAAGACTTTCATGTAAAGCTACATACCAATTCCATTACCTAAATGGTATCAAGAAGGCAGTTTTTGTAAATTAACCAGTGCCAGTATGCTAGTTAATTTTTTTTCTTATATGCATGAAGTTGCAGAGAAGGTATCAAAAAGTATATTATCAAAGTTATATGAATTATCTCTTTATAAACCACAAGCGTTTAATCTACACAAATGAAGTAATTAGATTTTCTCTGATACACAGATATACATCAAAACAGGTATATACCTTGCTATTAGAAGAGTTCCTTCATTATCTTACTTAAAATCACTTTCAAAAGGTGGCATTGATTTAATATCAGAATTATTAATACTTTTGGAAAATGGTAGTGTTAGTCCTGTGTTGTTTTAATTGATGAGATGTATTTACAAATGGGTGTCCAATATCATGCAGGAAGTTTGATTGGTGCTGCTGATGTTGGTAATTTCTGTTCATTTATAGTTGTATTCATGGTGGCTAGCTTAAAAAAATCAATTTCCTTTGTTATCAAGGCCTGTCCAGGGTTTCAAATTTCTGGTTTTTTGATTAGTTCACATATAGAAGAAACATTCGAAACTTTATATAAAGCATCTATTATGGTACAAACAACAGTATGGTACAATAACTAACAATCATGCAACATATGTTTCAGAATTCAAGATTCTTTGATGAGTTTCACGGTATTATTCATGTTGAAGCTGGTGAAATTTCTTGAAGTAAATTGCATAATGTTTATAAAAAAAAAATGAATTACTACCTGCTAACTTAAAAAAAGCTTTCAAATTAACTGCCCAAACTTTACATCCTGGAAACGACAAACATAGTGTTCCATTAGAAGACATTTCAGTAAATATCGTCAAATGAGTGGTGGTAGATTTTTTTTCAGTTTATGTGAAGTTCGAAACTCTGAAAAAATATTATGCATGAATTCTCGAATTAAAGCCAATATCAATAGTTGGACAAGCAATCTGAAATCTGATACAAAAATGACCTTTTATTAAAATTGGAAAAATTTAGCAACGATATTCAGGAGAATCAGCTGTCTCATAACTCTTATAAAGTTGCCATCAATGTAGCTGGTTACATCACAAAAAAGGTTGTAAATAAATCTAACTGTGCTAACTGTTTGACAACATTAAGTTTCAATCAAGTCTCAACAGAATATCTTGAAATTCTGTCACCTGGCAGATTAACAAAACCTTCTAAAGCATTAGCTAACTATGTTTGTAATGGGTTTATAATTTTGGACATTTTGAAGAAATTATTAAGTATTTTCAATATAGAAAAAGTGCATCCTAGTTGGCACTAAAAACGTATCAAGCAAATGATAGCGGCTTTATGTGTATAGAACCCGAGGAAAGGGGAAGGAATTTGCTAAACGCAATTGTTACCAACATATAATTCAACAATGAGCAACAGATTAAAAATGGAAACATCAGAAAAGATGAAGTTGCTGCCTTTAAAGTTCGACAAACCATGAAAGACAAATAAATAAATGCAACAATAGTATATATTTTTAACAACATAGTATATATATTTTTTCTTTGAGAGATAAAAGAATCTTAACTTGATAAAACTTTGGTAATATAAATGTTGTTGTTTTAATTTAAATATTAGTGTAAATATGATGCAAATTTCAAAAAAGAAATGGTAATAGTTTTACTAAGATATTCCTGTTAATGTTAGTTGTTTGAATCAATAATTTAGAAACAAAAAGAGATTGTATAGTTAAAAATAATAGAGGCCTCATATCCGCCCACTAATTTTTTGCAAGGCAACAAATCCAACCGTGTTATATTGTAGGCCATGGTATTACTTGATGAACAATTATATTACATAAAGATAGTGGAGATTTTAGTCCCAATTTTTTTAACAAAAATGGCAAATAAATGTGGCAAACAAACATGGCGAGCAAACATGGGGAAGCTTTTTTAAGCACTTTTTTTTTTTCTTATATTGTGGTCAAAATACATATATATTTTTTATTTTGATTTACTCCCAACAAGGCTGCAAACAACCACAATTAAGTTAGGAGTTATAAAACAAAGAATAGAGTTAAAAAGCAAGGAAATGGTAACAGAAGATTCGAATATAGAGTGAAAAAGTCATGCTACTTTGTCTATTTAAGCATAGCATTCATTTTCATAAAATTTTTTTATGAAATGAGTAAACACAGCCAATTAATAGCAAATTTTATTTGTAAATTTGTATTGGTAAGGCAAATTTTAAGTAAGTTATACCCTACATGTATATTTTTTATTTTAAAAAATTGCCGAAGACTTTTATAGATTTAAGGCACGCCATGCCAAAAGGTACCAAGTCTTCGAGAACTAGTTTAGGAGGTAATAAGCAGTGACCTCAAGAAAGTGACCTCGTTAAAATTCAAAAAAAAAATTTTCATATTTAAATCAACAACAAACTTATAAAATAAGGAAAAAAAGGTACAAAGTCTTTGTACTCAATAAAAAGTCTTTTTATTTGCGGTTTTTAGAAATACTTTGTTTAAAAGTTGTTATTTTTCAGTCTTTCAGATTTTTGTTAATAAAAATACTTGCTAAGTTTTTATATAATATGCATAATTTTTAAAAAAATGCAGGCATAACACTTGCAGAGTATTTAGTAAACGTATTTAAAAGCACTTAAAGTTCAATGAATATCACTGTGCAAAAAAGCGAATAATATCCTTCTTCAATTTTTCAAAATAAATCTTTTTTTTTTTAAACATTCACAATTTATTTTGTTAGAATTTATAATAATAATAATATTAATAGTTGATTAATATTAATTTTTTTTTCAACGCACAGTAAACAGGAGGTTGTTTACAAAAATACAGGGTGTTCCGAAATGGTCGGCCCCATTTTGTAGCCCAATAGTTTTGGCAAGTTTTGTTGGAATGACCTCAAATTTTCACAGCTTGTGTAGAAACATTTCAAGTTTATGTGTGTAATGTTTGGCATTTTTATCTTTTCAGGTTAAGAAATGGCGCTCACTTTGAAAGAAAAGGCATTTTGTGTGTAAGAGTATGCTTGGACTCGGTCACCAACAGTGACTGAGTCCAAGTCACTGTTGGTGACTGTGCAGCGTGTCTTCTTCACAAAATTTGCAAAGAAAGCACCAATTGCAAAACAATTTAGAACTTGGCACTAAATGTTTCAATAAAAGAGCTGCTTATGCATGCCTAAATTGCCTATACGGCCATTAACATCAGCAGAGACAGTGGAGCAGGTTCGTGAAGCCTTCCTGCGTAGTGCTCGGAAAAATGTTAGAAGAGCAAGTGTGGAAACCCACATTCCACAAACAACAGTTTGGCAAATTCTGAGAAAGCAATTGTTTTTTAAACCTTATAACCTGCAGCTTGTTCAGGCCTTGAGAGGGAGGTGATAAGCAACAACATCAAGAATTTTGTGTTGAAATGCAAGATAAACTCTAAGAAGACGATTTCGATGATTGGCTAGTTTTTAGTGATGAATCATTTCACACAAGCGGCAAAGGTAATAAATATAATGTTTGCATTTTGGGCGAAGAAAATCCTCATCGCACAGTTGAATACGAGACGGACTCACCAAAAGTTAATGTGTTTTGTGCAATATCCAAGAAAAAAGTTTATGGGCCATTTTTCTTCTAAGGAAATGTGAACGGAGATGTTTATCTTAATGCTTTAAAATTGGTTAATTGATCAACATAGAAAATGAAGACAAATTTTCATTTTTCAGCAGGATGGGACTCCACCTAATTGGAAGCTCACTGTATGAGCCAATAAAGTTCTGCCAGAGAGATGGATTGGTCAAGGAACTGAAGAAGACGATTTGCTTCTAAAATGGCCACCACAATCACCCGACCTTTTTCCGTGTGACTTTTTCTTCTGGGGTTATGTGAAAGGACTAGTATTCGTACCTCCTCTTCCAGCTAAAATTGAAGAACTGAAAACAGAGAATTAAAGCTCATATTGAACATTTATGAATATCTGTCATAGAACCAACAAATATTTGTACTTTTCTTTGTAAATTTAACCAATAAAACTTATGACCTTAAACATAAGTGTATTTAGTTTCATTAAGATCCATCAAGTATTTTCCGAGATATGGGTATTTAGAATGGGTCAACCATTTTGGAACACCCTGTATATTTCCAACTAACTTACAACACTTGCATAATTTTTTTCAGGTTTTATAATTAATGAACTTACTTTTGTGTTTTTCTCAAAAACATGTTACAAAATGTTTCACCCAAAAGTTTGTTGAAAACTCTATTACCTTCATATATCTGCCATTTATGAAAATGTCAAGATGCTTTTTTTTTGTAGATTTTTCTTTCATCAATTCAGATATGGTAATAACTAAAACTTTTTTTTTAAGACTTGATACCTTTGCCTGGTAGGCACCTCATTTGTTAAGAAAGTAATATTTCATTTGTATACTTTATGTTTAAATGGACAACCAAAGTAACAAATTATTCTTTTTAACAAAATCAATTTTGATTTTATAGTTTTAAAACTTTAAAATAATTATATAAAATGAAAATTTATAAAATATATTTACATAAAAAAACAGTTATAAATATTTTATTACATTTTATTTCTCAGGTTTGATGGCCTGAATATCAGTCTTGTTACCATGACTTCACGAGTTATTCTCTTACTCTCAAGTGTGTATGATAATATTCAACTGGAAGGAGATTATAGTCTCCAAAATCAAGGATTGAATATTTTTGTTAAAAGCACAGCTTGTGATCGCTTACGTTATATAATTGAAAATGTGCATTTGCCATCTTTGCTTTTAGATTTGTTTCTAACAACATACCATAAGGTATTCTATATGTTTTTTTGATTTTTTTTTTAAATTAAATTTCACTATTGAAATTTTTTTTTAATAGCCATTTATCCAAAACCTCTCTAAACACAAATCTTGTTTTTCAGCGGAAGATGTTTATAAAATTCTTTATTTAGACTCTAAATAATCTAATGAAGCAAAATGAAAATTTGAAAATTGATCAGTCTGAATTAAAAGTTGAAAGTTTAAGTGATGGTAATTAAAAACTATTTTAGAATTAAAATTTGAGTTCATTATACTTGATTGTGCTTTTACTTTTTTTTTTTGTTTTACTTTTGTTTTGTTTTTAAAACTTATGTTTGAACATTAGAAGATTCTTTGGAAGAAGGATCAATGCTTGGAAGTTTTTTTGTCAAAACTATTAATGACAATGAGGCAGAGTCAACTGTAACAGTCAAAGAAAATGAAAGAAATGCAAGTTCTCAATCAACTGAAATTGTAAGTTTTTTACAAAAATACATTCTTTATAAAAAAATGAATGATCTTTGTGATTTGTTAATATTTAATTGATGATAATTATAATTGATTATAAAAAAATTTATGGTAGTTATTGATAAGGGATTAATAATTAATCTCAGAAAATATTAGGATATATATATATATATATATATATATATATACTATATATATATATATATATATATATATATATATATATATATATATATATATATATATATATATATACAAACACACACTTTCAAAAATAAGATCTCGCTCTATTCTTAAAACTTTTTAGTGGTTCTCACAAGCAGCTCTGTTAAATTTTTCTAAAATAATTTTGGGTTAAGGTACTAAAGTCTGAATTTTGCAATGTGACCCTAAATGTTGAAAACAAGGACCGAAATTATATAAAATTTTCAAAAATAATTGTTATTCTATAAAAAAACATAAAAAAATTATTTTAATCAAACACCTTGTAAAAATGAACTTTTTTTTGCTAAAAAATGTTTTTTTGCCAAAATAGTTTTTTTTTTATAAAATAATAGCTTTTTTCAAAATTTTTAAAAACTTATTGAATAAAAATTGTTTAAAAATTTAAAATGCTTTTTTCACATTTAGTTACTTTTTATGCTGTCACATCTAACATATTTATTTTTATCCTTTTTTAAATTTTCATGAAATTTTGCTTCATTTCAGACCAAACATAATGCATTTTTGAAAACTTTTTTTTTTGATAATATTAGGAACTCATTATATATTCAAGGGTCTTGAGGGACCCCTCAAAATATTTTTTATTCTAAAATTTTTAAATCGAGTGTTTTTTTTTTATCATGTGGAACACATTAAGGGGGTGCACAGTGGGCCAGGCGGTGGACAAAACCTAAAAAATAAATATTTATTATATTCAAAACCATATATTAAAACATATTTGTAATACTCTAATTTTAAGTTTTGAAAATTCTTTTGAGTATAATAGTATCTTTTAAAGCCACAAAAATTAATTGCGGTTTCATGTATAATGAAAAACTTTTTTTTTTTAAAAAGTGTGAAATTTTTTTTTTTATACATAGCTATAATAAACAGTAACTTTTAAAATTTTATAAGCTTACGGAATTAGTTTATATATTTAAAATATTTAACAGTAAAGCTTTTCGAAAAAAAATCTAAAGTAAAGGTCAGTCTTTATAATACACTTATAATCCGGCTTTAAAATAACGAGGTGAATTTTTAATATTTATTACTTTTATTTTGTACAATAAGTGTCATAATTTAGGGAACCTATATTAAATACTTGAACTAGTAAATGTAGTATTTATACAACCAATTTGAACTAAATACATTGCCCCTAACTTCCCCTTTTGGGTGTCTTAAACATTTTAAAACAATGACTTGTAACTTATGTTATTTGCTTGAAATCAACTTTTATTTCTTGTAAGCAAAAATACATGTTATTTTGTTTGTTATTTAATTCAATACAAATTGCACTGCTTACTTAACAATTTTTTTGCTTTTTTATTTAGTAATAAAATAAAAATTGGTGACATTTGTGGACTTTTACAACAAAATAAACTAGTTCCTAATGATATACCATTCTTTTCATTGAAGTTAACTGTTCTAGTTTCTGCAGATATTAAACTAGAGGACTCTGAGTGAAAAACTTTATAAAATTATAAAAAGTTAATAGCTGCAAACAATAATACTCATTTTTAGAGAAGTAATGAAAATTGGCTAACTCAAGATTTTCAATACACCTATGGCACATTAAATGCCACATCAGTTAATGAAGTTGGGAAACATGTGGCTCTTTTGAAAAGCTTGTAACAGAACAAAAAGAATAAGCCTAAGAATGTTAGTAATATTTTATTTAGCCATAAATTACTTCATGCAATAAAATTAAAACTAAGAAGTGAGTTTAAGTACAAAACTGGCACAAAAATTTCTGAGATTTGAAATAAAAACCCCATTAAATTTGTTTAGATTTATTCACCTGATAAAACTTTATCATTAACTATTAATGGTGATATATCAAAATCAACATACCAGCTTCTAAGAAATGGTGCTGAAAAAAAAGGCTGCCACATATTCTTTATATAATGGTATAAAATTTCCAAAAGCTAAATGCTATCCCAAGAACATTCAAATAGATGGCTAGTCAGTACAAATATTGCTAAAAGATCATCTAAAATATACTCTTAAAAAGCTATGTGATATACAAACTACTGTGGTAATCACAATGCTAAGGAATTAACTAAACTAACATTAAATGCAAGGCTGCTATAGGATATAGTGTTTACAAACAAGTAAGTTAAAATGAAAGTAGTGACATATGAAGAGTGCCTGTTGATTATTTGTATAGTACCTTAAGAACTCAGTAGACTTTATAATAATAAAAACGTTGTAATTCACCTAGAATCTGCAGCCAATATATTAAAAATAAAAGTAATACATTATTATATATAGGGATTATAAATAATCTACAGACTTATTCAAAATGTCGTGAACATGTAATAATATCAATAATAGAGTTCGAAATCTATTCACTTATTTATATTTTTTATTTATTCCTATATATTTATTTATATATTTCAAATTGATTATATAATATATCGATAATAGAGTTTCAAATCTAGTGATAAATTTTTTTTTGCGAAGTAAGTGGTAAATTTCCGAAGCATTTTTATTTTTAAAGTTTGTTGCATCAATTTTTATTTTAAGTTTATTTCACCAGAAGAGTTTGTTATTCAGTTCCACGATTTTAAGAAGTTATATGATTTAAAATTAAAAGAATTTAAATCTGCGTTTTTAAAGTTTTATAAAGTTTGTTAAATAATTTTTAGTATTTGCAACTATTTAAATTAAATTTATAATAAAAGTAAATATATCTTAATAAAAAGTCATTCTTTGGACATATAAAGGGTTTTAGTAAAAAAAAAAAAGATCAAAATAATTTTGTCCACCATATGTCTAATATCCGGCCCACTGTGGGGTGGCAGCGTATGTTTTTCAAAAATGTTGTTTTTTAGGATATATATATATATATATATATATATATATATATATATATATATATATATATATATATATATATATATATATATATATATATATATATATATAATATATTATATATATAATATATATATATATAATATATTATATATACAATATATATATTATATATATATACATTATATATATATATATATATATATATATATATATATATATATATATATATATATATATATATATATATATATATATATATATATATGTATATATATATATATATATATTATATATTGTGTGTCGTCACACTGAAATAGCCTGACTCGCAGCAGAGTTTTTTGTTTATTAATATTTATCTGTAAAGTCTTCTGATTTTTAATATTTTTATTCCAGAGTTTTTTATTATAAAAATAATCTTTTGAAAATGTTATTGCAAAATGTGTCAAGATTTAAAAGTATCATGTTATTTTATTATTATATATTTTTTTAATATGTATATAAGTGTGTGTGCGTGTGTGTGTGTGTGTGTATATATATATATATATATATATATATATATATATATATATATATATATATATATATATATATATATTATATATATATGTGTGTATACACACACATATATATATATTTACATACTTGTATATAGATAGTGTATATGAAAAATTATATAACGCACTGTTGTGTACTCATTATTAAACGAAGTATATGCTACTTTAAATGCTTTTTAAAGTTTTCTTTTAAAAAATTGCAAGGAATAAAATCTTCATAGATCAAAATATTGTTTTAATAATAAACACACTTTTGTAAGTAACAAGCTGTCTGGTTGTCCTGCTGGGCTACTAACAGACTTTTTTTTTTTAATTTCGGCGCTCTTAGAGAAATTGAGTCATCCAGTGCCACTGGACGACCATGAGTGTACACCCCTGATATATATATATATATATATATATATATATATATATATATATATATATATATATATATATATATATATATATATATATATATATATATATATATATATATATATATATATATATGTAAATATATATGTAAATATATATGTATATATATATATATATCATAAAAATATTTTAAGCTCGTACTCCTTGCAAGCAGTTTAATTGAATTCATTAGCAAGTTCTTTCCGGTTTGTGCTGAAAATGGGTTCAGAGAAAAAATTAAAGAATCTTTTACTGATGAAAAACTAGATGGACTTGCTAAAATTATTATGGGACATTCTTTTGGTGGTTCGTTTGAGGTTAGAGAAATCAAGGAAAATATTTCAAAATTGTTCGGATATTTTATAACAACAGGGCTGTTTCAGGAAACTCAAATGGTATTTTTTTTATATATATTAATGTACACTTTTCATAACTTTGTTATTAAAAATTTTTTTAATTCTTTGTTAATATTTGTTATTAATATTTGTTAAAATATTCGTTATTAATGTTTGTTAAAATATTTGTTATTAATGTTTGTTAAAATATTTGTTATTAATATTTATAATATTTGTTATTAATATTTATAATATTTGTTATTAATATTTATAATATTTGTTATTAATATTTATAATATTTGTTGTTAATATTTATAATATTTGTTAAGATTTTTCTAATTCCTTGTTAATTAATTTTTTTTTCATATGAGTACACTTATCATAACTTTGTTAATAAAATAGTTAAAAATTTTTCTCTAGAATATGCTGTTAAAAACATTAGGGATATCTGTTCAAAATGAGTCATCATACCGGCAGTTAAACTTAAGCATACACGTTCTTAGAATATTTATTCAACTTGTATTGCTGGATACATCAGGGGATTTAGGGGTAAACTCTTGGAAGTGTTTAATAAGCACTTTGGTTGATTCAGCTGAAAATGTTTCAAAGGAATGTAAGTAAAGTTTTTTTTAATACTTGATTTGTTGCTTGGCCTTTATTTTTATGTACTAACTACAAAACTTATAAACTAACTACAAAAAATGTTTATATAAAATAGCATGGCTACTTGGCCACAGTTGGCTGGTCTCTAAGTTTCTGTACTAAGAAGAAGCCACCTATATAGGATGAAATACATAATCTATAGATTAATTTTTGGAAAAATCAAATTAGATCCAAGGAAAAAATAAAACAAATCACTTTTAAGTTGTTTGTTTTTGCATGAAAAAATTAATAGAATAAACTCTTATATATTAAAAAATTAATAGAATAAACTCTTATATATTTAAAAATGCCTTAGTATTGACACCTGAGATATCAATTAAGAGAGAACAGGTGGCATAAAGTGCCCTTAATTTTCCAAATTTATGTATTTCAAAATGTTTATTATACCATTGAAGTACCTTTAAATAACTTCAAAAATAAGGAACTTTTTCTTTTATCTCTAAAAAATTATATCTAAAAAATTAAAAATGCTTTTTATTAAAATTTTAAGTATTCTAAACACGAAATTAAAAAATCCTTTCAACTTTATTACTCTTATTTATGATTACAGTCTGTGATAGAAAACTTGAGTCAAAATACTTTTCTAAAATCTTGACTAATTTTATTTAACATGGAACAACATTTGACAGACTCAGGTTGATTTAAAATGTATGTCTTTTTAAATGTATTCTTGATTCAGCGCAAAAAAAGTTTTTTTTTTCTATATTTATTTTGCTGTATCAGCAAAAAAAGTCCGCTATGGTAATTTTTTTTCAGAACATAGTAAAATTAAAGCAAAATTAAGCCATTTAGCGTCAACTTAGGTCATCATCATCATCATCATCATCATCATCATCATCATCATCATCATCATCATCATCATCATCATCATCATCATCATCGTTGTGGTCATTGTGTCATCATCATCTACAACAACATCATTCAGTTTAAAATATTTAAATTATTGACAAATATTATTATTAGTTTCTTTATGGTTTTTTCATTTTCTTTGCACATGTCTAGACCTAAATGTACAGCATGCTCAAGCAATGATCATGGTGCTTCAACTGCTTTCTAAGGACAAAAAAGAGATCATTTTTAATAAGATCATGCAAGCGCTTGGTCGTTTGTCTACATTAAACATCAAAAGCGCTATACATGTAGCACATCTTATTCTCTTATTTGATTATATGATACATTCAGGATATTCTACAAAAAACATGGATCTAATTGCACAGGTATTTATATATTTTTTCTTCCTTTTTTTGTTGATGTTGTAATAACTTAAATTAATCTGTAAAAAAACCTTTTAGGTGCAACACAACATTCTTTCAGCAGATGTAGATAAACCGTCTTATGTGAAAAGTTTCTTTAAAGAAGAAGATGAGCTAAAAAGTGATACAATAGTATTTTATGGACTTATTGAGCAGGATAAAATAGACACTGAGGTTTGCATTTACTTTTTTCGATTTTTCTTGTTATGATCTAATGACAAGAACTATGATAAGGCTCTCAATGCTACTATGATCTGCCTAATCATGATCTAATATTATCACAGTCAGATGATTTTGATGATGATATCTCAATGATGCTGTCTTTTTATAGTTCTTCAGTTTTTTTTTCTGTTTTTTTTTATTAATTATTTTTGCATTAGAAGTTTTATAGGAAAGTTATGTGATTCTTTACAAATAACTTATTTATAGGTTCTTACTTTTCTGAAAAATACTCCAGACTATAGTCAGTGGTATTCTTCTATTCTAACTCTTCTAGCACAAATGATAAATAAGTTTGCAGGTGGAGAGTTGCTTGATAGGCTTGGAGCTCGAAATGCATCTTTATACATTTGGAATTGGCTTCCAGAACTTCCTATAGCTACTGAATGGATTAACAATATATTTAACTTGGATGCGGTAAGTTTGTTGCACTTTAAAGTTGTTGTGTTTTGATTAATAATAAATTAATAATATTTAATAGATAATTAAATTATTTTACTAAATTTTTATTTAAATTTTTATTCAGGAAAAATCGTCTTTTGAAGAATACTTATTTTATATATGTTGGATGCCATCAACATTTGAGATGACTGCTGAGCAAATCAAGAGCAACCTTATGGTATTTTATAAAGATTTTTTTTAAATGTTTTTAAAGACAATATGTGTTCCTCTATTACAACTGTTCCTCTATTTACATCTGTTTCTCTATTTATATCTGTTCCTCTATTTACATCTGTTTCTCTGTTTATATATGTTCCTCTATTTACATCTGTTTCTCTATTTATATATGTTCCTCTATTTACATATGTTACTTTATTTACATTTTCTATTTTTATTTAAATGTACTTTTTAACCAATTAATTCAAATAAAAAAATTTGTTTAATTAAGTTTAATTAAGAATCAATTTTTTTATTTATTTATTTCAATTCACCTCCCCTGAAGGCCACTACAGTCGAAAAGGCTACTTTTAATTGTGGTTGCAACCCTCTTTCAACTCTATAACTCATAATCACAAACCTTATTGAACAAGGCTGCTATGCAGAGAAACAAGTTGAGCGTGATACTACCAGGGACATGGTGGGTATTGAACTCAGAATATCTCTCAAATGAGTCGAGCGCTCTACCACTACAACATTACCTACTATTTTCAATACTTTTCCGCTCTACCACTACAACATTACCATACTATTTTCAATACTTTTTCTGATTTTCATGTATCATGGTTACCTACATAAATTAAAATAAATTGGGTAGCTTTTTATGTATGTTTCTATACAGTGAATTAGGGAGTTTCATCTGGTATTGTTTTGTAGCTGAACTATACACTCTCCTTTTTCACGCAACCATACCTCAAAAGAAATATTGAATGGTTAATCTCAAACTTTTATATACTTTTTATATTTGAAGTTAAGTAATAGTAATAATAATAATACATAATAATATTTACAAGTAGTTAATGTGTATTGCGAAAAATATTTTGGCACTATAACCACTTGTTTATGTGGGTGTGATACTTCCTTTTCTAAAAGATTTAAATAGTGTGCGGAACACCCACATGTTAAGAGATTTGGATATGTTGCTTTGACTAAATCCTTTATTTTTTTCATCTTATTTTCATTATCTGTTGCCACAGTAAATACTTCTTTCTTGTATGTTTCCTTAAGATCTTTAATGACATTACAAAGGAGTTTGGTACAATAGTTGACTGTTTTACTATTTGATGCACAATCTGTTATGCATAGCAGTTCTGACTTAAATCCAACATATGCACTGTGAGCTATAATAGTAACACCACTTTATCTATCTTTTTAATTGTAATTTTTTTCTCATTTTGAGTATGAGATTGTTACCTTCTGTATACTTGTGTAAAATTTCAAATTTCTTTTGGCAATATTTTAAATAGGGTTTTACTTGTTCTATCTTGTTTCTAAGCAAAGCATGGCAATAATTATAAAAAGCTTTTGTACTGTTTTCAACTTCAGTTACTTCCTCCCATTCTCCACCCTTCTTTTCACCCACGTCCCCTTGACATTTTTAGTTATAAAAAAATATTATTTTTAAATCTAACATAGATCAATACATATAGGTTTAAATTAGGTTTTTTTTTTTATTATTACAGTTTCAAAATATTTTTACAACTTTTTTTGAAAATAATTTGAATAATCCTTTTTATAAATTATTAAATAACATATAAAATATATTGAATTAAAATTCAACAGCACTAAAAAACTTTAAAAAACAAAAAACATCAAAAGTACTCAAAAAAAACCCTCTGGGCCAGATTTTTGAAAAAAAACCAAGGTTTTTGCCAAACCTGCTTAAAAGCACCAATGCTTTAGAGCACCAATGCTTAAGAACACTAATACTTTAGAGCACCAATGCTTAAGAGCACCAATGCTTTACAGCACCAATATTCTCAGATGATTTATCTAATCCTCTAAATTTTTTTCTTGCAACTTATGATTTTATTTTTTGTAATTGAAAAAAAGATATAATTATAATTAATAATAATGCATTGGAACTATTATAAAGTTTAATTTTATTTTCACTTTTTATATCATTGATTTTTATTTTAATTATATGAACTGTTGTTTTTGTTTTTAATCTTATTAATATTTTTAACCTTTATAGGTTCAATCATCTTTTGACACAATAGTATCAGAAAGAAAACTTTTTACTGATGATATTTCGTCTTCGATTGATTACTTTGGAAGAATAATATCATTACTATCAAACTTGCTAAATTCTACTCACCTGCTCAAGTTCTCACCATATGCTATTAGTGATAGCATTATTAATTTTGCAGGGCTTCTTGTTGACCAATATATGACTCATAAGAAGGTCGAGTTACTCAAATATGCAAAAGAATTTAGAAATTTTATTGAACAAATGATGCTGCTATTAAATTTGGCAGTCAGGAAAGCAAAGTAAATATTAATTTAGATGTTTTAAATATTTTATTATTATTTATAAAGTTTTTATATTTACACATTAGGTAAATAGTTTTTAAATTTTAGTTGCACTAAATATATAATAAAGTTTTTTTTGGTGACGGGAAAGTCAAAGTCAATTTTTGATGTGCATGGTATTTTTTCGCTTCTGCTTTTAAAATGTTCCTGGAAACTTTAGACTATTTTTTTTGTTGTTGCTAAAACTGAACTGCCAATATTAAAGTGCCAATATTAAAGTGAAAGTCTCTCACTTTCTGATCATCCAAACCTATCATTGAGAAAATTTGGTATCTTTATTTTATTATTCACATTGGTTCTATGCTTAAAAAAATATAAAAACAAAAAAGACTCATGCCTAAAAACCTGCATGCTTATTTTAGCCAACTCCAGTCTGTTATTCCTCACATTGGGTTTTTTAGAAACAGGCCTGAGAGTAAACCAAAGTTTGTCTTTCAACATCTTTTAAAACTTTTCCTTCAATGGTCTTTTAATCAAAAGAAGTTACATTATTTTTGTCATAATCGTAATCAGGGCTTTTAAAGATGTTTGAACTTTGCGAATTAATTTATGTGTTAAGTAATGAATTAGTTATTTATTATTGGGATTACCAACTTATATCATGGATTATCAGGATAATCAGGATTATCTAGTTTTCTTTTTGGTCACTGCTTCTAAGCTTAATGATATGATTGGCTAGTAGTAAGTGATATGATTGGCTAGTAGTAAAAGGCAATTAGAAAGCTAATATTTGTCTTCCAGTCCTAATAAATAAATCTTTGTTAGAACCAGTGTTGCTCCAAATTGTATCAAACAAAGTCCATATAAGCATGCAGAAGCTTCCAGAAGTTTCCAGAAGAAGCATCTTGTCCATATAATTTTGAAATGATTCTTTAAGTATTCTTTTTTCTCTGATTCATTTTGAACTAAGTCTTATTTTCAAAATAAATTATACCTAAACTATAGATAGCAGTGTCTTTATATTGAATTTAGCCAGTTATGAAGTCTATTCTGCAATTTTTTCAATCTTCTTTTATGCAATTGAATTGCAAGCTTTGTATTTGGTAACATCAGCTCTATATTAAAGCTCTTTGCATTCTTGAAGATGAAGGGTGTATATCAAATGTAGGATAAACCTACATTTAACTATAACCTGTATTACTCCGTTGTCAACAAGTTAGGGTAAGTTTATTATTATTGAACGAGGCACCTGCGTAAAAAAAAGTCTTCATAATGTCCTTAACTTCATAACGCAGAAAATTTATTTTCATCAACAGTATATTTTTCTGCGGATATATGAGCAATTTTTTTTTTAAATCGTCTCTCCAAAAATCTCTGGATATATCACTGATTACACATAATTATAAAATACTGGTTATAGTATATTTTATAAAATAACAAAATAAGTCTAAACTAAGTACAAAACAATAAAATAAAAGATTTCTGCAAAATTTTTGTAAATTTGTTCTGCCATCATCGTTTTTAACAACTTTTGTGAGCTTTGTGTCATTTGTGTATATTTTGCAAATATCTGATATGAATATTTGATATGAATTGACAGGTTGTTTATGATTATAACAAAAAGCATCGGTACTGTGAATTGAATGATCATTTATTATATAATATCATATATTATGCCAATTGAACATTAAGAAAATTGATTCTTATTTGACTTAACTTGAAATCCTGCTTTTATCCATGGTGTTTTAATCTTAAATTCTTCTTTATTTTTTTATTCTTCTTACACATTTTTTTTTTATTCTTCTTACCCATAATGTTTTAACCAATCCTAAAAATGCAGGCTTCTACTTCACATCTCTTATAACTTTAAATTGTTAGGAGGGCATAATAAAATTTTAAGTCTAAATAAATTTTAAGTTAGATATTTACTTTTAATTTATGGCTCAGTTTCATTTATGGTATGATATTTTGTGCTTATAATTTGGTGTTATAATATACAACTTTCCCTTTTTTTTTTATCTTTCACATCCCCCCCCCCCTCCTTCTTTCCATTTTAAATTCGATCTAATTTGATAATCTTTAATTGCTTACACATTCCTATACAATTTCATTTTATATAAATAAGTTACTAACAATCAAATAATTATTTAAGTTATTTTAAAATAAGATAATGTATTTGACAAATACAAATTAAATAAAACATTTTCTAGCAACTTACAAAATAATGCAATAGTTTGTGTATACTGGAAAACAAAATGAAAAGTTATTCATAATTATTGTAACATTCATAACTATTGTAACATAAACTTGATTTTATGTGGCATTTTGAATGAATTTTTGATTGTTAGCTGATTTTCTTAACCTCTTGCGTGACAGGCATTTTTATTTGCATTTTGTTTATCATTATTTTTAAAAACAGCTTGCTTCAAATTTTTATAGAAATTATCTAATATTATATAAAACATTAAAAGCCTTGTATATATATTGTATATATATATATATATATATATATATATATATATATATATATATATATATATATATATATATATATATATATATATATATATATATATATATATATTGTATATATATATATATTGTATATATATATATATATATTGTATATATATATATATATATATATATATTGTATATATATATATATTGTGTATATATATATATATTGTGTATATATATATATATATATATATATATATATATATATATATATATATATATATATATATATATATATATATATATATATATATATATATATATATATATATATATATATATATATATATAATATTAGTAAAACCAGTCTTTATGTTTTTATTAATAGAGAAATGATAATTCAGTTGGCAACAGCAGACAAAGATACTACATTAGATAATGAAGTTTTGGAGTTCTATATTGATATTATTGGATTAGACTTACCTACAGTAAATTCTAAAGCATCTGATATCAAAAGAATTCAAGGTAAGTTTTAATTTTTTTTTAAATATTTAGTGAACTAAATTTTTTGTTTAAATGCTTTTAGAAAGAAAATGTCTTTTCATAAAGGAATTCATTTTTTTAAATATGAATTTTTTAATTTATTAGTTTTACCAGAAAGGTTCTGTCAATATGTACAAGATTGGCAAGGATTAAATCTTCAAAGAGATGACTTGCAAGAGAGCAAAGATTTTTCTGTTACATCTTTGGTGCGATATTCGTTAATCACTCATCTGAATGTTCAGAAAGGTTTTTTACTTTTTATTTTCATTTTTTTTTTTTTTTATTTATTTGATTTTCACAAATTAATAAATAACTTTCATATTTTGTCAATTGGAATTATATAGGAAATAAAAAAATTAAAAAAAAATTTAAAACATAGTAAAATACATGAAAATGTTTATAGAAGCAAAACATCAACTAATTAAGTATAGTTAAGTTGCATTTATTATGCTTTTCTAATAGAATATATTTTAAGGGATATTTATTATAAATATTTATTAAAATACATTACAATAGCAGAAAGAAAAAGTTTTATGCTGGCAAAATTAAAATTGTGAGGTTATATTATATAGAGATAGCAAAATACAAAAGTTGTTTTCTCAACAGTCCAAATAGTAAGATAAACTAAGACCATGCTTCCTTGTTCTAAAATATGAATAGAATATAAATAGAGAAAGCCAAAAAAATTTATCACATAACTTATGCACAAATGAGTCTTAATAATATAAGCCATCTTTATAATTATGGTTACAAACATCTGTTATGTTAAAATATAATTTTAGTATAGAAGTCCGAAAGTCAAAATAGATTTTATCTATTAGTTTATTAATTTTTAAAAAATATATAAACATATATAACATATATAAATATTTAATATATAAATAATATAGTATATATATATATGTAAATATACAAATAAAATATTTTCAATTTTATTTAAGTTCATTCATTGATTTTTTAGCATTGAATTTTTAGAGTCTAAAAGCGAGTTGGCCAATGGATTTTCTTTAAAAAATCTTATTTACAGTCTTTCAAATGTTTGTAACAAAGTCCTTCTTTGGATGAACTCCTCAATGAATGAAGAATTTCAAACCTTGAAACATCTTGGCATTTCTTTGTATTCTGGTTTTTGGTGTGATTCATTTCTTAAAAATATATCTCACCATTCAGAAAAAATATTAAACCTCTGTCTTGGTGAGACTGACCAAGACCAGTTGGAAAAGTCTGCTTTTATTCGTATTCTAGAGATCATTGACAAATGGTATATGAAGGAGTTATCAAGGTTAAACTTTTTTTTTTTTTTACATTTTATATTTATTACTCATTTTGACTAATACAAATAAATTGTGTAAATTTTTTTAGGGAAAGAATTTTAGATGAAGGAATTTTAATTGGCTGGTTAGAGTTTCTTATGGATTTGATAGAGCATTCTAAAACCCTTGTAATATTTTTACAATACTTTGCTAACAAACCATCAACATTGTTCTTAATATTCAAATCCATTGCAAACCATACTGAATTTAGTAACAACTACTTAACTGCATTTGTACAGTTTTTTTCAAAATTTTTTCTTATCAGTAAGTATTGTTAACATTAAAAATGTATGTTTTATACACATACATATATATAAGTACATATGTAAAAATTTGTGTGTGTATGTATACACACACACACACACGCACACACATATAAGTTATATATATATATATATATATATATATATATATATATATATATACACACATATACAAATTATATATATATATATATATATATATATATATATATATATATATATATATATATATACATATATATATATGTATATATATATATATATATATATATATATATATATATATATATATATATATATATATATCAGTGCATACATCAACTGATATAGGGAGAACATGCAAGTTGCTGCTACTGAGGGTTTGGGTTGTGGCAGACACAAATTGTTTCAATTAATCTTCAATATTTTCTTTTTGCAAAATAAATCTGTGGATTTAGGTCAGCAAAAAAGTCAGTAAAACTTGCACTTTAAATTTTTCAGAAAAAGAAGAAAAAAATACAATAACAATGAAGTAAAAAAAACAAAAACAATAAAGTAAAAAATTGCTCTCCCATGCCAAACTTTCAGTCGATTTAGAAGCACTCCTACTGGCAGTAGGCTATAAGATGTACTGTTTATGCATGTACTGTTTATGCATGTACCCCCGCAGCTACCTGTTTTTGTTTGAATTCATTTGTTTGTCTAATGCTGCATATGATTTTATATATATATATATATATATATATATATATATATATATATATATATATATATATATATATATATATATATATATATATATATATATATAAAATATATATAAACACACAGTGCATGTAAAGAATAAAATTGTCAGCACCATATTTCACGCTCATAAAACTGAAACATATTATTAATAAGCGTGATTATGCGTACTCAAATATTTTTTATAAAATCAACTTATGATTTTTTTACTTTCAAGTTTTTCAGATAAGCATGATTTGTTTCCGGAAGGCCATTTACCGGTGTGTTTCAGGTGCGCAAAGCAATCACTCCTCCTTGCATATTTTGAAACCCTATCATTCATCATCATTTTTTTCTATCAGTTTTGTACAATATAGTACTTATACTTTTACAAAACTTTACAACTCAAAACATCAGTGACTTTCATAATATTTTCTTAAAAATAAAGATTTGAAAAAATATTTATTTTTACGAAAGTTTTCCTAATGGTTTTTATAACTCTAAGACATAAAAAAGACAACCATTGTAACAAACTATAAACCAGATGGTGAAACTTGGCTATGCTGTGATTCTCATAGGATAGGTTTTTCAAAACAGCTTTATTATTTACCTAGTAATATTAATAACTTGGAATGATTTTTTTGACCTTAAGTTCCCATTAATCCAATCATTTAGCTGGAAAAATTATTTTAAAACATTATTTATTTCCTTTCAGAACGTTACACTAATAACTCCCATATATAAATTATATATATTACTAAAACTATTTAGGTTTGAGAATATTGCTTATTGGTTAGTCCAGGTATATTACAACAATTGTAAGCAAGAGCTGATTTGGATTGCCTTTGGTATTCTAGTAATAAAAGATTACAAAGCATTGTAATAAACCATAAGAAAAAGTCTATGATCTGATATCCACAAGTGTGTTTTGATATAGTAATTTGATTACCAAAAGGAATAACTCTTAACTTACTGCACCTTTATGAAGAATTAAGACTAAAAAAAGTTGAAACTAGAAAAATTGCAAATATACAAATTCACATTGTTTATTTCAATTTCAAATGTCAATACATATAAAGCACATGTTTATTGATATATAGCTGTTAACCTGAACAAGAAATTGGTTATTGTATTCTATAATTGGTAATAAGTGTTTACTCTTTAATAGCAACTGATGGCAAACTGATGATAATATTAAATACAGCTTTAATAAGTTTAATGTTTATTATCCTATTAACTCATTTTGCATTATATACTCCTGAAGAAAACAATAATCTGCTCTAAAAAAGAGTCTGAAAAATGAAAAAACAGCTTAAATAAAATAACCATTAAAGGTTTTTTGAATTTTTGTGAATTCCTCTTGTATAATAATATAAAAATAGAGATGTGTCTTGTTTTATTTTAAAATAATTTCAATAAATTTTTATTAAAAACTTCTTCAAATGTAAAATTTTGTTTTGAAATTTTTTTTATTACAATAAATGCCATAATTTACCTTCATTTGGTTAAATTTTTTGACTTTAATACTCTTTGCTAGCATGTAATATCAAAGCTTATATGTAATTGTACAAAAGAACTGTTCAGTAGAAAAACAAATATCACTGCTTTTGTTAAATATTCAAATAGATTATAGTTAAACAATTGTCATCCTATTTCTATATAGTTTAATATAACTTTTTATTACAAAGTGTTTAAAGATGAATTTTTATTAGAGTTATGTAATAAAAAAAATGTATCAGTCTCCTCAAAACTAAGGTTGAAACAAAACATGAATACAAAGTCTCCTCAGAGTTCATATATTGACACGATATATGTAAGCTACTTTTGCAATCAGTACAATTTTTTTTTTTAAACTCTAATGTTTAACTCTATATGATTATATAAATTTATAAATAAAGTTCTTCACCAGTAATCTTTTAAAACTGCTTATAATTTTTGTATGCAAAAGTATTTTACCAGTAGTCTCGTACAAGTGTATATAAATCTTGTATTTGGGTATACTTCAAGGCCGAGGATTATTATTTACAAGAAACACATTTATAGATCTTTTCGAATTTACTTGAACACATTTATTTTTTTTGACCTTTATTGATCATCAAATTAATTAACAACAAAATTAATTAACAATATTAAACTAACAACAGATAATATACAGATAACTATTTGTCAAAGATTTCTTTTATTGATATTGTTTGATCTAATTACTTTTTTATAGACTGCATTTTGGTTGAAATGGATTCAAAAATACCATTAGTTATCCATGGTTTAGAAGTTTAATTTGTTTTTTGTCAAAACTTTTTAGGGAGCATATCTGTCTAAGATTTCTTTAAATGATTTTGAGAGATTTTTTATTGATTTATTAATATCCTCAACTTTTATTATATCCAAGTATCGATAACTTAATTGAAATTTTGAGATTTTTATAAGTGAAAAACCTATTATTTTAATTATAGATTTTAATACTTTTTAAATGCTCTGAAGAGTACTAAAATAAAAGGAATTTCCTGTGTTGATAGTAACACAAGACTTGTTTTTAAAAAACTTGGTTATCATTACTTTGAAATTTTTTTTTTGAAAATCTGCTTTTTTTTTATGTTAACTATATTTTTCTACAAAAGCGCACTTGCCTCTTTTTCAGAATCAGCAAATCAGAATGCTCATACTTCTGCCTATTCTGAGCCTATTTAGGGTTTCAAAATATGCTTCTCACTTCATCGCAAGGCCTGTATACACATACACACACACAAACACAATCACACATATATATATATATATATTATTTTTTATATTTTTTTTAGAAGAAAAGTTAGATGATGGTATTCACAGAATTCTTTTTAAAATATTTGATGAAGAATATGAAGTATTGTATAATTGGATGAAAAGAGTTTCTCTTTCAATTGAAGGATGTATTTTGTTGCAATCTTTTATTAATGTTGCAGTTCAGAACAGGTCTAAACTTTTTGCTTTTTGAGTGTTTTTTTTATATTGGAGTTTTTTTTTGTATTTTTTAAATTGTATTAGCCTTTGGTTTATTAGCTCTATATCCTTAGAGGTTGAAAATAAAATAAAACTTTTTATATTACCTTGAGTTTCATAAGTTAATTTTTATAAGACTAGTTAATGGCGCATATTAGTGCAAGTGTAAGGAGCATCACATAGTGATTCAAATCAGAGTTCAAACTCTGATTTGAATCGCAATTATTTTAATTATTTTAACAACAACTTTAAAACTCTGTAAAAAAAAATTTTAAAAACACACAGATGGGCATGTGACCCCTTGTGTTTTCAAACACACAAAGAAGCATAAATGCATGTGACCCATATTTTACAAGATATATATTACAATAAGAGTTTTACAGTTTAAATTTGAGTTTCTTGATTCAAAAGAAAAGACCCATGCATGAATAATATTAGGATGCAAGTAAATTTGTTTTTAAACTTTGAAATCATTTCTTTTTATTCTGAGTTTTTTGCTCTTATTAAGATATACTTTTTTTAAATGTTATATATATTCACAAAATTTTAATAACATAATAAAATATAAGATTAACATATACATTCGTTTTTGTATTTACCAATGAAAAAAACACATGAAAAAAACAGTTTATTAGCTCTATATCCTTAGAGGTTGAAAATAAAATAAAACTTTTTATATTACCTTGAGTTTCATAAGTTAATTTTTATAAGACTAGTTAATGGCGCATATTAGTGCAAGTGTAAGGAGCATCACATAGTGATTCAAATCAGAGTTCAAACTCTGATTTGAATCGCAATTATTTTAATTATTTTAACAACAACTTTAAAACTCTGTAAAAAAAAATTTTAAAAACACACAGATGGGCATGTGACCCCTTGTGTTTTCAAACACACAAAGAAGCATAAATGCATGTGACCCATATTTTACAAGATATATATTACAATAAGAGTTTTACAGTTTAAATTTGAGTTTCTTGATTCAAAAGAAAAGACCCATGCATGAATAATATTAGGATGCAAGTAAATTTGTTTTTAAACTTTGAAATCATTTCTTTTTATTCTGAGTTTTTTGCTCTTATTAAGATATACTTTTTTTAAATGTTATATATATTCACAAAATTTTAATAACATAATAAAATATAAGATTAACATATACATTCGTTTTTGTATTTACCAATGAAAAAAACACATGAAAAAAACATTTTTCTTTATCAACAAACCCTTACAATATTTTGTTTTTCTGCATAAGAAACATTTTATTTTATTTTTTAGTCAATCAGTAGATAAAGCTTTACCTGTGTTACTGGATATCAGCGAAATTACTGTCAGTTTAGTATTTGAAAATAAAATGTCAGGCACAACTTCTTTTCCTTTGTTATTTGACATTTCAAATGTTGTGGCTAGATCATGTGGTGGTCAGGGGTATGTGCAGCTCCTTAAAAAAGTCATCAATTGGCTAAGTTTGAGGTATTAAATAAGTAGTTATAGAAAATATAAATAGTAATAATCAATTAAAAAATTAATTTTACATGTTTTATATCATTACCAATCAATTATGAAATAATAGATATTATAATAACATACCATGGCAAAAGCTAATTATGTTACTTAGTTATGTTAATAGTTTTAATCGTGTTTTCATAATAGCATAATTAAAAATTGAAATGACAGTCTTTCAACAAAACTTAGAACAAACTCAATATAGGTAAAAAATTTAATTTTTATTATTTTGCTTTACAGTTTAATTACAGATAAAAATAACAAGCAGGCGTCAGAGTGCATATTAAAAATTGTTTTATATATTACGGATATCATTACAAGTTCTTGTATTGATGATGTTTCGGATGATAATTTATATGAGTTTATGCCTGATGTAAGCAAAAGATCTGAAGAGTGCAATGAAGAAGCGTCTGTAAGTTGTTTTTATTTAAAACTTTCCAAAATATTTTTTTTAAATAGTCTAATTCTCTAACAATCAATTTTGTTTTAAAAATTGATTGTTTTAAAAATTGATTTCGTTCCCATTAGTAAGTTTCCTTTTCTATGGCTAAGTGTTTTTATATGCTCTAATAATGAATTATGCTCCATTTTGAGTTGATTTAATAAATTTATGTAGATAATAACATAAAAAAACAATTTTTGTTTAAATTTGTAATAGAAACATTATAACAAAAATAATACTTTTTAATATTGATTAAATTTTAGGTTTACGAGTCTATTGAAGGAAACACTTGTACCTTTTCTGTAACACAGCGTGATTTTATGAACCAGCATTGGTATCACTGTCATACATGCAAGATGAATGATGGGATCGGTTGTTGCACTGTATGTGCTAAAATCTGTCATAAGGATCATGATGTCACTTATGCTAAACATGGTTCTTTTTTTTGTGATTGTGGAGCTAAAGAGGATGGGAGTTGCAAGGTTTTCTTTTATTTACTTAATTCAAGTCATTTTTTTTTTTTTTACCTAAATTTTTATTTTATTTTTGTTTTTCATTGTTTTAGTTTTTTTTTTAATTGTTTTTTTAATTACTTTTATAAATATTTGTAGGCAATGTCTGGATCATCTAAGTTTTTGAACAGAGTAACATCGCATCCAAGTACATGGGGGCCTTCTAAACTTGTTGATAAAAAATTTTCAAAAGCTCAAAATCAGAAAAGTATAAAAAGTGATAACAATCTTCAAAAACTTTTGCAGGTTGTTATTTTTTGATATTTCATCTTAAAAAGTATAATAAAGTACAAATTTATCTTTAAATAATATTTTTAATTTGGCTCCCTATCAGCAATCTCATTGCTTAAAGTTAACAATATAATGACAAAAAAGAACTTAACATCGGTTAAGTTTTTTTTTAAATCTGTTACAACACAGCAGGTACCAGAAGAGGAAAATCAAAAAAAGCCTGCCAATACCTAAAACGGTGTTTTCAAGGCAGCATGTTAAAAAAAAGTAAAAAAGACACACAAATATTTAAGAGCATAAGAAAAAAGTTACTGTTAAAAAAAGTTAGTTACTGTTAACGACAAAAACAACATTGTAGCACAAAATAGTTAAAACACTAATAAAAAATAAAAACTGGTTTTATTATGTTAACAGTAAACAAAATTATTTTTACCTTATTATGTAAAATTCCAGCTTCTCCTTAATTGTTGTCTAATGATTAATAGAGTAAACTTTACATCATATAAATTTACTAAATTAAAACTATGTTTCAACAGTAAGCAAGCTAATCAAGTAATGACAAATGCAACTAAAAAAAGGACATAATTTTATGTTTGAATTTATAAAAAAGATTTAAATATTTCAAATTTAAGACTTATTAATTGTTATTATAAATAGTAAAATTCATACTTTTCCTCTACGATTAATATTACTACTGTTACAACTGAATAAATAAAAGTAAAAAAGTCTGAAAATAGTTTTCTAATTAAAGGTTATATTTTAACTGATTTATTGAAATCCATATCTTTGTATAAATTTATATAGATAACTTGAAATCCATATCTTTGTATAAATTTATATAGATAACTGTATATTAAAATTAAAAGTTAGTAAGAAAAAAATAAATACAAACTGAATATGAAATAAACTGAGAGTTTATTAAAACGATAAACCAATATTGATTAACATTAAATATTTTTATTTAAAAAAAAAAAAACATAACATAAACTACAATGCACAATCTTGTATAAAAAAATTAGCAATGCCAGTATCTTACTTTAATAAAAATGATGAAAGAATTAAAGATCAAATTTAACAATTATATATATTAATAATTTTTTTCTATTTACTTTCAACAAAACTTATTTTTTTTAAGAGAAAGTATTCATATAGATACAGAAAAATATAAAATTTTTAAAAGCTGGAAAATTGTTTGGGTAAAATATCTGGAAATAATCAAGAATTATATTTTCCCTTATTTTCCTTTTAATTTTGCTTTTTGCAAAAAATTGTTTCAGTAATTCTTTTTTAATTGTTCTTAATTTTCTATGAGTGATGAGTGAAAAAGCTTAAAAAACATATTACAAATGTATATACCTAAACTTATATGTATGGAAAATGTTTTGGATATCCAAAACATAATAAAAATATAAATAAAAATAATATAAAATAAAACAAAATTGTTAACACCAATCAGTGCGACTGTCTAAAGAATTTTATTATTATTACCCCTACTAATAAAAAAATAAAAAAATTTGGAAAATAAAAATAGGGAATTCAAGTGACTAAAAAGCGTTTCAGCTCTTTTCAATTACTCTAAGTAATAAAATAAAACTTAATAAAACTGACTAACAGAAAAAAACAAAAATTTATTGAAACTAATATATTCAAACAAATAATATTAAACAAAAACAACATCAATTCTCCTATAAAGATAAGAAAAATTTATCAGCTCAAATTTGCTTGCAGACCTTGCTTGTAAAGTAGTGTGAATGAGAAAAGTGTTTAGAAAAGCCTAGAAACTACATAAAAACAATGTATGCAACGTTGAACATTGAATGTCGGCTCAGATAATTATTAGTAAATGTTTTTAAAAAGTTCACATAAATTCACAATATTTTGTACTTCTATACCGCATAAATACTGACTAAATAAAATCTGAAATCTAAAAGATAAATCTGAAATAAAAAATGTAAGAAATAAGTAAATATAAATAAAAACATTACAAATAAAAAATGGAAATCAATGTACCTGATAGAGTTAAGTTGTTGTGATGTACCAAAGTAGTAGTTGTTAAATATTTAATGTTAGCTTTTAAAAAATAGTTCATGCTGGTACATCAGGGTTTCAAAATATTTATAGCAAAACCATGTAGTGAATAGTGCTAAAGACAAAAAATTAAATTGAGATAAAAACAAATTGTATATATGACAAATAATTTAATTTGTCTAATTTGTCTTGGTGAGTATCTTTTAGTGAATGATTAAAAGCAGTGAGTACCAATAATGAAACTACCTATATATCATTTTTAACAATAGACACTAACTTGAAGGTAAGCCAAATGTCTATCATCACAAAACATTACACACAAAAAAAAATATATCACCACAAAAACATACAACAATAGCACATACCATAAGATAATATAACATGTATATAACATAACTTAAGTGAAATAACATTCATATATAATGGAACATAAGTAACAACATTAGGCAAAATGTTATTAAAAGACATTATTATGTGTTTCCAGAATAAAGGCTGGAAAACACCTATTACTAAAGCAGTAACACAGTTTGACACTAAACAATGCCAAGTCACATCTCTGCTAAAACATAGTGGTCCATGATTCATGGGTTGAACTACATTAGCTGTAGATGAAGCAAAAGAAATACTGTCATTATAATTTTGAATATATTTTTAAAAACTCAGATTGGCATTTCCATCTGCATAATTTCCTTTAAATAAATCTTGCAGAAATGCTCTCCATTATGGCAACTTAAAAAATGTGTTTCATCAGGAAATTTCTTAGCATAATTTCTTAATATAATTCATTTCTCCTATATAATTATAATCTGGAATAGTATTACTTCTTGCTATACAATCCATTCTTTCGTGTCTAGTAGCATATCTAACATTTTGATGACTATTTCATCACGCCTAAGCCAGACTTCTCCATTTAGCCAGCATTATCTTAAAAGAATCTTGAAGATTATGAAATCTTAAAAGAATCTTGAAGATTGTGATTTTTTCTATACAATTTTAAAGAAAAATAAAAAAAAAAGTTAACCCCTTTTTGTAAACTTCAATATTATAACTTTAAAAAATTATTAGTAACTTCTATACCACATAAATACATCATATGATAAATCTGAAATAGAAAATGTAAGGAATAAGTAAATATAAAGAAAAACATTACAAATAAAAAATAGAAATCAATATACCTGATAGAAAAAAGTTGTTGTGGTTTACCAGAGTAGTAGTTGTTAAATATTATTCTTTCATGTTAGCTTTTAGAAAATAATTTATGCTGGTACATCATGGTTCCAAAATATTTATAGCAAAATCATGTAATTAACAGCACTAAAGATAAAAAATCAAATTGAGATAAAACAAATCCTATATATGACAAAATAATTTGCCTTGGTTTTTAGTTTATAAAATAATTTGTCTTGGCTTTAAGTTTTTAGTTTTATAAAACAAATTGTATATATGGTAAAATAATTTGTCTTAGCTTTTAGTTAATGGTTAAGAGCAGTGAGATCTAATAATTTATCATTTTTAACAATAGACACCAATGCAAAGGTAAGCCAAATGTCTAACAACTCAAAAGATTACAAAAAAATAACATAACAACAACACACAACAATAGCACACACCGTAAGATAAAATAATATGCATATAACATAACTGCAAGCAATAAACATACATAACTTGAATTGTGCAAATAAAAAATTTAAAAAATTTAAAAAGATTTAAAGTAAACAAATTATAAATATATATATACAAACAATACTTTTTACCTTTATTAATTTTTTTTTTCATAACTGTAATCCTCATAACAAAATTTAACCTTTAGATACAATAACATGTCTGTGTTAGCACAAAATTTTAATTTATTTTTCTAAATTTTCTAAAATAGAACAAAAATAGTTAACAGTATCACAGAAATTTCAAAGCAGTAATAACCAATTTTATGGAAATAGCATTAGTATAACTTTTTTGTTGCATAAAAAATAATTAGGCCTTATCTTTACCCCTATTTTTATCTTTACCCCTATTTTTATCTTTACCCCTATTTTTATCTTTACCCCTATTTTCTTTAAAAAAAAAAAATATAAGCTTAGTAAACTCAAAAAAAATAAAGCTATAAGAAAAGCTAAAACAAACAAAATGTAGACGATTTAAAAAATTAAAAGGTGTGATCCTTTCTAATTTATATCTAATAAAAATGTTATATATAAATTGCTAAAATATTTTCTATATTTACTTTAATTATAATATGATCTTAATGATGATTATTTATCTGATTTTTTATGTAATATTTCTAAACTAATGAATAATAATTAAATTCCGAAAAAGGTCAAAAATTTTAGATCTTTTTTCTCCTATAAACGCGTGCATTTTGAGAACGCGCTCTTTCAAATTCAGAAAAGCCTAGTAACTAATTAAGACTGCTTTAAAAACAAAAGGGAAACAATGTTGAACGTTAAATGTTGACTCTAGCAATTATATTAAGATGCATATATTATAATATATGCATATATTATATTATATGCGTATATTATAATATATGCATATATTATAATATATGGATATATTATAATATATGCATATATTATATGCATACTAAACAGTTTTATAGTAATATAATTATGGTATTTTATTTTTATAAAACAGTAAGACATTTCTATATTGTTTTTTTTATCTGTATTTATATACAAGTGATATTTTTATAAAGGATTCAAAACTTGATATCCTCAGTGTTGTAAACAACAGTTCGTTGCTCAATTCAGTCATACAGCTTTTATTGGAAAATTGTAAAGTATTCACAAAAGAGGTTGAGGAGGCAGTTTGTGAAATGAGGTCGCAGAAACATAAGCTAAAAGAAAAATTGGAAATTCTTTATACCAGTGAAAAAGAGTTTTCCATTGACAATATTATGGTATTATTTATCTAATTTATTAACTTTATTAATAGTTTTACTTTATTTTTAAATTTAACATTATTAATAGCCATAGTGATAATGTCATTACTATGTGATGATGAGTTGTAAATGTGAGTATTTTTTAAAAAGTTGTATACACTTCTAAAGAAATTTGTAAATTTGTTTGTAAAAGGTTTTGTAATATTTATATTACGTACATTATATATATATATATATATATATATATATATATATATATATATGTGTGTGTGTGTGTATGTGTTTATAAATATATATTTTTCCTCAATGTCTTCACTTCCAGCAAGGCTGCAAGCAACCACTATTAGAGTTGCAAGTTACTAGAAGAGAAAAGATTAAGTTTATAGAGTAAGATAACAATGGACAGACAACTTAAAAGAGTGCAAATTAAATGAAGCAGAAAAACAAGATAAAGGAAGCGAATTCCAAAGAACTGATATTTCAGGAAAAAAACTAGACAAATAAGAATTTTTGGAGTACTTAGGAACAGGAACAGTAAAAGGATGAGATTTAACTGAATAACAAAAATGAATTTTAGTAGATGGCACAAGAGACGCAAGCTCTTTAGAGCAATACCCATTATAGTATTTATAGAAAAGAGAAAGAGAAGCAACATTACAAGAATGTGATAATGGTTAGATGCAAGAGCAGGTCCAACTATGTTTACAATGTATTTTTGCACTTAGTCTTAAAGAGAAAGGGCATCTTTTGAGATTTATAGAGATAAAGAATAGAATTCAGAGTAAGAAAGTGGCAAGCACCATAAAGAGATGCAACCTTAGCAGATGCTAATTTTGCAATTGATTTGATACATGGTTTCCAAGAAAGATCAGAGGTAAGAGTTGATCCTAGAAGTTGAAAGGTAGGTGACACATCGAGTACATTACCGTTCATAAATATAGGAAGATCTAGATTATTACAACAATGATTAGCTAAAAAAAAATTGAGTTTTAATTGAATTAAAGTTCACCAGCCACTAAGAGTCCCATGCTGTAGCAGAAGTGAGATCCTTTTCAAGCTCAAATGCCCCCTCTAAGCAATCAGAGATTTTTGGCTTCTTATCAAGATAAGAATAAATGGTGGTATCATCAGTGAACAATGCCACCTTACATGTGAGAAAATCTGGAAGATGTAATTTAAATTAATGTAATTAACATTAATGTCAATTAAAAAGAGTATACGGCCAAGGATAATCCCTTGAGGAACCCCAGAAATTACATAATATGAAGAAAAGTACTGTCCATTGAGGACAATTTTAATACTAGGACTGGTAGTTTTAATACTACAACTGGTAATTTTTATACTACGGCTGTATGTATGTATGTATGTATATATATATATATATATATATATATATATATATATATATATATATATATATATATATATATATATATATATATATATATATATATATATGCACACACATAGTAAAAGTAAGGTCTTTAACTATTTTTGATTGGCATAAAGTTTTAAGTACAAAGGTTTTATCATGACAACAAAACAAACGAGTTCAGCCAAAATTCCATTCTTTTTACTTCTAAGCATTTGTAAAAATTTAGTAATGCTGAATGAAGGTTAGCATAATAGAAATTACACATTCTTTTTTCAACTTTATCTAATTTTCTTATATTTGTAAATAATGAGTATATTTTATGTGACTGTCAAATTTTGTAATAATAGTGTTTCTACAATAATTATTATTTAAAACCCTTTAAAAGATATCTTCAAATTTACCTTTAGAGGTATTACTAAAATAATACTTGCCCTATATTTACCTAGTTCTGAGCAAAATTACACAAATAAATTAACTCGGCTTTTTTTTCAAAATAATTTTTAAATAAATGAACTTGAACTTTAACTGAATCAAACCACATCAGGCAACAATTATATAGTTAATAAAAATGTTGTCATAATTTTAAAATTAAATCTTTAGGAAAATGTTGTCATAATTTAGTTTTAATAAGTTTTAGAAAAGTAAAACAAAAAAGTTGTAGTACCCAGACATATTTATTTAAAACAACAAAAAAGTAAATACTAAAATTAATTAAAGTCATTGATTGATTCCTTTCACACGAGGTCAGTTGTTTCGTGATAATTGATGATACAAAGAAAACATGGCCAAGCACTTTACATATGTAACTTATTTGTTGCTTAAAGTTTTATCTCAAAGGCCTCTGCAAAAATAACAAAGAGGATTGGTAATGTAAAGATTACAGCTCACAGTAGGAACACACTCAATGCTTTGACTAGTAGACATTGTTGTTGTTTCTTAGAACTTCTTTGGTTTCTCTTATATTTCTTAGAATTTCTTTGGTTAATTTTAAGAAGTTTTTTTTTCTTTTCTTTTTTTAAACTATTGTTCTTTGAGAATTGCTGCTTCAAGTTATTTTTTTCTTGGATAACTTTTTTGGCTGCTTTTTCACCTAGTTTTCTGCTTTTTTTATTTAGTTTGCAGCTTGCGTAGCTTCCTAGTGAGCGATTGCAGACAATTCTGTAATATTATAACATGTTGTACTTTTAATTGTTCTAATTTTTATTTATAATGACTAGAACACATTTGAAAACTGTTTATTAATTCTGTTAAGTTTATCAAATTTGTTGAGCTACCAACATTTTAAGCTGTGAATTTGGTTGAAATTTGAATAGATTAATTTTTTTAGAATGCAGTTTCTGGCTCACAAGAGGGAGCTTTTGAAAACATTAAGCTGACATATGGTGGAGAACAAGGAGCAACTCTTCGTCAGCTTATTAATGCTCACATGATTCATCATAAAGCAATGTGTCTTATTGTTTCTCCATTTGGAAAAAGACAGTTTCTTGCTGTTGCTCATGAGAAGGGAAAGGTAATTTTTTTCATGATTTCTTGCTGTTCCTTATAAGAAGGGAAAGGTGAAACTTTTTTTATGTTATTTAAGTAGTTTAAAATTTATATAATTACAAATATATCACTTTAAGAATAGCTTTTTTTTCTTGATAATCTTTTTTTAAATTTTTCAGCTGTTAGATTTTATTCTGTTAGTCATCTAGATAAGAAAAAAAAAATTTAATTTTCAGATCTTCAACAATAATAGTCAGGTCTATAGCTAACATATTGTATTTATAATTATCTGTGAGTCCTTACAATTTTTACATAATAGTTTGTAAATCATTTGTGATAATAATTTACAAATGCTTTTTAAACAGAAGTTTCAAGTTCGATTCCCACCAGCTAGTACCCACTCAACTTGTTTCTTTGCCTTGATTGTCTCATGTGTTAGGCTTGTATGTCAAAGTAATTAAACTGCTTGTTTAATTGCTTTGTTGTTGCTTACTAATTGTTTTGGAAAACTAACTGGCTAATTTGAGTTCTTTTTAAATTTTTATTTTTAATTTAAAACTTGTTTAAATTTCTGGACTAATTTTACAAACTAGTCACTTTATTATGATGTCACCAAAAATATTACAGAAACATCAAGGAAATGTCATAGTTGACATTGAAGGTATTACCATTATCTTTCATTTCTCATCATCTTATGTTTATATCTATGAAATATACTTTAACTTAACACTACATAAATTGCATAATTTACATAAATAGTTGTATGCATGAAAAATATACAAAAATTATAATCATAAATTACATAATTTACATAAATAATTTTATGCATGAACAATATACATGAATTATAAGCATATATTACATAATTTCCATAAATAGTTGTATGCATGACAATATACATGAGTTATAAGCATAAGTTACATAATTTACATAAATAGTTGTATGTATGAACAATATAAATAATCATCTAATAATCATAAAAACTGATTTTTTTATAAAAAAATGTTTAGGTGACAATTCTGCAATTATCTGGATTATTGAGACTACCTGAGTCAAATCAAAAGAAAATGACTTTGAATCGTTTATCATCAACAGTTGTACCGTTTACTATTCTTCATATGGTTAGCAATCCACTTAATGATGAATTTCTTGCTGTGACAGGATTAAAAGATTGTCTTGTGCTTATTCTTGGAAACTCTGCCTCAACACCAACGCGATTAACATTAAATATAAAACTTGATACTGGTAATTTTATAATCAAAGCGTTATGGGTACCAGGCTCACAAACTCAACTGGCTTTATTAACTGCTGACTTTATCAAGGTTTCCTTAATATTTGTACATACTTGTTAGTTTTTCTTTAATTATTAATTATTAAGTTGACATAGTGAGGTCTAAATGTAAAAACTCACATAGTTTTTGTATTTATATGTGTATGTATATATATATATATATATATATATATATATATATATATATATATATATATATATATATATATATATATATATATATAAATATATATATATATATATATATATATATATATATGTATATATATATATATGTATATATATATATATATATATATATATATATATATATATATATATATATATATATATATATATATATATATATATATATATATATATATATATATATATAGTAGCCATAATTTAACAAAATTTTTAAAAATCATTTTCTGTTTAGATATTTGATTTATCTGTGAGTGAAACTGATCCAGTTTACTATTTTGTTGTCCCTAGTGGAAAAATTAGAGATGCCACTTTTGTTCCAGATGACAAGCAGAATAATATTGTTATAATGTCTTCTCAAGGATATATATATGTAGAGGCTTTAAATGATGCAAGCAAACAATGCTTATTTTACACTATGAATGTTGTTAATGTTCAACATCCTAACAAAGAAGAATCTGATCAGTCTTTAGTTAATGGTGGTGGTGTCTCTGTTTATTATTCCCAGACCTTGAAACTGCTTTTTTTCAGCTACAATAAAGGTAATAATAAAAAAAAAAGAAGATAATAAAATAGTAAAAGAAGATAAATAATAAAAGAAGTGCTAAAATAAATAAATAATAATAATAAAAATAATAATAATAAAAATAGTAATAATAAAAATTATAACAATAATAACATTAGTAATAATAATAATAGTAAGTAATAATAAAGTGATAATGTAAGTAAAAATAATATTTATAATGTAGATGCTGATGTCTCTGTAAATAATGAAGTTGCTACAAATACTCTCCTCCTTAGATGTATGTGTAAAAGCATATAGTTATGTGGATTTAGCTGCTTAAGAAATATCGCTGCACTAATCATCTTCAGAGGCGTTAGTACACACACAGGCTGAGGGTTTTGGCTTATACAATCTACAAATGAAGCAAGACTGCAAAAAAAAAAAATTCATTTTTGTCTTAAAAACTGTCTAGACTAAAGTGAGGGTTTTGAAAACTCAAGAATGCAAAATATATTAGGACAGTTTCAAACTAAATCTGTAAGGTTAATCTTATGGGTGTAGGTTGGCATTGACATTTTAAATATATTAAGGGTGTCCTGGAAAAGTTTTCTTGCTGGATATCTGAACTCGATCACCATTTAGTATTTAGATCAACAATAAAATTATCTAGTTGGTTATACCAGATATTTCAAGTTTGTTAAAATGAAATAAAATGTTGCTTAAATAATTCTACAGTCTTGAAATTTGCAGTTTTGGTACCTGATAAAATCATTTAGTAATTGACAAAATTAAAAAACCTTAGATAAATATTTAAAAATATTCATTGTTTTAAATAATCTAATGTTAATGGATTTAATACAATATTATCATAAATTAAAAATTGTATTCTGTGCGCAACAAATAGAGCTTATATCACTTATTTATAAATTTATTTGCATTTTGTTGACTCAAGTTGAGTTATCAGTCTTAATTGCTTTTCAAATAAACATAAATATTTAGAAAAATCTCTTTAAAAGTACATAAGATTCCAGATTGCTAATAACTTAAAGACTAATTATTTTAGCAGTGGATTTTTTGCTTTGTGTTTTCTATAATTTAAAACATCATCATTTATACACACACACACACACACACACACACTCATATAATCACATATAGTATATTATACATATATATAGACACGCTAATACTTTTTAAAAATGATAATAATAAAATAATTCTTTTTATTTTAGGATTGTCTTTTTTTGGTTGCTTGGATCAGAGTTTACTATCCTTTACTAAGCTTTTTCTTATTGACAACCCAATAACATTGTCATCCCCATTAGTCCAGTGGAGTGAAGTTCCTGGTCAAGTTGGTCTACTTCATTGTACCCTGCAAAATTCTGGGAATATTGTTATGTTAGCTGTCAAGCCAGAAAAAGTTATTGTAAGTAATATTATATATGTATTAAAGACTTTCATTTAGTATTAAAAATTAAAAAATCTGTTTAAAAAATTATATTTGATAATTTAATTTTTGTATGTTTTTTGTTTTTAAAAAAAGATTCAAGAAATTAAAAGTGTAACAAAGTCAGTTAAGGTTTTAAATGCAGTATGTCATCATCATTCAACAATTGAAGGGCATGCACAGTCTGTTACTGAGTGTACTACGCTAATAGTTTTGCTTGATGATGGAAGTCTTCGTATTTACAATGCCAACCAAGATGTAATTCAGTTTTCAAAACCTCCTGATAATTTGTTTATGAAGTATGTTTTTTTCCTTCATTTTTATGGGGGATCAAAAGTCATAAAATTTGTCAATTTATTTTGTATTTGTTTTTGTTTCAGTACACATTTTACAGAACGTCTTGTCAACAAGGAAAAAAAGCAGGACAATAAGAAATCGCCTGAAAAATTTCCTGTAGATTTTTTTGAATCATGTCATTTAACCAATGATGTAGAGTTTGGTGGTGAACATATTTTACATATTTATAACAAAAATCAAGTAAAAAATCGACTGAACACTACTGGAATGTATATAGCAAACACAAAGGTTGATATTGTTTCATAGATATATATAGAGAGAAAGAGATCATTATGCTAATTAATTATGTAATAACATTAATTTACTTCTGGAATCACAGCTTTTTTTTTCTTATTTTAAGAAAAAAAAAGTTAAGTCTTGTTAAGTTTGTACAAGTTTTATTTATGAACACATACACTACTGTTCATAATTATTCAAATGACATTAACTATTTTAAAAAATGCTATTTCTTATTTAACTATTTTTTATGTTTATTTTTGCACTATTAGATAATTAAAAAGTATTTTGATTAAAATGCTTAATAAAAATCATAAGAATATCAAAAATGTTAAAGTGGGCAAAACTACATAAAAAATGGACCATCAATGACTGTAAACGGGGACTGTCTGGAAAAAAATCGTTGAATGTATGATAACATAAGATGTATTATTAACTGTAAAACACGGTGGATGTAGTGTTAAGGTGTGGGGCTGTTTTGGTTAGAATGCCACAGGTGACTTTGTAAAAGTAGATGGAGTAATGACAAAAGTAGTTTACTTGTACACTTAAAAAATCATGCTTCACCTTCAGAAAGATAGGTTAATAGGAAGCCATTTAATTTTTCAGAAGAAAATTACTTAAACCTTAAGTCCAAAACATTTTTCAAAAAATATTGTCTAAGTAATTTGACTGAGTTGGAGAACAATCAAATATATAACAAGTAATAAAAATGATAATTTTTTTTACATGTTTATTTGCTTTTAATTATGTTGGACTTCATTAATATTAGAATTCTTAGCTTATAGTTTGGGCACCCATATTGTTCAAACAATGTGGGATTACATCTGGGTGCGGCGCTGAAGGAATTGCTTTGATAGAATAATTAAATCGTTTCTTTAAAAAGTTAATTTTTTCTTTTTTTTCAGATATTTATAATAAAAAATACATTCTTATATAAATATAAAAATATATATATGATATTCATTAACACTTTATATAAAAAATCATTAGCAGTAATTTTTTACTTTATTTAAATGCGTTTTAATAATATAAAAACATAAGTAAAGATATTTAATTCAAGCAATCTTTTTTTTTTCTCAACAAAACCTTTCTTCTTTTTGAGTGTATTAACTTTAAAGATTCTTATTTAAAGTTTATTAAAGAGATAATAGG
Source organism: Hydra vulgaris (assembly GCF_038396675.1). NCBI lineage: Eukaryota > Metazoa > Cnidaria > Hydrozoa > Anthoathecata > Hydridae > Hydra > Hydra vulgaris. Next base: position 26,658,661 of record NC_088921.1, on the reverse strand, counting down.
TGTTTAAAGTTGGTGCTTATAAAATTTAATTTAATTTTTTTTTTAATTAAATTTTTTATAAAAAAATCTTATATAATTAAATAATATAAATGAAAATTTATACAACTTTCATTGATACTTTAATTAAAATCATATATATTAAAAATCATATTAAAATCACTAAATTTAACAGTGATTTGCTATTATAAAGATGTTAGTAAAGATAAATGTGTTGAAGTTATTTATTTCTAACGTAATTAAAAACCATTTTTTTCAGCACATTTTTAAAATGTTAAAAGCCGTGATCAAATTGTCAAAACTAAATATTATTTGCGTGGTCATAAAAAGGCTTGTTTTTGCACCCCTTCCTGGCCAAGCCTGATACATACATACATACATACATACATACATACATACATACATACATACATACATACATACATACATACATACATACATACATACATACATACATACATACATACATACATGCATACATACATACATACATACTTACATACATACATACGTACATACATACATACATACATACATACTTACATACATACATACGTACATACATACATACACATATACATACATACACACATATATATGCATACATACATACATACATATATACATACATATATACTTACATACATACATACATACATACATACATACATACATACATACATACATACATACATATATACTTACATACATACATACATACATACATACATACATACATACATACATACATACATACATACATACATACATACATACATACATACATACATACATACACACATATATGCATACATACACACACACAAACACACACACACACGCACGTAAACACGCACACGCACACACATATAGAGAGAGAGAGATTAGATTATAAAAATTTTGTGTACATATTTAAAAAAAGTTATAAAAAAGTATTTTATATTTATAGAACAAGTTTACAGTTGTGTTATTTTTTTCAGCCATTTGGATTTAAAATTGAAATTCTTAATACAAACCCATCAAATGTAATTGTTGGTATTCGCTTGCAAGTAGGAGTTCAATCAATGGAACGTTCCCCTCAGTATATAGACGTCTTTGGTCGTATAATATATCTCAGATCAGTAAAAAATCGCTGGTTTGATATACCATTTACAAGAGAGGAATCAAATATTTGCTTAGAGAAAAACATGTTTACTGTAACATGTAATATTTTTTGATTGCATAAGAATTTTAGAGAAAAATGATGTGGAACATATTCTCATATACGCTTTAATTTTAATTTCTAGTATTTTTTTAATTTAAAATTTTTGTTAAACTTTCAAAATTGTAATAAGTTATAAAGTTGTATAATTATATAATTGTTTTATTCAGTTGGCCCATCTACTGATCCTTATGGTGTTAGCATTGTTGATTCTGTTAAGGTTTATACTAAGACAAAAGAAGAGTTCAGCGCTGTTGAGGAAAGTACTGACACAGCTGTTGCAGAATCTTCTCCAAGTTTACAGGAGCCACAAATATCAAAATATCAGAGCTCTCAATCTGAAATGTAAGCTTGTTTTTAAAGTAGAAGAAAGGAGTGTGTTTGTGTGTGTGGAGGGGGGGGGGGAGGGGTGAAGGATAGAAGGTGCATTTAGCACTAAGATAAATGCTTTTTAACTTATGGATTTAAACTTCATTAGATTTTTGCATTTCTTACCTAATAAAAATTGAGATTTTTAAATTAACTTGTGTAAAGTAAGGTAAACAATTAAAAACGTAAAACATCCTAATATGTATTAAAGTGACCTTTTATAATAACTTATATAGGACTTTAATACAGTGACCTAATGTGTAATAGAACTAAAATTACACAATAGAATTTACAAAGTTACACAATAGAATTTGCAATATTTCCAAACCAATCGGGTCTATAGATTAGAATCTTATAAACTTATTTTATAAATGTATTTTAATCTTAATCTTTTGATGATGCAAGTTATATTTGATATTTTATTAGATTACATAATTTTCTTCAATGTGTAGAATCATATCATCAGGGTAATCGCAATCTTTTAGCCTTACCTTCTATTAAGTTCTCTTACGTTCAATTTTTTCGATGTAAAAATAATATCCTTTATTAGGTAATTAGATGTAAAAACAATTATTCTTTTCACTAAATATTTTACTACCTGGTATCTGGTCATATATAAGCTATATCCAGCCATATACCCTATTGCTTTAAATTATTTACAAAGTTTCAGTGCATTTATAGAGTAAAAATAAGAACTTGCTTGTGTCTAAATTATAAACAAGATTCAGAACTTGTTTTAAATAGTGAAAACTAGTATAACTGCACCCATTTTGATGGGCATTATAGTAGTTATGTATTGACCACAAACTAAGTTGCATTTTTTTTTTTAATGCTAACTCTCTTGTACACCCCAAGTAGTCACCAGGTCTCTCTTCAATACTCTCTAAACTCTTTAATAAGTGTTTAACTGAGTCTTCCTGCCTGCTAGAAAATATATAATATATATACAGGGTGTTAGCCAGGAATATATTTGTTACTGCGCTTTTGTGATATTAGGAATATTTATTGTTGTTTTTCTACAAATTATTAAGAATTTTTATTGAAATTGTCCTATTACTCCCGAATTTCGCTGTATACACAGTGTCATTGGGCTGGCTAATGCCCTGATATATATATTACATTTTGGATAGCTTCAATATTTTCAATTTAGGTTCTTTTGAAGATCTAGGGCAATCAAGATAGCAATAATTTGTTGACAAAGATTCTGCAATTTTTTTTGAAACATTAGTAAAACCATAAATGACTGATATCATCCAGTTTTATATGGTTACACGACAAACACGTATGTTTGTCATATAACCATATAAAACTGTATGATATCAGTCATATGTGCTTCTTACATAACTTCATGGATTCAGGCTGGCTTAAAATTTTTGATTCCCTCTTGATGATTCCAAGTCATTCTCACTCTTCTCACACTTCACTTGTGCTGCTGTTATCACTTCACTTGTGCTGCTGCATTTTCTAATCATGATCATTACTTTCATATCTATCAACAAAACAATTCTCCAGAAAACAGACGTCTGTTTACTACTGCTAGAAACCATCGTAAAAAGGTTTTCTCTAACACCAAAGCCCACTGTTCTTAGGTCAAAAATTAGGCTCTTGTGACTTCAGGAGAGTTTTTAGTAATATCTATAACAAAGGAAAATCTGTTGTTTTACATATCTTGTATGGTTCAGGTTTTGTCACCTCACCTAAAGACAAAGGTGAAATGTTTGCTAAGAACTTCTTGTCAATATTATCTCTTGATTCTACTAGTTGCGTTCTACCTGATTTATCCGACAAACAGGTTGGACCATTGCTTGACATTCGTGTTACTCCAGCTTCTTTATCTAAAGTGATTTCCTACTTAGGCTCTTCTGCAGCTTATTTCTGGACAGCTTACCTGATATATTCTTGCAGAAGTGTTCTCAGAGCTGTCTTCTATACTTTCAAAACAATTTAACAAGTGAAAGCGGGATTTGTTATCCCTATTTTTAAAAATTCTAGAGAGCGATCTGACTCGCCTAACTACCCTCCGATTATTCTTTTTAATATCATAAGCAATGTTTTAGAATCTTTAATTAACAAACACTTGATCTCTCATCTTGAATCTAATAACTTACTTTCTGATCATCAATATGGATTTTGATCTCCTTCTACTGCTGATTTGTTAACAGTAATTACTGATTGGTTTTATTGTGCATTAGATAGATTTGGAGAGGCTATCACTCTCGACACTTCTAAAGCTTTTAATGTTTGGCATGCTGGTCTTCTCCATAAGCTCTCTTCTTATGATGTATCAGGTAACATCTTTAAGATTATTAAATCCTTCCTTACCAATTATAGTACAAAAGTTGTCCTCAATGGACAGAACTCTTCGTATCCTGTAACTTCAAAAGTTCCTCAAGGCTCTATCCTTGGCTCTAAACTCTTTTATTTACATTAGCCGTCTCCCAGAAATTCTCACATCTAAAGTGGCATTGTTCGCTGATGATGCTACCATTTATTCTTGTCTTGATAAGAAGCCAACACTCTCTGATTGCTTAGAGGGGCATTTGAGCTTTAAAAGGATCTCACTTCTGTTACAGTATGGGGCTCTTAGAGTCTGGTTTTAGTTTAACTCAGATAAATTTTCAGCTAATCGTTATCACAATAATCTATATTTATGAACAGTAATGTACTCGATGAGTCATCTACCCTTCTTCTTCTAAGAATAACTCCTACTTCTAATTTTTCTTGGAAACCATATATTAAATTGATTGCAAAATTAGCATCTGCTAAGGTTGCATCACCACTTGTGTGTGTTGTGCTCACCACTTTATTACTCAGGATTCTACTTTTCATCTCTATAAATCTCAAATCCGTCCTTATAAAAAAATTATTGAAAATAAATATCTATACCTAATAATTTTAATGCTTTAATTAATAAACTTATTTCCACCAATCAAAGAACAAATCATCAAACCCAAAACTGTTTTTTTTTTAAATTTATTCAGAGAGTAAACAGGTTTACTAAAAACAAATCTCCTTGATATCTAGTCGTGGTTTAACATAAATTTCATTAGTTAGTAGAATGACCTTTCTTTGGTAAAATAAAACATTTGTCAAATACAACTCATGAAAATCTTCTGCAACATTTTTAACTTTTAATGTCAAATTTTTCTTCAGTGATGTTCTTGGTAGTTCATAGTCATCACATTTATCAGTAAAGAATTCTTGACATAAAAAGGAATCAAAAGTACTATAGCAACTATATCAGGAGAATATTTTTATTTTCACAAATCAACACTAAGAAGTTTATACTTTTGTACATGTTTTATATTATTAAAATAGAAAATGATATAGATTTTTAAAAGAATGAAATACTGTTAGCATTCAAAAATTGCTCATTTCATTAGGCACAATACTTTCTAAAGATAGCAATTATTTATTGATGGTGACTGTGAAGTCAGAATTTGACTTTGATTTACACAGGAAAATAGAGATGGTAGATGTTAGGTTTTTAACTTTCTGTAGACATACTTTTTCCTAGTTTTTACGCCAATGATCTTAACTAATAAAATTAGAAATAAAATTAAATTTCTCTTTATAAGAATAATTGAAAGTGTTACACTAATTAGACTTATCCTTCTTTATTAATCCAACTATTTTTTAGGAAAGGTAAAAGATTTAACTGGTTTTGTAACATCATAGTTATCTTTGCATCCAATGACGTAACACTTAAAAGCCATATTCAATCAATCTTACTATTTAGTTCTAAGAAAAAAAGCAAATTTTATATACATTAACCAAATTTTATATACAAGCCACCACTTTTTTTTTTTTAATGCGCCTTTTTACAAATAAATAAAAAAAACTTTCCTACAGTTTTTTTCATAACCTGTTTAGTAGAGTCGGAAGTAATATATATATATATATATATATATATATATATATATATATATATATATATACAACCCTTAGATGTTGTCCGAAAGTTTTTTCGATATTTTGTTGACAAAAAGTAAAAATTAAAATGCAAGACCGGAATTTTTTTTTTTTAATAATGATAGACTGCCTGCCCCAACCAAACCCTCAGTCGATGTAGCAGCACTCCCTTGCGGGTCAGGCTATTTGTCAGTCGATGTAGCAGCACTCCCTTGCGAGTCAGGCTATTTGTCAGTCGATGTAGCAGCACTCCCTTGCGAGTCAGGCTATTTGTCAGTCGATGTAGCAGCACTCCCTTGCGAGTCAGGCTATAAGATAGTCGATGTAGCAACACTCCGCGCATGATTTACAGAAAAAAAATAAAAATAAAAACATTTTATTAAAAAAAATAAAAATAAAAACATTTTATTAAAAAAAATAAAAATAAAAACTTTGTTTATATTGTTAAAAACATTCAAAATGTTATAAAAACATTCAGAATGTTTTTAAAAACATTCTGGTCAATTAAATTTGCGTTTTTGTGGTTTTTTTAAAAAACGATTAATTTGTAATTAAATTAATGGTTTTTACTTTCGTCCAACACGGAAATGTTGGACGAAAGTCAAAAGTAATTAAAAGTGACGTATGTGTTGGCGTAAGAATCACTTTTTTCCTTCCGCTCTTCCTAAAGCCAACAAACTATAGAACTATATATATATATATATATAATATATATATATATATATATATATATATATATATATATATATATATATATATATATATATATATATATATAGTGCAAAAGTAAGTGTGTATATATATATAAATATATGCATACACACATTTGCAGGTTTAGGTTTGCCACTGTCCTAGAATATTTAAAATACTAACTTGAATTCAAACTGTTTTTTCAGATAAAGAAAAAACATTGAATGGTGAAAAAAGTTTTGTGTCCATGGTCCATGCATGTGTGTTTGTGTGTGTGTGTGTGTGTGTGTGTGTGTGTGTGTGTGTGTGTGTGTGTGTGTGTGTGTGTGTGTGTGTGTGTGTGTGTGTGTGTGTGTGGTATTTGTGGCATATTCCACTAACTGTTGTATTGCTACAGTTATATTATTTTAAGTTATTTGTAGATTACTATTTTATTTACAATGTAGGTTACTGTTTTCTTTGCTTTCGTCTATAAACAAGTTACTGAAAATAGTGGATGGAAGTAAAATTTCAACAGTGTTTGACACACTATTAAATATTTCAACTCAACTTCTTACAGTTGATCCTCAGCTCAAAGAAGTCTCTGCCATAGGCTACCAAACTCATATGCTTCTTAAAAATTTATATCCAAGTGATGGTAAATATCAAATCAAAAAGGTTAGTTGTTTTGATTTTGTATTCAATTTTTTTTGCATTATTAGTTTTTTTACTTTAATTAGGTTATATATCAAATCATTGATTTGAGTTGACCAAATTTCATAACTTTTATCATAGTCGGGTTTTTTTTCTGCTGTAAAAGTTGATGGTAATAATGATGGTGATGATGATGATGATGATGATGATGATGATGATGATGATGATGATGATGATGATGATGATGATGATGATGATGATGATGATGATAATGATGATGATGATGATGATGATGATGATGATGATCCTGATCATGATAATGATGATGATGATGGTTATCATCATCATGATCATCATCAGAGTTGTTTTGTTTTCTGTTTTAAAAGTTGATAGTGATAATGATCATGATGATGATCATCATAGTCATGATCATGATTCAATATTTATATATCAAAAAAATATTATTAGGATGAAGTTTTAGTTAGTCATATGATGAAGTTGTTTGAAACCACTGAAGATAATTTGGACTTAGATGTATTTGAAATGATTCTTAATATTAGTTCATTTGTTGGAGAAACTCAAGCAGACAACTTGGTTAAGTTTGTTGAAGGTAAGTTCTAAGTTATGCTTTTATTTATTATTATTATTTTAATATAATTAAAGTTGTGTTTTAATATAATTAAAGTGAAGTTTGAACATGGGGAAACATGTAAACAAGGGGGAAAACACATAAGGTAGTATTATAATCATTCTGTAAGAGTCACATATACAAATTATTTAAAGTTAGGCGTTAAGTGTACTTTTTTTTTCAAGTTTGACTTTGGTAAATATTTATGTAAGAATTTTCTTACATAATTTATCTCTTTGTTGAGGATTTTCACATGAAAAAGAGAGGGGGTAGAACTAAGTACACAGAGCCAAATATTATAAAGAAACAGGTATCCAAAATTACAAAGCACTAAAAGATTGGGGATAAAAAACAGTAAATAAATTATTTAATTTTTTTTAATTTTAATTTTTATAATTTCCTATTTTGTAAGTTTTGCTTTCTTTGTTTCTGGAACTTATATATAATAAAACTTGAAAACAGCCATGACCAAGTTGTTTAAAATAAAATACTAATGAGTGGACATACAAGATGAAAAACCGTACGCGTTTCCTGGGAAGACTTGTATCCTGTATCTTGGATATACAAAACTAAAAATAAAAAGTTAACTTTTGTGACTCGTTTTCCAGACAACTTTAACCACTTATTTTACTCCTTTATTTATGTCTTGTTTCTTATCTGTTTCTGACCTGTTTGTTTCATCATATATCTTTAATTTGTTTTATCATTTGTTAAGATTTTGTTTCTCTTTTTAGTTTATAGTTTGTTAATTTTTCTATTTTCTCTTCAGTTTAGTTTGGTTTTTTAAGCCTATTTTTAAAACATGCAAGTTATCAAAACACACAAAGAGCCATTGTCATTCATACCCACCCACATTTTGTCCTATTTCTAATGGTTATTTCTACAATCATCTTGAAAGCTATAACCATCTTGAGAGCAAATTTTTTTGTGATTGTTAGAAATTGACACAAAAAAATATTGTCCAAAGCTACCCATTATTCTCAGATGACTAAATCTTGTATTTTATCTCAGAAGTTAAGTTCTAGATACTTTTGGAAAGTCTTTAAAACTCTCATTAATAAAAGCAAGTCTAACATTTTATTTTGCATATATGAGTCAATATTATATACATACAATATTACCTCTCAAGAATAAACTAGAACTATTTTCCAAAGGAAATATGTCCATCAACTTTTCTATCATATGCTTACAAATTCTCCAGAGTTCTCTTCAATAGTTTCAAAGTTTTAAGAATTTTATTTTATTTATTTAATTAAGCATAAATCTTGTTTTCCTGCTTAAGCTTTTCAAGCTTAAGGCTTGTATTGGCTAATGAGTTAATTATTATAATTATTATAATATTGAAATAATATATTATAATATAATCATTACAGTACTGAAACATTACTCTTTACTGCTAATAGTTATCATAATATTTTGATGTTTCTATATTGATGACAACACTCATACTTAGTCTTCTACTTTACATTTTCTCAAATTATCTTTTATTACTGACCTCTTATGAAAACTATATATCCAATTTATTGCAAATAAACATCTTTTGTGGTTGCCTCTTTTTATTGTACTAATTAATGATTCTGTTCTCTATAAATCTGTTACTCATAATTGTATGGAATACTCTTGTTCTATTTAGGCTGGATCTTTAATGATATCTTTACTCTTTTGGAGTAATTTTTAGCTTTTGCAGCAGGGCTATCTTTTGCTAAATCTTTAACAAAAATTTGTTGACCTAGTGAAAAACCATATCCTTGATCTCCACGATTCAAAACCACTTTAATTGTGTCTACATTTAAAGCTTCCTTACTTTTGCTTCTATGCAATGATTCTTTACTTTTTGAACGAGTTAAATCATCTCTACTTCGCGATTTGCTTCGACTACGACTTGAAGCCTTTTCACTATCTTCATTTGCCCTGCTAGAATTTAATTTCTCCATATAAATTTAATTTCTCCATATTCTCCTCAGCTAGAGCAGGTCCAAAAGCTGGACCTGCTCTAGCTGCAAAGCTTGAGCCTCTGTTCCATCTTTATAAAGTTGCATTTCTTTCTCTTTTCTGCAAACATTGACATTATTGGTGCTTAATTTTCTTAATTTTTATTCATCTTGTGTTTTTCCTTGAATATCAATATTTTTGAAATTACCCCTCAACTTTCCTGACTCATATTTTACAGTTATTTAAATCTACTTTAAAGTGTTATCTTGCTCTCTAACAATTTTTCCTTTCTGTTAACTCCCAATTTAACTAATGGTTGTTTACAGCCTTGCAGGATAAAGCAAATAAATCAAGAAACTATAGATATTTATAACATTAAACTAAATAACTTTAAATTTAGTACAATAATTAAACAGTTAATAACAATAATATATTATAAATATAACAATAAATTGCAGATATATTTTGTCTATTTAATGAACAGTAAAGAAGTTAAACAAAGCTCTACATTATTTTATAAAATGCACTAAAAACATCAAAGCGAGTTAAAACTTTATATTATATAAATTTCAACAGAAGCAGAGAAAAAACTAATCAAAACCCTACATCGTACAATACCAATGTATTTACAAATTTTTTTCACTATTGAATAAAAAGAATTAAAAGAAGTCATCAGATATATCCAATGTATATCAATATAATACAATATTATAATGTATAATAAAGTTTAATATTATATATAATTGTAAAGTTTAAGAAAATACCTTTTTAAAGTTTTTTAAATATGTTTATTGTTTTTAGTTTCAGGAGGTAAACAAGCAGATAAGTTTGCTGAGTCCTTAGTAAAAAAATTTTGGAAACTCTATGAAAATTGTTGTTCAAGTTCCAATTATCAAGGTAAGAATTTGATTAAATGAAGCTTTGTCAAAAATTTATATACATTTTTTTATTTTATTAAGTTATTTAAGTAATGTATGTATGTATGTAGGTATGTATGTATATTACATACATAGATACATGTATTTATGTATGTATGTATGTACATATGTAACTATATATCTATGTATGTATTTATGTATGTATGTAAACATACATACTTGCACAATTGCATGTATGTATGTGTGTGTATATAAATATACATATATATACATGCATACATACATATGTATGTATATATATACATACATATATATGTATATATATATACATAGATATACATATATATACATACATACATATATATATATATATATATATATATATATATATATATATATATATATATATATATATATATATATATATTTAACTTTTTTTACTTAATAAAGAGTCATGGCATATGGAGGCAAATGTGGAACTGCTTGTTGGCATAATATTCTCAATAATGCTTGGTGATGCAAAGTTCATAAACTCAATGTGTCAGCTTATTTTTGAATTGTTGCTAGCTAAAGTACAATTTTAAAACATTTTTTTTTTTATATTATATTTTCGAGAGTCTTTTTTTTTTTATTGATTTTCTTCTATTGATTTTTTACATATATACTTGTTCTAAAATTATAAATACAAAATTCTTTAGGACCAAATAATAAGTTTTGCTGCCAAAAGAGGTCTTACAAAGTCATTACTTTTAAGACAAACACATGTTAAACAATCTGAATCTAATGATTCTAACCCATCTGCAACGGAGAGCAAGGTTGTTTATTTTTAATATCAACAAGTTAATTATATACATATATATTTGGTTTATTATATATATATATATATATATATATATATATATATATATATATATATATATATATATATAAGTTATATACATACATACATACATACATACATACATACATACATACATACATACATACATACATATATATATATATATATATATATATATATATATATATTTATATATATATATTTATATATATATATTTATATATATATATATATATATATATATATATATATATATATATATATATATATATATATATATATATATATATATATATACAGAGGCTATTTTAGACAGTATTTGGGTGCTGCCCAAATTCAAAATTGAGGCTAAATATCACCAGAAGGAATATTTGTTTATTTCAAAATTGCTATATTTTGTTTCACTTAGCAAGTGCGATAAATTATCATTTGATGCAATATCATAATGCAATAAATTGTCATTCGATGCTTTGTAACACTAATTTTCAACCTAAATGTACTCAAATTGAAGTTTTAAATATTGCTTTTAATTTTTTAGTGATTAAAATATTGTAAAGTTAAAATTATTTTCTTAGTTAAGCATAACTTATTTAGTTTGTATCAATTAAATTATCAATTGATGCTTTGTAACACTGACTTTTAACATAAATGTACACAAACTAAAGTTTGAAATATTGCTAACAGGGCGCGACAAATGAACGAACGTGCAAAGGTTTGTTAAAAAAAAGACAGAAAAACGAACGTTTTTCGGGAACGTTCCCCACATTTACTTAATCAAATGTTGGCTTTCACTTAAAATTTTTAAAAACAAGCGCATAGCACTTGCTTTTAAAAATTGATAGTTTTTTATTTATTATAAAAAAAAAAACATAACTGTTACATAAAAACAATAAGTTACTAAAATTTAAAACGCATTTTTAATGACTTTAACTTGTTAAATACTTAATATTATATTATTATTTTTAAATGTCTTGAAAAAGGAATGTCAAAACAACTTTTATTTTATTTATTAAGTTTCCTTTATTTAAATTTCTTCAAGTTTATACGTTTTTTTATAAGTAATTTTTTACAGCCATAATGTTATTGCATATTAGTTATCATTAATTTGCGCACGCTTTGCAAATGCATGAAAAGTTGTTTTGAATTAATATATTTGATATATATATATATATATATATATATATTTGATATATGCGGTAGTGGTGTAGTGGTAGAGCGCTCGCTTCATAAGCGAGAGGTTCCGAGTTCGATCCCCACCACGTCCCTGGTAGTACCGCGCTCAACTTGTTTCTCCGCGCAGCGGCCTTGTTCGTCAAGGTTCGTGTTTCGGAGTTATAGAGTTGAGAGAGGGTTATAACCACAATTAAGTAGCCTCCTTGTCTGTAGTGGCCTTCTGGGCCTTGGGGAGGTGAAATAACAAAAAAAAAAAAAAAAAAAAAAAAAAAAAATATATATGTATATATATATATATATATATATATATATATATATATATATATATATATATATATATATATATATGTATATATATATATATATATATATATATATATATATATATATATATATGTATATATATATATATATATATATATATATATATATATATATATATATATATATATATATATATATATATATATGATATATATATATATATATGATATATATATATATACATATATATTTGATATATATATATATTTGATATATATATATATAAATATATATATATATATATATAAATATATATATATATATAAATATATATATATATATGATATATATATATATACATATATATTTGATATATATATATATATATATATATATATATATATATATATATATATATATATATAATATTGAGTTAATATAAAGATAATAAAAAATTAATAAAGTTCAATATGTATCTTTGAGATATCTAATTATTATATATCTTATTAACTAGAATAAAAGTTATTTGAAAATAAAACTCCCTTATAATTTAATAAAAAATAATAAAAATTGAAAGAATGGAAAATAAAACTGGCATATTTATAGCCGACGACATGGGTTTTGAAGTGGAGGTGCACAACTATCTGTTTCTAAAAACAAGTCCTCTATATCTAGAATTTCTCTTTAAATAAAAAAAAGGGCCTTTAGAAAAAAAGTGGGAGAAAAGTTTTAGAAAAAAAAAGTTTTAGAAAAGTTTTAGAAAAAAGTTTTAGAAAAAAAATGGGGGAGGGGGCACCCCTCCCCCCCCCCCATGTTGTTTGCCCTGTTATTTGACATACCTCTTAAATTAGACATTTGTAAATAAATAAACAAACGAACGTCAACGTTTTTAAAAAAAAACAACAATTTATCGTCCCTTGGCTAATATTGAAATAATAATAAGATAAGTTAATAGTTGACAATTTTTAATGAATAAAATAATTTTTGTGAAGTTAAAATTATTTTTTTACTTAAATATAACAAGTAATTGTTTCAATCAAAGCATTAACTAAGTAAAACATTAAATTATTATAAAGTAAGTACAGATGATAAATTTGATTAAATCTTTATGTCATCTGTAAAATGGGTTGTCTAACTTTCAACAAATGGGTTGTCTTACTTTCGACTAGTTTTATGGATATTAAGTAGTATGTATTAATTTTTTTTCTGGCTATTTTAATAATGCAGCCTATAATTTTAGAATGAAGAACTTTCCTCTCATCCTCCTCTTGAAAAATCTGAAACAACTAACATAAGTGCGGAACCTTCAACACCAGTGTCAGCAGATAATCTTGATGAGGATAATGAAGAAGATGATATAGAAGATATGGATATGATGGATGATGAAGGTGATATTGACGATGGTGATCTTCAAATGCTTATCGATGGTTAGAATTTTTTTTATGAAATTTTTTTTATGACATACTAATATTGTTTATTTTTCAATTTTTATTTTTTGTTCATTTTTCATATATTAAAAAGTTTTTTTTATTAAGAGAGTAAGAGATGGCTAAAGTGTCAAACTTAAAAAAAAAAGAGTTTTAATGAAAAAATGCAAGTACAAAAAGCTTTCGCTTGTATAAGTTTACTAAAGCTTAGGCCTTATCAAAGTGTTTACTAGAGCTCAAGCCTTGTTAAAGTTTTAGTTTACTAGAGTTCAGGGTTATCATAGCTTGATGGCAATATAATGATAGCTTAATTTTTTATTTTTTATTTTCATAAAAATATTCATTTTACTATAAGTAAAACAAGTTGAACTCCATAATGGGTATCCTGTTTCACAAATATTTAAAACTTTAAAAGTGTTGTTTTTTCTGTGTCAGTTATGATAAAAAGTTTAAAGTATATGTTTACTTTAAAGATGATAATGCTATGATGGAAATTGCTCTTGCATTGAGCTTGCAAAATGATGAAGAAAATAATGATGAGGCACAGCAAGAAAACAAAAACATTGCTACTGAAATTTCTACTAATGAACAGGGATTTGAAAGAAATGTTGCTCAAGGTACAATATTTTTTTTTTCTATTTAGTAATTTAAATTGAAACAATAAATTTGCAATTTATTGTTTCAATTTAAATTGCTAAATAAAATTAAATAATAATAATTATAATAATAATAACAATAATATTTTATTAAATTTCATTTTTATGTAACTTTAAAAAAGTATAAATTTGCTGGATTTTGAAATTTTAAATAAAATGGTTACATTTTTATTTACATTTTATTTAATTTTCTAATTAAAGTTTAAATACTCACATATTGAGAGACACCTAATAAAACTTGTTGTTGTTTAATACATGCAATAATACATGCAATCCTTTATCCTCAAAACTTAATTGTGAAACATATAACACAAATTGGGTAAATAATCTTTGCAAATCTTATTTCATAAACAAATAGAATATATTTCCAGATTGCCTCTCATATAGTTTATGTGCCAATTGCCCTACCAACTGAATGTTACCACCATCCAATGACCAAAATGAAGAATGCTTAAAAGCCAATTGCATAACTTGGTACAAAGAAAAGATTAAGCATCGTCTACCACAAGGATAGATCAAACCGTCTTTGTATACGACATATAGGGGAGACCGGGGCTAGTTGCAACAGGGGTAAGTTGCAACAATGGTTTTTATATATTATTCCTAAATTTTTTTTACATTATATAACTATAATTATATCACGTCAGCTATAAAAAGCTACAGTAATAAATTTGAAATTTCAAAAGTTTAATTTTTGTTTGTTTTTATGAAATTGTATTAAACATTTGTTTTATTTTTTAACAAATTGATTTTTTTCAAATAAATTGTTATTGCGTTTTTATATTCTAAAAACAGAACTTAAGTATCCTAAACCTTTTATAAGCTTTTTTCTCAACATATTCATTGTCTATTGACTGAGAGAATACTTTTTTTCAGAAACACTTTAGAATTAAAATAAATAAATTAGTTTAAATAATAATCCTTCTTGTTTAATTTTTTCTGTCTCTGAAATCCTTGAATACAGTTATCAATTTACTAAAGAAGTTAGGTGTATTTAAAGTCTCGCATAATAAAAGTATTGCAACTCAATGAAAATACTTTCCTTTAATGTAATAATATAATTTTTTGTTGCCAAAAAGTAGTTACAGATTAACTTGTAATTTTTCTTTTGACTCTGCGAAGCTTATACTTTTAAAGTGTTGTGTTGCAACTTGATGCAAACTTGATGCGGGGTAAGTTGCAACATTTTTTGTTTCACTATTGTGGAACAACTAAGTTTTATATTATATTTATCAATTTTGGTTTACTACGTCACTAAGATCTATTTTATAACCTTGATAAAAATTTGAAAAAAAAAAAGAAAGTTGTCAGAGATAAATGCAGATTTTTAAAATTTTGTTGCAACTAGCCCCCGTCTTCCCAACAGAGTTTTTAAAAGCATTACCTTGATTTCAGATTGACCATTTAGTTGAACATCACCAAGCGTCTGTTTATTTTCACCAAAAAAAATTATATTATGAATGGTGAACACAATTTTAATTTTAGTCAAAACTATAGTTGTAGTCATCAAAATTATCTCAAATAACTTTCTAACATAACTACCTCAATCTAAACAATGCAGAATGTGAGTCGTTATGTGTTGAGATAATAATTGCTTATATAACAGATAAAAATAATCATAGCAAAAGATACAGAAGTTTTTCTTGAAAATACATTTATTTTAACAGGTATCTCCTTAAAGGGTTCAATGTCTATATCTTTTATATATATTTTTGAGTGATTCAAAACACGTCTTGCTTACGCAACCAATTTAAACATACACAAAGTAACATTTTGAAATTTAAAGTATTGTCAACTTTAATATTCTATTAAAAGTCGAAATATTAAAAGGCAACAAAGTGTTGTTGACTTTTAATATTCCAACTTCCAATAGGAATTTTTTGTTACAGCCCACAGAAAAAGGAGTAATTGATGAAGGAACTTTGAAAAGGATAGCACAACAATATGCAAAACAAGTTATTATTCAAAATGGCAAATGAATTTTATGAAGCTATATGCATTGAATCAACAGTAAATTTTGTTGACTGGGGATAATTGATCAGTGTTTTAGTCAGATATGTGATATTTTATCATTAGCAGAAAAGGTTGAGTATGACTTTACCAATTCTGGAGTCACCATTATCAGCAGGCTAACACAGCAAACAAGCAATCATTGTTTAGAAAATTGACTTGTTGAGTTAATTGAAATATGTCTTTAATATTCTTGATTTAAATGATTTGTTACAAATTTTTAATAAAATCTTGCTAAAATGTTTCTTTATTTTCTCATTTTCTTAATAAAAATTATTAGTAAAGTATTTATAAATTCCTAAAAATTTAACTTTGTTAAAATATACCTTGAAACAACCACTAGTCAACTACCATAATAGTTTATCTTGAGATAACTTATTTCCAAGAATCATTTGTGCAATCCTGAACAATTTTGCTATAGAAAATCAATAAAATACTCTTATTATTCCTTTAATCTTTAATTTAAATTTTGATCAGAGGATTAACGCAGAGGATCCATAGAATTATTGATAAAGCGTTATTAGTATAGATAAATATTATAGATACTTACATAAATACTTAAAGATAAATACTAGCTTTAAATCCTGCTGTGAAGTTTTTCTGACAATTTTTTTTTGGTGTTTTATTTTTATATCTATGTTCTAGTTATATGTTTATGAGTGATCAATTCTTTTATAAGCAATTGTGTCTTTATGGCTGTTCAATTTTTTTGCAACCAGTTTTTGACCAATCTTTTGTGACCAAATAAATTTTTATGAATTATAAATTCTTTTATGTCTACAGCTTTTAACTCTTTGAACTATGCAATAGTGTTATTATACCATATTTTTTTGAAAGCACAAATAACTAGATTTGTGCATTTGTTTGATTTAGATAACAATATCGAAGAACTACATTCAGATCAAGTAGATGGTCAAGGTTTCATATCAGAGTCACCTAATTATATTGAAGGACCTAATCTTTTGGAGGGTGGGAGCTTAGGCATAAAGTTTAGTGCTCTCTGGTCTCAATTATTAGAAATATTTGAAGCAAAAATCCCTTACCTTTTGGAATTAGATGGTTTACAAGCTATTCCTTTTTTACAGGTATGTTTTTTTTTTGATAACATACACTTTTAAATTAATTTTTTTTTTTAAAAAGCGTATTATATAAATATTTTTATATTTTATGCTTTAAAATTAAATACCTGTTTTTTAAATCAAATATATATTCATGTGTTTCAACTCAATTGTGTATTCACGATTTTCAAACAAATTAATGTTTGTGTTATTATATGTTAAAAATTAGTGTTAATATATGTTATGTATAATATGTTCATTGTTTTAGGTCATGTTAATGTTATGTTCAAATTTAATGGTAGAGAGAGATGAAGATAAAGCTGCTTTAAGGAGGATCATAATAGCATGTATAAATCCGCTTCATGTAAAACTTCAGGTTTCTATTTTATTATCAAAGTCTTTTATTGGGTTCTCTTTTGTTCTTTTTTTATTTTGAAAGTAATTGTTAATAATTTATTTATAATAAAATTTGAATAAATAAAATGTTTCAACTTTTATAATAATTACAATAAGTTATAATTTATTACAATTATTGTTATTGTTATTATTAGTATACAATAGTTAAGTATTTTTTTTATTTTTCTACTAGACTGATTCAAATGCTCCAATAAGAACAACATCAAGTGAGGTGCAACTTGTGTTAATGAGATTCTTGAGTGTTCTTATGTCCCGGTGTAATGCTAATAAACAAGTAAACGATGGCGATAATGCTGTAAATATGGTAAGTTTTTTTCAAGCTGATTATTATTTTTATTATCATTTATGGAAAAAAAACCACTGTCACTATAGTTAATATCAAACTGAAATTAGTATATTTAACTGATAGAATAAAGTTATTATATATTATAATTATGAATAGAAAAAGAAAGTGGGGCTTATGAGTACCTCACAGTATAATTGCAGTTGTGTCCATATAAATATGTCCATTATGATACTATCTTCTTTGTTATGGCACTATAGCCTTTTTTAGTCAGGTCACTTACAGCTTTTTATATTTGATATTTATGTTTTTCTATTTGTTTGTCTGTTTGATAAAAGGTTTATTGCTGGATTAAGATTTAAATGCAACAGATTTAATGGTTCAGTAAATATATTCACTATATATAAGACTTGCTTCTCCGCTCCAAATACTTGAGTTTAAAAATTTCTTCAAAATTTTCTTGAGAAAGGGGTATAACAAAAATTAAGAAAAACATTTCAAAAAATGAGTATCCTAATTGATTTTAATGATCCCCTGAGTCTTAATTCTTTAAAAAATAGGGAAATTAAAAAACTTATTTGAAAAATCAATCAAACAATTTATTAAATTAGTTAACTTTTGTGGTAATTGTAAAGTATTGTCTTAAATCCCAAAAACCTTTGTGGCAGCTTTTAGGTCATCAATTGATAGATTAAAGTATGTATGATTTGTTTAAAATAGTTTAAGAGTTTTTTTTTTTTTTTTTTTTTTTTTTTATTCACCTCCTCAAGGCCAAGAAGGCCACTACAGATGAGGAGGCTACTTAATAGTGGTTATAACCCTCTCTCAACTCTATAACTCCAAAACACGAACCTCGACGAACAAGGCCGCTGCCCGGAGAAACAAGTTGAGCGCGGTACTACCAGGGACGTGGTGGGGATCGAACTCGGAACCTCGAAAGTTGTTAGAATACATTAATAAAGTATTGTTTGTTAAGCTTGTCATACAATTACCTGACAGTGTTAAGCTGTAATAGATACTAAACTCCATAAACAATAATTAAGCTTGTTCTACGGTAAGTCTGCTCCCACTTTACTTTTTTTTTTTTAAACTATTAAGCATTATGCTAATTAGTTTTTTCACTAGTTCCTTTTTTTGCTTTACATTTAGAGTTCTTCATTTGATGAGTACGTTGCAGGAGTATTGCAAGAGCAAGGTTTAGTTGAATACTGTTTGTGTTTGTTGAAAAGTCTTCTTTCATATTGGAAATCTCAAAGTTCTACTGAGGTAATGTTAATAAGTACAGTTATTATTCTAAAACAAAAATATTTAAAAAGTACTTGATGTTTCAAATGTTTTTAAACTTTGTTTACTTTTATTTTTAATAATTTTTATTTTGTAGGAAGATAACACCACTGAAACAACTTTGTTATTAAAAGCTAAAGCACTTCATCCCACTCCAGATATGATGCCTTTTTTTATGGAACAATATGTTAAGGTAATATAAAGATGATTATGATGATGTAATGATGATGATGATGATTGATAATAATTGAAAGTAAGGATAATTATGATGATGATGACAATTTTTATTGCACATTCTCTTATTTGAATTTTTAGAGTCATGCTGTGGATTTGTTTGAATCATTCTCTCAACTTGTCTCAGAAATGGTTTTAAGAATGCCTTATCAGGTATGGTGAAAATGTTTGATAATCAAGATTTTTAAACAAAAAACAAATTTAAACAAAAAATTATATGAAATTTGTTTAAAATAATCATTTGGCTATTTTTAAAAATCAAACATTTGGGTTCCTTTAGTTTTTAGAGTTCCTTTTATGTTTTTTAATAACACTGTGTTTAACTTGTTTTTCTGGTTTCTGTTTATCTTATTATCTTTATTATCTTGTTGATTTTTTTTTATGTTTTAAGTTGACTTTTAAATTTTAAGTTTATTTTTGAAGAAAAAAAACTGTTAAAAAAGTATAACAATTCAACAGTTCAGTAAATTAAAAAATGTTTTTTAAGCAAAGGTGAAAATGGGCATTTTATTTTGCATTTGTTTAGGAAATTACTTAATTCTTTCAGTTAGTTTTTTTTTTAATTATTTAAAATAGGAATATTAATTAATTCAATTCAATATTTAATTATTTTACACATTTAATTTTAAGTCAAGAAACAGAATTGCAAGTCATTACCACCTCAAGGCAGATAACACTGCAATATTTTTGTATCCATTTGGTTTCATCTTTCATCTCACATAGTATATTGGTACCTATATTATCAATGACAAGCCCAGAGTTTATTTGGGAATATCTTTTTTTTTTCCGGCAACATTGGCAACAATTATTTTAATTTTCATTTTGATTTAAATATTTCTGTTCATTTAACATTTTACTAAAGGTTAATAACTTTTGCAGTGCTTTAAGGTGCCTTTTAAATAAAAGAGATAATTACTAAAAAATTATATATAAATTTATAGAATTAAAAATGGCATACATTAAAATAGTTACATTTACTATGGATTCTTTTAAACATAAAAATTGAAGTTTTAAAACAACTAAAACTTGATGAAACTTTAATTAAGTTATTGTAATTATTTTTTTTATTATTATTAAAGTTGAAAAGAATATGAAGAGAAACAAAAACTTTCCGAAAAATTTTTTGTTTCTTCTTTTTTTTTGTTGTCTTTTTCAGAAAGCAAAATAAAATAGCGAGCTAATGATCAAAAGTTCATTCAAAAATTAATTTTGCACGTTTACAATATTGCTATCAAGACTAAAAATATTACTTTTGTTCATTATTAAATAATAATCAAAAACAGTTAGTTCTTAATTGCCAACTAACAGAAGTTAACATTACTATGAATGAATATTTAAAATCGTTTAAAAAACAAATTTTTCATACATTCCATTATCTTTAAATTTCATTTATTTTGTTAAATAATTTGTTAAAGAGTTTTGTAATAAGTTTTATTTCATTTTTTTAAATCTGGCTTTTGGTTAGTTATTAAATGACAGTTTTTAACATTAAACAAGTTTACAGCACCTAATTTTTAAATTTATTTATTAACTTTAATTTTTTTTTAATCTATTACTCCGATCAATGTAATTTAATTACTGCAACTTAGTATCGAAATTTTCTTTTTATATATGTTCCTGATAAGTGATATGTCTATTGTGAACCCAAGAATGTTCAGTTTCATTCAGTTAAAAGTGTTTGTTTTTTCTTAGATCCATAAACTGATTGATTCTAATACAAGAGAAGTTTGTTTTAGTAAAGATTGGGTGTTTATAATGTGTGAGGTAATTTAAATTGAGTCAAGTTTGATGTTATTTTAATGTATTGAATTTCGTTGTTATTTATAAGAAAAAAATAAGAAAAATAAGAAAAATCAAGATTAACTCTTTTTTTAGTATATGATGATATCACATGCACCATTTGTTAGAAGACAAGTCAGAAAGGTAAGCTTTTTGGAACATCCTTTTTTTTTTAAATGTAAAAGTTTGATATAATGACTTAATGACGCAACTTAATCTAATTATTTGTAATGTTACAAAAGTTATTGTTGGCATTATGTGGAACTAAAGAAAAGTATCGCTTTGTCAAAGATCTCCACAATATACGCTCACGCCTTGCATGCTTAAAGTAAGAAAAATTTGAATTCTTTTTGTAAGAATATAAAAAGTTTTTAAGAATTTTTTTTTTTTTCCTGCAATAATTGGTTTAATAAAAATTTCAACATTTTTTTTATTTTGCTTGGTAAAAGTAAATTTCATTAAATTTATACATTACATACAAGCTCATTAAATTTATACATTAAAAGTATCAATTATTTGTATTACTTGGTATGTTTGATGTGATTTGTGGATAGTATTGATACTATCCAATGATAAGTACAGAAAATAAACAAAGGTTTAAAGTGAACAGCATCTTGATTCTAAAAATTATTTTTTTGTTTGTTTGAATTTTTAACTAATTTCTGCAAAAATTAGTAAAGAAAGTTTAACAAAGCTCTATTTTTTGTTTAAAGTAAGCAAACTGTTTCATACTAAGTTCTTGGATTATATATTGGCAGATCAATGTGATTTATTTATGAAGATAATGAATATGAAAATAATGAAACTTATTTATGAAAATAATGCTATTTTCATATATAAATATATGATATATTCATGGAAGTAACTGTGAAATTATTAAAGTAGTGTATAACATCTTTTGTTGTTTTACTTGACATTTCATTTTTTGAAATTTAATTTCTATCAAGCTGTTACTTTTTTATTTTTTTTATTTGATCAACTAACAACAACTTTTGATTATATCTACTGTTCTGCAGCTTCATTTTGCTCTAAATACATTTAAAAATTTAGTTTAAATAAACCTGTCTATACTATTATATAAATAATATTTTATTTATTATTATATTTTATAAATATTATAGATAAATAAATATATAATATAATAGATAGTTAAACAACAATTATTTCTAAACCTAGTTTAAATTTAGTTTTAATTTTTAAATTTTAGGGTTTTATATTTCTTTTAATATTTTATTTTAAATTTTATTTTCATCATTTTAATTACAGATCAGTGTTGCAAATGACTGGAACAACTGGTAATGAAAATATCACAAAAAACATATCTCTTTCTTATGAAGAAACAGTAACCCTTGTAATCTTATTTTTGTTATTATTTATTAGTTTAATGCAAGTTTGCTGTTTAATGATATTATTTTTTGTTGTTTCATGATATTATTATGTGATTTTATGACAGTTTGTTGTAGTTTTTGGCTTTTTTTTTTTTTTTTTTTTATGGATCACAATGCTTTCCTGTAGTTTCTGATAATTTGTTGCTGTCATATATTCATTATGTTTGTTGTTTTTTTTTTGCTTTTTTTTTTACTATGTAATGGAATTTCCAAAAGCAGGCTATTTGCAAACTTGTGTTTAGTCCAGGCCTAATTTTTAAATTGTAAATCTTTGTAAAAAAAAAGAAGACAATGTATCAATCGATGTTATTATATATATAGATATATATACATATATATATATATATATATATATATATATATATATATATAAATTAGAGTTACATGGAATATAAATACTCTATATAAATATATTTGTATTTAATTTGCAGCTTAAAAATGTAGGGAATGCTGGCAATTTATTATTTTCACAGAATTTATTGAATATCTGTTACTATTCATCATCGCCAGGGGTGACAAAAATTGGCACAAAATTACAAATTTTAATTCATTATGATTTGTTGTTTTGATTCATGATAGTTTGTTATTGTAATTGGTTGTGATTTTTTTTTTTTTTTTTTTATTTATGTTTGATTTTTATTCTATAATAATTTTGTTTTTATTTTTTTAATCAGACTGAGCAAATTAGTGCATGCATTGACATTGCTACTGCAAGAAATGAAAATTGGTTATTGTTTTGCAAGAAAGAAAATAGTATGTACTAATATCATAAATAGCAGTATTTAAGTTTTTATATGCTTCTGTTTAGTTTTTAAAATTATATTTATATAAAATTTAGCAGTTTTACCATTTCTAATGGAAATCAGCTATCAATTGGATGAGCATATATCATCAAAGGTAGTTGAGTTGATATTTATAGCTCTCAGTTCACCTCAGAATAAAGACGATAAAAAAGAAAACAAAAGCAAAAGTAAGTTTTTTTGATAACCATTTTGCTATATTTTGATAATTGATAGTTTTTGCAACAACAAAAAAATGATAGCTAATGATAGTTTTTGCAACAAAAAAAAAAGGTAGCTAATGTTTTTTTTAATGTTTTTTTTTTTAAAAAAAGGTCTTTCAGTTGACTTGGTAAAACTTGTGTTTTCTCGCTGTTATGGCACAATCATTTTTTTGTTCATAAAGAGTTTTTTACTGGAATCAAATTCATCTCAGTTGCGTTGGAAAGTTCACAGTCTAATTCATTCAATATTTATGTAAGTCTTATTTTTTTAATGTGTGTAGTTTGTTTGGGGATTCTCTTTCTCTCGTTATATATATATATATATATATATATATATATATATATATATATATATATATATATATATATATATATATATATATATATATATATATATAGTTTTCAAACTATCATTTTATAAAAAAATTCCTAATTTGGATTTACTGCCTAGAAAATGACATTTTTTAACTAAAAATAAAAAATATGCATTTTTACAAAACTTTTTGCTTATAATTTTTTTTATTTTTTTTTATAAAATGATAATTTTTTTTTAATTTTTATATAATATCGCTGCTTTTATGACCCAACATGATATACTTTAGAAAAAATCTTTTTTTCATAATATTAGGAAACTGTCTGATCTTTAAAGGTCTTGAGCCTTAGTCATTCGATGTGTGTACTGAAACCTCCACCAGTTCCCTATTTCAATATAATGTCAAAGTGCTGACTTTACTACACTCAAGTCAGTGACATTGACAATTACCAATTAAAATATTTAATTATTGAGTATTTGTTGATTGGCACCCAACTTAATGTTATTTGACACTAATAATGTTCATATTTGTATGTATTTTTTTCAAAAAGTTGAAATTTGTTAGACTTTGTAAAGTTTTGTTTTATTTAAGAAATATTGATGCAGAGCAACAAGTGGGTTTAACAGAACTTATGTGGACATTGTGGAATGTTATACCAAGTTGTGGGCATCGAGCTACCCAATTTACTGATCTACTTGGTTTTTTTACAATTAAAACTATGAGATGCAATGTATGTTTTTGATTTTATCAAGATTATTTAATTAAAACTACAAAATAAATTTCTTGATGTTATTGCAGTAAACCATTCTACACAATATAAACATATACTAAGCAGTTTTTTTTAGCACTATATATTTATTTGTTTTGTTTGGAACAATATTTTATATTGTTTCAAACAAAATACACATGTTTATATATTTTGTTCCCGCACATGTTCCACACATGTTTATATATTATGATATTAATATTAGGTTAATAATTACGTCACAATGGCAATGTCTCTGTTACATGAAGCTAACTCAGTTTTAATAAATCACCCGAATGCTAGTTTGTATAGGTAATTTTTTGTTTTGTTTATTTTTTGATATTTTTCATATACATATATATATATATATATATATATATATATATATATATATATTATATATATATATATATATATATATATATATACACACACGCACACACACACGCAATCGAAGGCAAGCGATCAATTTGACCAGCTAACACATGGAATTAATGGTCAATTGTTTTTTTTAGACAGTCAAAGTTTTTATTTTCTTTGTTTAAATTTTCATCTGAGTAATAGTTCTTTTTAATTGAAGCCAAACACACACAAAATAAGCCAAACACACACATTAATTTTTAATGCTCAAAAGTTAATGAACCTGTATTCGTTTTAAGATAAGAATTTTTAATAAAATCAATGTATTTTTTAAGTTTAAACTTGCAAATAACAAACCTTTAAATTACACTGGGCAACAAAAAAATTTTTTTTTTTTGTATCTTTAGCAATTTTATTCAAATTATACTAATTTTGGGATGAGAAAAAAGAAAATGACAACGAAAATTTTTTATTAGCTCTAGTTTTTGAGATATACAATTCTCAACAAAGATAAACAATAGCAATAAATTTTTATTTCAGCTAATTTGCAACAGAGAAATATGACATATAATTTACATATTCTAATAACATTTAAAGTACATTTGGTTTTTTTTATTGCAAATATATTCTAATAGTTTTAAACAAAGAAATCATGATCGTCAAGTTATTAGGGTTTCCTTTTGTAGACTAGTTCTGGAGCATCCCTACACACAAACCAACAGTAATCTGCAAGCATGGCCTCATTCCAACGACCCTGATATTTTTTTTCCATTACAGAAATAACTTGGTGAAACCTTTCCCCATGTTCATCACTAACAGCTCCACAATTGGGGGGGGGGAAGAAGTCTAGATGTGAGTGGAGGAAATGAATCTTGAGGGACATGTTGCATTCAAGTTGATGGTATTTTTGCAGAAATACTGTTACCAATTGAATGTAGTTATAATCTCGTTTGTTGCCTAAAAATCCACAAATCACTCCTTTAAGAGCTTCCCAAGTTTCCTTTTTGGGCCCCTTCAAAACTTCGTCAAATGCAGGATCCTTCATAAGATGACGTATTTGTGGTCCAACAAAAATATTCTCTTTAACTTTTGCATCACTTATTTTTGGAAACTTATTTCTTAAATATCTAAAAGCCTGTCCTTCTTTGTTCATACCTTTGACGAAATTTTTCATCAAACCCAACTCAATATGTAATGGTGGAAGAAGTACATCTTTTGGATCCACAATTGGTTCAGCAATAACATTTTTTTCTTCTGTGTTAAGATTTCTTGCAGACCAGTCTTCTTTTATATAATGTGAACTTCTGTCTCTACTGTCCCACATACACAAAAAGCAGCAGTATTTAGTATACCCTAATTGCATTCCTAAAAGTATAGCAATGACTTTTAGATCACCACAAGTTTTCCATTTGTGTTTATTGTAATTAATTGAGTTGAGGAGAACTTTCATGTTTATATAAGTCTCTTTCATGTGAACTGCATGGCCAATAGGAACAGAAGTAAGACGGTTTCCATTGTGCAGTAATACAGCTTTCAAGCTTAGCTTAGATGAGTCTATGAATAATCTCCATTCAATTGGATCATAGTTCAAATTAAGACAATGCATTAATCCAAAAACATCAATGCAAACAAGATTATTTTTTTTCTCAAAAAAGGAAAGCAGATTTTGCTGCCGTTTTCTGTAATGTGAAACCTTGACATCAAGTTGGAGAAGATTCCACTGCTTTAGTCTTGACCCTAGAAGTTCTGCCTTTTCCTGTGACAAGTCCAGATCTCGAACAAGATCACTTAATTCTGCTTGACTCAATCTGTGTGGCACAACATCTGTTAACACAAAATCAGGATCATTTGATGTGGAAGGCTTGTTTTCTTCTATTTCTACTTCATTTTCTGCTTCTAACTCACAACTTTGTGGTGGAGTAGGAACTGGTAAACTATCTGAATGTGGAATAGGTCGAATGGCAGATGGAAGATTCAGATATTTAACTGTTCCTACTTTTTTCATTGACAAACCTGCTTTAATGGGTGGGGTCAAACAGAAATAGCAGTCATCTGTATGGTTTTTAGGCTCTCTCCATACCATAGGAACAGCAAAAGCCAAAGATCTTTTTTTATTTTTCAACCATTCTCGTAGTGTAACCGGACAAGAGCTACAGCATATATGTGGAGCCCATGATTTATCCTAGTCCCCTACCTTCATATCGAAGTAATGCTGGTAAGCAGTCTGCACAAAAGGTGTCATGGTTCTTTTCTGTGAGGAAAATGTTATTTCACCACAAATGTAACAAAAATTGTCCACTAAATTTACACATTTCCTTGGCATGTTGATTTGTAAAATTTTACACTAGTAAATAAAAAACAAAAACTAAGAATAGATTAGACCAGAAACTTTAGCAAACACACATAACTAGTATCACAAGTTTTAAACATGAATAAAACATTTTGGATAGTCAAAAACAAAAATTTTTTTTTTAAAAAAAAGAAAATTTCTACCCTTGCAAAGGTTGAATAAGCTATCGCGATTTACAAAATCTGGAAAAATATCTGGTCTTTAAAACTTTAGTTTATGCAAAGCCGTTTTTCTTTGTTTTTAAGGAGCGAATTATTATATGTTAGCTAAAAAGTTATAAAAAACAAAACAAAATAAAACAATAAACTTACGATTACAAATGTAATAACAATCCAGTCACTAACTGCATTATATAAGTAATAAAACTATAATAGTATTATTATTTTTATAAAGCACTTATGACTTTTAAAGTTCATTCACTGTTCAAACAACATTAGTAATTCCAAACTTTAATCAAAGTAAAAAAACATCTGAAAAAATGAAGTGGATAATCAAATATTATTAAAAACTTCATGAACTTCTACAATACACTTAAACAACTTTATAAAAACATTCTTTATAAAAGGGTTTGCATTATGAAACGTTACGAACAGTCCGTAAAAACGCGCGCTAATTTGAAAATCAACCAAAAAAGAGTTTTTTTTGGTTGATTTTAAAATTAACGCGCGCTTTTACGGACCATTAGAGGCTTTTTTCGTAATGCTTAACTTTTTATAAAGTATGTTTTTATGAAGTTGTTTAAGTTCTTTAATACGTCATAAATAATACTTAAATATCCACTCTATTTTTCTAGATGCTTTTCTACTTCAATTAAAATTTGGGATTACTTATGTTG